>NW_015150567.1:1031226-1040728 GCF_000732505.1 Cyprinodon variegatus
CCTACTCATATTAAGGGTAAACACACTTAATTTAAGAAATTTTTACTTATTTCTAGGTCGTTTTTCCAGTGGATGTGGTGTGGGATTTACGTCAGGTCTCTGGTGGGACCGCCAATAACAACAATATTTCTTCTTGTTAGAAAACCTGTTGCATGAGCTGAAAGTTGACATTGAAATCTAAACTTTACCATGTGTATGAATTATAACAGAATAAAGATTAAATTAATCATAAACGTTAATCACAATTAGAATTGGGAAAAGCTTTATTACCAAGTTGTATTTTACAAATACAAAGCAAGTTTTGGGTTATAAGGTGATTCACACAAATGTATGTATAGAAATAGAATTAAGCATAAGTTGCAATAAAATAATATTTTTAACAAAGTGCAATTTTTTTTTTAGAGAAAATGCAGCATTTGATATATTGATACATCAAATTTAATATTTTTGTTTAAAATACATTATACGATTTTTAAAATTGGAATAAGACTGAAGGATACATAGTGCAGCGTTGGTGTATTAATACAGACCTAATAATTTGCTCTGAATACTTTCATTATCTAACATCTATAGTTCATTCAAGGACAGTCTAAGGCCTGCATCATTGTTTAGTGGAAGGTTTTATGTTGTATTGATCTTCTAACACAGCGGAAACAAACAAACTGTGTTGGAAACTGTCATGTTAGCTTATAGGTTTTTTGACCCACAAGCAGAATCAAATGGAAAACCAGAGAGTTGTAGCATTTTATTTATTAAAAACAAACAATAATCTAGAAGCAAAGAACTGCAGGAAGTCAGTAGATCTGATTTGGCTTCCTAGAGTGATGAAGGACAGGTTGCTTGGATCAGTGAGAATTTGATTCAGCACGCTTTGAAGATTATACCCCAGAGGTCCAGGTGAGTGTAAGTGAAACACCAGAGCGTTGGTACTTGGAAGAGACAACGTGCTGGAGAGCTGGCAGGCAGGTGATGAAAACGGAGAACTGATGCACACAGTTAAGACCTTTATTCACCAAGATCGGAGACAAACCGGCTGTGTGGAACAATACAGAGTCCAAGTTAAAGAGATAAGAGGACAGATTCAATAAAAAATATATTCCTGCTTTAGGTCTTTGGCTAGAATACCATCCAGCAAAGAGAGATGATCCTTTGCCTCCTTATATTTATTACCTTGCTTGAGAAATGTTCTCAGGTGTGCAGCAACATTGGTCGGTCGAGCCACCAGCAAAGATCCTTTCTGTGACAGGAAGCTCACTCACTCCAGAATGACAGCAAAACCACAGGGATCCTAACAGAACCTGTAAATCTCCCATTGGTTTTGTTACCTACACGTCAAAAGCAAGTTATAAGTAATCATGTTGACATGATTTATGCTGTCAACATAACAGAAACGCATTATTATAATAAAAAAACACCATATTTAAGTATTCCTGTGATTATATTTTATAATATGAAAGACTTTTAACAAAGAAAATAGGTACATACACTGGAAAAACGATCTAGAAATAAGTAAAAATGACTTAAATTAAGTGTATTTACCCTTAATTTGAGTAGGTAAATGAAATAGTTTGCCAACGGAATGAGTATTTTTACTCTGATAAATAAGATAATTAGATAATATGCACTTGAAATTAAACAATGCTATTCTGTTTTCTTATTCTAAGTGTAAATTGCCTTGTTCCATTGGCAAGATGTCTCTTTTACTACCTTAATCTAAGGGCAAATGCACTTATTTTAAGAAAAAAAATGACTCGTCTAGATTTTGATTTTTTTCCAGTGTAGCTTTAAGATTTAACATCAACCATCAGTTTGCTACGTATACTTAAAGGTAAGGAGATCTGACTCTATCACTGCAAAAAATGGAAAGTAATCCAGCTTTTCCAGTTCAAGATCTGAATGCTACTGTCAAATATTCATGTCACACTGCAAAAAATGTAAATCTCAAGTAATTTTTGCTTAAATTAAGTGCATTTTTTCTTGAATTTAGGAGGTAATGGAGATACTTTGCCAATGGAACAAGACAATTTACAGTTAAAATAAGAAAAAAAAATTGCTTTGTCTTATTTCAAGAGCATTTTATCTAGTTATCTTGTTTTAGGAGTAAAAATACTAATTCCACTGGCAAATCATCATATTTATCTACTTAAATTAAGGGCAAATACACTCAATTTAAGATTTTTTTTACTTAATTCTAAATGGTTTTTGCAGTGAGGACATTTTTTAAAACAGTGTTAAGGGAAAAATCAGGTAAAAGTTTAAACATAGTAACAAAAGTAACTGATTTTCACCCAATACATAGAGACAAGCAGCAGAAAAATGGACCACTGTGATGATCTGATGTTATCATTACAACTGTTGTTTCTTTTTACTGCATAACATACGTCTGTACAGGAAAGTATTTAATTGGTTTTTGTTTTGCATTTTTGTCTTTCTATCTTCTTCATTTCGGTATTTCATCTTTAAACACAATAAAAGGATGACGTGGCTGGTATGAGTGATATGGTAGTTATAAAATTATGGCTGAAGAGAAAATTATACTTTAGCCAACTAAAATGCTGGTTTTAACTCTGTGGAAATGTCTTCCTGAGGCAAGAAAGAGTCTTATCTAAATTGCTTTTAGGAGCTCGGGGAAGTTATTTGTTTAGGGTTGTATCCTTATAGGTCTGTGCTTCTCTTTATCAGTTTTCTTTTTCTGCTTCTTTTAAAGTCTATGGAAAAATCTACCAAATCTAATCCCAGATATGATTAAAAAAAAACTGTAAAACCTTTAAAACAATTATAACCTTGTCTTAATGACACATATTATTCAGAATAAGTAAATCAGGAAAGGTATAGACTACATTAATGACAAAGTTTCTTTGCACAAAAATGTTCAGGCACAATGTAGACAAGAAATAGTTTAAATGAATAGTCAGCACTTAAAAGAACACATTAAAATTTACTAAAATTAATATTTAGGTAAAACAGGGTAGAAAAATTAATAGATAAACTATTTATTATGGAAGCCATTTCTCTCTAAGCCAAAACTAAAGTCTTGTTCCGCAAATAATAGTCAGGTGGCCCTGATCAACCTTAAAAACACATGCACACGATACCAAGTGCAAAGCTGAAATACTTACTATGTGCACATAGCATCTGTAAAATGTGCAGATTTCCAAAATAAAATCATACAAAAATAGAATAAAATAATCAGACCTGCAGGTGCAATCCATTGAGTGTGTTATGCTGAACATCAGCATGTACAAAACACTGGGAGGAGGATATGCATATGTAGTTACAGACCTACTTTTGGTTTAATTCCAGTGTCTGTAAGTCAATGTGACTCTGGGGAAAGCTCAGAAACCAAAGTTGCCTCCTTCTCCTGCAAGACAGTGTCTACTGTAGATTACTTTTCATTAGTAGGAACCACAATTTCTCAGGATTTAAAAAATAATCCTGACACTAAGAGTGTTTTAAAGGAGGCCCAGAAGATCCTGTATTTATTGTAGTATCTCTTGAAGAACAACATTCCACATCTATTTGTACTACTCCTGTGGGTAGAACGATAAGATTAGTAGAGGTGATTGACAGGACTGACCATGCCTCTTTCTACAAATTTTACAACTCCAAAGTCATGAGAAGGGTGGCTTACATCTCTACAGACTCCATAAATCCTGGATACAAACTGTTTAGACTGCCTTTTCGATTGACAAGACAGAGACTGCATCATCCAGTCACAGCAGATTGATTGATTTCATGCATATTTCCACTAATTCAACCATTGAGTTGTAGCAATGCTTCATGCATAATTATTAACAAAACCTCTTTTTGTTTACCACCATCCAGCTCATGTTAGGGGCTGTGTAACCTACATACGTTTTAAATTCTCCTTGAAATATTGGTTGAAAACTAACCAGATATGTGTTCACAGGTAAATTGATCTGTTTCCATTTTATTGTTAACCTCATTTTATTGTGATTTTATGTTATTGGCATCTTATCTGTTTGTGTCCACTATGTTCTCTCCTGTAGCGTCTTGTTTAATGTTCATTGTTTTTACCTGCCTTAGGACAGCGGATGCAAATTAGCTGTTGTGCTAATTCTGGCATATTTATATTGATGCTTTATGTTGATGAATGTGCATTTTCCTAATTCAAATAAATAAAAAATAAAATAAAATAAATAGATTTAAGAATGTATTAAGGAATAAAATGTCTGTGTTTAAGTCCAACAAAAGTCAAAAATCCCTTTTTGTGCAAAATGAAACAATACCCTAAAAAAAAAAAATCAGATCATTAAAATTGATTCTGTTTCTGAATTTGCAGCTTTTTAAAAATGGCTTTGCGTGACCAAAGAATGTCTTCCACTAGGCATTAATTGACCATCTGAACAAAAATGCTAATTAATAAAACAATAACCGTGGTTTGTTAAAAGGTTTTAGCAAATCTATCCCGTTAATTGCAAAAAATAATGTAACGGAATTATTTAATGTTATGATTTACAAGGCTGGAATATCTGTCAGACAAAAAAGGTTTAGGCCTTTTTTTCTACAAGTAAAAAAATAAATTACTCCAAGAGTGACGGTTCCATGCTTTTTGCCGGGGGGTGTTTGGATGGCGAGGAAACTCATGGCAGAGTGTGATAGACTCTGGAAGTGCAGCAGCAGGAGGAGGAGGAGGCAGGAGAGGAAAAGGGCAGAGTACTGGGTCAGGCTGATAGAGATGTCAGAGCTGCTTCAGTAAGCCTGTGACGCCTCAGAGCGCGGTGGAAAAGAAAGAAAAGCAGGGAGGGAAGAAAACAGGACAGCTGAAAGACCAGCAGCTTGGTGACAGCAGAGGCAGAGACCACCCCAACAACAGCAGCAGGGGAGGGAGGGATGTGGGGGAGGAGGTGGGTGTGGGGACCGTGGGTGGGTGTGGGAGTAAGGAGCTGCTAAACCTTGGAGGATGGGGGGTGCTGGATCCCTAAGTATATCCAATATTAAACCCTCTCAGCAATGTGCGGTAATTTTAAGCAGAGACTATGATTAAAGCTTCTGGCTCTATTTGGGTTTTCACCCAACATGGAAGTTAAATAAAAAACGAAGAAGTCAGTGGAGTCTCTACAGGAGGAGGATTATTGAAGATATCTATTTCCATATTTTTTTAAACTGTCAGCTGTATCATCAGCCTCCACATGTGTTCTTGTAGAGAACTGGCAGCTGAACCAGTATGAGTATCAGGCTGTAAATGCAGAGGCTTGGCTTCCAGCATCCTGCTCATTGGGTGACCCAGTAATGAAATGTGATTCAGGTGCTAGATGGATATCTGGAGTGAAATATCCCTCCTGCGCTGACTGGCTGCAGCCCAGACGTCGCCTTCTGCCCATTCCCGCTGGAAAGTGTGATCCGCGGCGTTTGGCCTTTTGTCTGGGACAATTATGTTCACCGTTAACAAGCTTCCTTCTGTTATTGTTCATATCAATTAGGGCTGGAGGATAATTTGAGCTGATGGTGGAGACGGTGCAGAGAGATCCGGGGCTGATAATTAAAGCAGTAATAAAGCTCAGCGTTTTTTCAGCTGTTTATAGGCGCTTTGCAGGAACATTCCTATACATTTTATTCTTCTTTACAGCTTTATTCTTCACCAAAAATGTTAATATTTCATATTGTTTTAACCCTGTAATGCCAAATGTATCATATTTGATACATACGGTTTCTGAAATGTTTTGCATCTGACACCTTTTGCATAATTTAATGGTAAAAACTTTGCTCAGAATCTGATTGTACACAGTCAGATATACCTGATAACAGAGGGCAGAAGACTACACAAAATATAATCTTGACTTATCGCATAGTAATAAATGATTAATATCAAAAATGTGTTTCTGTTTTTTCTTTTTACATATTTTGTTAAAAGGCCAAATAAGGACTTCAGACCCCAAAAAAAGTAATTTTCTGTTTTGTTTTATTCTTGGATCGGGCTTTAAAGGGTTAAAAACAAAAGAAATTGATATATATACATGTATATTCCTAATAGGAAAGAATTAAAATAGTCCAGCCCTGAAGTAACAAATGCATGGACTAGTTAGCCAGCATCACCCCTGGACAGGAGATTTCTAATATTTGCAATATTCTGGAGATGAAAGGAAGAAATTATATGGGATTTAAATGACAGGTCCTGATCAATAATAACAACAAGATTGTTTTACTTGATCATCTGAGATCAATTTAATCCCATCCAAAAGAAGTGTCTTTTATATAGTAGTAAACTGTTTTTTCCAGACAAGGGGGGATTCCTGTTAACCTGACTCCGCCAGATGGATTTGCTCCGCATATCCATCTGGAAACCTTCCGTTGAAGTAATTTTGGGAAGGGGCAAAAATACCGGTTAGCTGATTGGCCTATGTTGGTGATAGACGGGCCAAATAAACCAATCAGATCAACGAAGCATATGACGTACTAACAGAGCGACGATGAAAACACAACCACAAGCCAGGCTACTTTTGCCGAAACCAGTCGGGAGAAGAGCAAAAACATCTTTTCCTCTGAGAAAAGCCTCCAGAGCAGTGTTTTGCTCTTCTTTCACTGAAGAAATACTCTGTAATTCCCATAAAACTTGCTCGATAGCCACGCTAACGCTAGTTTCATCGGCTGAAGCCGCCATCTTCTTTAGACTGAACTGTCGCGCTTCTCGTTGCGTCACACCTCAACCCGCCTCAAAGCCAATGCTGATTTACACTTAAAATAAGAAAACACAATTGCATTGACTTTTTTCACGTGCCTTTTATCTAAATATCTTATTTTAAGAGTAAAAATACTCATTCCATTGGCAAATGATCTCATTTACCTACTCAAATTAAGGGTAAATACTCTTAATTTAAGAACTTTTTACTTATTTCTAGGTCGTTTTTCTATTTCATCTTTTTTGGATCCCCAAGGGACGCCTCCCTCCCGGCTGAGACTGGGGCCCCCCCAACCTAGTCCTGGATAAAGAGGAAGACGAGGAGACCAGATAAATGTTTGAAGGAAATGTTGTTTTATTTATTTTTTTTATTTTTTTTAGCATATCTATTCCTTTTTCTATCCAACCATAAATAAAAATGATTAAAAAGTGACAACCGCAGAGTAAAATTGCCAAACGTCTTACACCATACTGACTACACTGCAAAAACGATCAAGAAATAAGTAAAAATGTCTTAAATTAAGTGTATTTATTCTTATTTTAAGTAGGTAAATGAGATAGTTTGCCAATGGAATGAGTATTTTTACTCTTAAAATAAGATATTTACATAACATGCACTTGAAATAAGACAATGCAATTATGTTTTTCTTATTCTAAATGTAAATTGTCTTGTTCCATTGGTAAAATGTCTCTTTTACCTCCTCAATTCAAGAACAAATTCACTTATTTTAAGAAAAAATTACTTATCCAGATCTCGATTTTTTCCAGTGTACACAATAAACAAGTTATGTTCTCTACAATCCCATGTTGAGTTTTAAAAAAAACGCCCTTAAACTGTGTCTGTTATTTTTACTGATTCAGAGGACTTCTTCCAACCTTTTACCCCTCAGACTTGGAAAGTATTCCATGGCTGCAATCGGCCCATGAACCCTGCAACGTGCTCATCGGGGGAATGGTTCAGATAATGACTTATTGATAGAGAGGCATGCAGAGTGCTCCATGAATATTATCACAGTGCTATCTCCCTGCAGTGCTGCCGCTTTAGCTCTGTTTTTACTTCAGTTGCAGCCTGTAGATGACCTACATTCAGAGGTTAACTGGTTCCTTTTAAAGTACTGGATCCAATCATTTCGTGCAGTGGATCAGTTAGAACATAATATCATTTCAGAAACGTCAAATACATTAAACTAAGAAGAAACCTCCTGCAGGGCATATGGGGCTTAGAAAATATTCATATCCGTCTTCCATATTTGGTTATGTAAAGAATCACAGATGTTAATGTATTTTATTCGGACCAAGTTATAGTAATAAGTTATTTTTAATGGCTTTTTTTTCTAAACTGAAATCTGGAAACTGTGGTGTGCCTTTGCAAAAAGCTGCTTTACTATAAATACCCGGTTATATTACTAAAATCATCCCATTACTTTCTGAAATAACCCTTGTAGTAAAAAGAATCCACATGGAAGGTCTAAGTATAAGTCCAGCTGTTTTTCAGAGGCCTCAGAGATTTGCTAGAGGCCAGTAGTAAACAAAAAGAATCACGAGAACAAAGCAACACAGCAGATAGGTCAGTGAGAAAGGTGTGGAGAAATTTATAAAAGGGTTAAATAAGGCAAGCAGAAAGCAAACTGATTGGTATAAGCAGTCAAAAACGTATAAAAATCTGGAGGAGGTGCAGACATTGAAAGAAGGAAATATCTGTGCAGTCCAGAAATATCTCGTCTTTTTGTGGAGCTTTGCTACAAAGCATGTAGGAAATATGAGACCTAAATGATCTGTTTGAATGTATGTGTACTATTTTACATCATGCTGAACACATCATGTTCATAACAAAGCAAGGTGGAGGTGACATCATCCTGTGGGTCTGCTTTTCTTAAAGGAATCCACAACCAGTGGAGATGAGTATTGGGTATTTACATTTTGGGATGAATATGTTGTATTTTCCTATTTTAGTTAGATTTTCCTAAAAAAATTTAAAATTGTGGTATACACTAATTTTTTTTCAAAATTATGTGTTTTGTTCATGTAGGTTGCCATTTTTCACCTGTGCAATGCATGATGGATTGATGACGTTCCTCCTTTCTGGGCTGGAATCTACAGCATGAACACAAGAAGGCTAACATTACCTGAGTTGTGTTTTTATTTAACTGTGTTTGACTGGCTTAAATTTAGATAATCCAAACTGCAATGTTGCCTCAACGTTTTAATGAGCCATTATACACCTGATATCTTTTGAAACATACAAATCTGATTGGCTTGTGATCAACTGTTTACTGTATTAGGTAGAACTATCGCCATTAGCAGAAGCTAACAAACTCAATTTGGAAGATTCAAGTGACAGTGAAGCATCTTCCAGTCGTAACACATCGTTCTAATAATAGAAAAAATGAAACTTTATTGATCTGAAATTGACCTCAGCATTTAACCCATCACCTTTGGGAGAGGTGGGCTGCCATTGTGCAGCGCCCAGGCAGCAATCAGGGGTTAAGGGTCTTGCTCAGAGGCCCAGGTTAGCATTCTGTGGGAGTGGGTTTCATGCTCACAGCTTCAAGATTCAAAGCCCTATGCCCTAACAACAATGCCACCACTCCCCCTAATATATCTGAGAAAATGCTTTGATCCTGATGCGAATCGTAAACAGCCTCAGTTAGAAACTGGAGCAATTTGTAGCATAGCTCTCCATCTGGGTTAGCATCATTTGGTCCCAATTTCAAGAAACTACAGTAATACTCATTGCAGCTTTGGCTGGATGGAGCTAGTGCTTCAGCACCTAGCATGCATAATTTACCCAATTTGGATTGTGGAGCAAACAACATGGGGACATCTGTGTTACAATAGTTTATTTGTTCGTACGACGAGGAC
>NW_015150567.1:1040815-1043456 GCF_000732505.1 Cyprinodon variegatus
TTGAAGGCCTTCAACGAGGCTTTGAGCGTGTCCTTGAAACGCTTCTTTTGTCCACCTTGGGAGCGTTTTCCTTGCTGTAGCTCGCCAAACAACAGTTTCTTTGGGATGCGGTCATCAGACATGCGAGCTACGCGTCCTGCCCAGCTGGGACTGCATCAGGATGGTGTAGATGCTGGGCAGGTCAGCACGGGTGAGGACCTCGGTGTCTGGAATCTTATCTTGCCACTTTATACCCAGAAGTTTCCTGAGGCAGGTGGTATGAAAGTGGTTCAGCTTCTTGGCATGACGCTAATAGACTGTCCATGTTTCACAGCCATAGAGTAGTGTGGTGAGAACAACAGCCCGGAACACCTTGATCTTGATCTCTCAATAAACTATCAGAATAGTTTATTTACATTTATATGAACTAAGCAGCTGACAGTATTTTAACAAGTGTTGTGCCGATGCCATTTTTTGGCCCTGATACCAATACCTGATACCTGGCTGTGCAGTATTGGCCGATACGGATACCATCTGTTTGAAATATGATGTGTGTCTATATATCTGAAGAACTGCATACTACTTGGATGTAAAATAATTGCCATCATGGCTTTGTCAAGCTGTTGAAGCAGGAAAAAGACTAATACAAAGTGAATCCAGTAGAACTTTTTACCTGGAATGGGTGACAATAGTTAGAATAAACTTTTGGCTCTCAAAATCAGTTTGTCGGTACTCGCCAACACCGATACCACCATTTTAGTGCTTAATCTGGCCCCCCCCAATCCTGGTATCAGTTCAACATTAATAAGGACACCCAGTGAAGAGATTTTGTGATGTTGAGATTAGTTCTTCCAGTGAATCCAGTAGAACTTTTCATTGCCTACCTGGAATGGGTGACAATAGTTAAATAAACTTTTGGCTCTCAAAATGGTAGCGGTGCTTTGTTGGTTCTCACCAATACCGATACCACCATTTTAGCTCTGGATCGGGGCCTCGCCAGAAACTGGTATCGGTATAGGTGCAACACAAATTTCCACTCTATTTTATTTACTTAAAATATAAATCTTTCAGAATTAAATAAACTCAGTTGTTGCAACTCATCATAGACCCCTTTAAGAATGTGGTAAAAATAAATGCATGTTGAAGGGATCTATTACTTAGTCAAATCTGTGGTAAAACATAGATATATAATGCTCACTGGGAATATTTAAAAGAGGGAGAGAAAATCTATATAAATTGCATCTAAACTTGTTGTAATGTCACAAAATATGGAAATTCTGCATATTCACCAAAATGAAGAATTTTGTCAGGCTCTAGCTTCATCTTTTTACCTCAGGTAAGGCAAATAAAGCCTAATAACTGAGAGGGAACACTCAAAAGTAATATTTATATTTCTAACTGCTCTTAACAAAGCTGTAACTGCTTGATTTCTCAGACGGAAAGAACAAAAGCTCAGTCAGCTATGCCGCAGATAGTTCCCACATGTTCCCCGTCTGACAGGCTTGTATTATATAGAGATAAAAAAAAGAAAAAGAAAACTTAGAAGAGGGGAACAGGGGGGAGGTTCCCAGCATGTCCACATATGACAGTCCTTTGCTCCTGGATGGCTGACGCAGGGACATTGTGCGCCTGTCATAGACGCCCTTCATCAGCAGATGAAGCTGTCAGCAGGACGATGACTTTCTTCTGACAGCCGCTCCGCCCTCTCTCTTCAGAGAGTGGCAAATAAATATGTTGGGTTTCAAAGCTGCCAAGGCCGATGCTGGACAGTGGGTCAAGGGGCCAAACGTGCAGCAAAAGCATTCCCTTCCCCTCGTAACCTGTTCTCAATGAGCCCGGTCAACTCTTTGGGGCACTCATTCAGGGTGAGCCATCCAGAGGGCTCCGGGGCCCCCAGATCTCACACACCGCCTGCCGTGGGGAGTTCTGTGAGTCACTCCTTTCTCTCAGAGTTTTTGGAGCCTTAAATATTCTCCTTTAAGAGACGCACAGAGTGAACCGAGCTGCTCAAACCGTTTCGGGCAGAGAGTGACACAATCGGATGAAGATGAACTCAATTTCCCCACTGAAAAGAAATGCTCACCTGCAAACCTGCTTTTTCTGGTGAGGTCAGAGTGTCTCCATGAGATGGTGTGTAGGTGGAGGTACGCCGGACTTGGTTAAACAGTTTGAACAGAGCTAATGAATCAGATATTCTGGGAAATCTTCAAAATTTCTCCTTGCAATAATTTTTCTTACATAAACGCAACATTAATCTGGAGTCACTGTTTATCAACGGTTCTGTGAAACATACTGAACACATCTCTGTGTTGGACTTTAAGGCCTGACACAGGATAAAATGAACTCTTGTAAGGTGTTTAACCAGCAAATAAGTTTTCTTTGAATGATTTCCCAAGGAATGAGAGTGAAGAGGAAGATTAAGAGCACTTAGTCTTCAAAATGATACAGCACTTTAAATGTTGTTATGAGCATTCAGTTTGTGGTTGGCCATTTGTAGGACAAAATGTCACCAGCAATAAAGCAGTAGGCCTGTTTGGTGTACGCCGCGAACATGTTAGCACATGTTGAGACAAGAAGTTGTACTTAGTTCCATCAGGTCCGAACAGTCAATGCTTTCTTGGTGATGGTGCGTTTATGGATTTGTGTAGTGTTGGTTACATCA
>NW_015150567.1:1046141-1047512 GCF_000732505.1 Cyprinodon variegatus
CTTCAACGGAAGGTTTCCAGATGGATATGCGGAGCAAATCCATCTGGCGGAGTCAGGTTAGGACTCCATGTGGTACCTCAATGAAACATGTAACTATGAAGCTGTTTTCTCTTTCTACTCAAACTGAAATATCAAAGTAAGTTATGCCTCAATGAACTCTATTCCAAAAGTGACAAGATGGTGGCCCTTGACCTAATAATAGATAAACAGATGTAAGCCTAGAATGACCAACCCAGCAGCTTATATAGGCTGATTTAATCTACAGCAGGATTAATTTTCTCTCCATGATGCTGTTTGTTCACTAATGTTCTCTAACAGAGGTCCCTCACAGAACAGCAGGATTTGCTCAGAGATTAAATTACACTCACGCTGACTCATTTTGAGACTTTTTTAAAAGTTGCTCTATGTGGTGAATGTTTTTATTAAGGTTTTTAAACTGTAATTTGCAGTTTTTATTTGCAAGAAATAAAAAAAAAAGTTTTTTCCTTATTGTCACAATGCACTGAAGTAAATAGTACATTTCTCCGCTGTCAATCAATCAATCAATCAAAAAGTTTATGGTTATAATGTGGAAACATATAAAAAAGTAAAAGGGTGGAAATACTTTAGCAAGGAGGATGAAGCTGGGAAATTCAGACAGTGGTCATAAACCATTTCTGCTTCAACAAAGCCCTCTGGGTTGTGTTACATTTCCAATTTTTGAATAATTTTTAACACCTCGTAAATTATTCTGCTAAATCATTTAGCTGCAACAAAAGAGCAAAACCCTAAAATCCATTCATTCATTCATTCACAATACATTTACTTTCTTTTATCACAATGATATGCAAATCTGACTCCAGTTTTTACAATGAGATTAATGGGTTTTATTTTTCAGGCATAATAGGTTCTAATAGCATAACAGGATGATAACAGGGGTGTCCTTTTTCACATTATTGTACGTTTCTTGACTTAATTTTGTCTATTGTAAAATTTTACAAATTAATTTAAATTATGTTTTTTTATTTTTTTTAGCACAGATTCTTATAAAAACATACAAAAGTCAGTGAAAAGTCTTTAGGTTTCACCTTTGATCTAACACAACTCTATGTATAACACAGACAAAAACATTGTAAGGCTTATAAACAGATTAATATGACTCGTTTTATTTAGAGAACTTATTTAAAACCAGGAGGGCAGCAAAATTTCAAAGTATTTTCTTTCAATTTGGCTTTCTCATGCATATCTTTTATGATGGGAAAAATAAAAACTCAGGTGTAGGTCTCATCACACTGAAGTCCAATTTTAATGAAATAAACAGAACAGAGAAACCTTTCAGCACTGCAAAAAAAAAAATATATATCTAGATAAGTAATTTTTTCTTAAAATAAG
>NW_015150567.1:1048473-1049219 GCF_000732505.1 Cyprinodon variegatus
ACCACAGAACTCCAAAGCCATTCCTACATCGAGCTTAGCCACTTATCTGTTTAATTTAAACTATAGCGTGGATGAAAGTAGTACATTTAAATGACCTGCTTATCCACTGCCATCCATTTTCACAGATGAACAAGATTACAAACTGCAAATAGTCAGGAGATCAGGAGGTCAAAGGTCACAGCACACTTTTCCTGTGACCCATGAAGAGATCACAGACATTAAGAGGTGCTGGAGACTCTCTGGGTTTTTAGAAATCTGCTCTCAGATATCAAAAATGTCTGATTGTTGGGGTTTGTTTAGTGTTTTCTAAACGATTTAATAGTAGTAACCGTACTTCTTTAGCTTCTCTGTATTTTATTACAGAATTTTAAAACATTAAATTATAGTTTGTTTAACTTATTGATTTTATTACGTTTTTCTGTTATTGTGTAAATAGAGGTAGGTATGTCCCCACAAATACAGCTCATCAAACCCAACGAGGGGGAACTTAAAAAGGAGCTGATTTCCTGAGGCAGATGCCAGATTGTTTTTCTTAAATGTTGTGTAATCGCACCTACTTCATTCATGCTTTTAGGTTATTCACATGGTTATCCATTTGTTTTCTCTTGAGGAAATCAGACTCTCACTGTCAGAGTTTATTGAAGAACTAAACTGAACATCACAACATCTCCTCGCTGGGTGTCCTTATTAGTGTTGCACAGATACCAGTATTGAGGGGGGGCCGATCCAGCACTAAAATGGTGGTA
>NW_015150567.1:1052841-1053883 GCF_000732505.1 Cyprinodon variegatus
TTAACAAGTCAGTTGTCGTAGATATTGATGGTTGCAGGATTTAGGCTCAGCTTCAGTGAACACCAACGTTCTTCTGGAATCAAACATTTCTTTGCACTTTTTCACACTGGATCCCAGACTTTTTCCAAATCATTTTAATTTCTTCCATTTTTATTCACAACTTCGCAGGAAGGTGTTAACTTGCTAAACCGCATCACTTCCTTGTTTACACCCTGTGCACATGTACAGTATTATATCTCCAGTCAGTTGGCATTAAGGTAAATATACACAGAAGGGCTTTATTTAAATAAATGAGAGAGAACGAGACATAAAATACAAAATAATAAAAAAATAATGCTTCAACAGGACGGGTAATGTTTCAGAAAAATAAATGCAACCGGAATGAGGTCCTGGAAATACATTTGAAAGTCACATAACTTGTTTAAGCACCTTTAAACACAACCAACATCACAAATATATAGAATGTAATAATACTTCAGATCATATACAGAGATTTTTTCACAAATTAAGAATCTGTAGAATCAAACATAATATGTGAGTACTAGCCTTTAGGAACAAGCCTTTCCATCTGGATCATGGGACACATAATTATCTGTTTGCTAACACTGTCAAGATAAAGACTCACCTCCATGGAGAGTCTCCCTTTGCTCCGCCAGTCTCCGCTGCTGTCTTTCTGCTCTGTTACACTCTGGTGTGCGTCTCATCTAATGTGTTCATAGACTGCATGGCTCCACTGTGTGCCGTGTCCATTGTCTGTGTTGGCACGACTTCTCTGAATGTGTGCTTGTGTGTTTTCATGGGGTCTGGTAGCCACACTGCTAAAGAAAAATATATTATTATCATTTATTCAATATAAGTATCATAACCGTGGCATGGAAGGAAATTGAAAGTTAAGTTGAAGAGGTTTTATGGATAAAACTGAATAAAGAAAGCAGAACTAGTGAGGTTAAAACGCCTTTCTTTCTTTCTTTCTTTCTTTCTTTCTTTCTTTCTTTCTTTCTTTCTTTCTTTCTTTCTTTCTTTCTTTCTTTCTTTCTTTCTT
>NW_015150567.1:1055433-1056797 GCF_000732505.1 Cyprinodon variegatus
GAAAGATGCTTTAAACTTTGCACTGGTTACTGGATTACCCTATTAAAGGAAAATTTTTCTACAGCTCTGGATGATAATTTCCTTATGCTTAATTTTCTTAGTTCTATAACTAATTGTAACAGTTTCAAGTTGAACTTTGCACCATCTTGAAAAACTATTTATTTTGATATGTGACAAACAACAATTTGTTGCAGTACCGAGTCCAACCACAAAAACAATTGTCTGGATGAAACAAATTATTTTGATGGTTTTTATTTTTCTTAAATACCAAAAGTCCATAATGAGCTAAAATGGTATTTTTTTACTTGTCTCTTCTTGTCAATTAGAGGCTAAATGTTTAATTGATTTTTCACAAGTAAATTTACCTTTATTGCAGATCTTTGGTAAAACAGACACAAAGATTTGTTTCTGTAATAGAAAAATGTGTTATAGGCAAAAGTTTTCAAATCACAAGCATTTTTTTTCCTCAAAGAATAAAACATTTTAACTTCAGCTTGTTTATAAATATCCCAGAATGTAATATGAAGTTAATTAAGAAATAGCTAATAGGCTTTTTCGTACTTTAGATTTAAAACATTTAAAATTTGTGACACATATATAAAATATTTCATTAGAGTAGATAGTGATATATTGAGATATAATCCTTATATCAACTATAAAGTTTATATGTCTTCTTCATACCTTCTGTTTGTTTGTTTCCTGATAGAAGCTCTTTCCTACCATCACAAATGCAACCAAATGCTCCTGAACCATTTACAGTAATAAATGTCTTCTACGGGTAAGGTAAAAACTTATTTAAAATAAATAATTCTAAGAAACTTTAAGAAAGAATTTCTTAAATCCGAAAATTAACTTTCTTCCATATTATGGCTGTTCCAAGAAATCAGCAAAATAGACAGTCCTATCCGTCAAAAACTTAAGCTTTCAAAAATGAGGCCTGCATGAAGGATCTACAGGAGATGTGGGATTGAACTGGAAAGAGTTTACATACGCTAATAGTAATTTATTTTTTATTTTTTTTATTATCTTGTTTTAAAGGTAGGCGATATTACTTTAAGAATTCAATGAACTAAAAACAAACAAAAACAAGGTTGGTCTAATAATTTTTCCATGACTATAGATTAAATGCTTTGGTTTATATAATGAATTCCTCACCAGTTCTTGATGTTTTCAGGTGCATCAGTGGTGAATCTAGAAACATTTTATATGGTGACAAGAGATCTAGACAGGGTGGTAAATGATTGAACTTTTCATTAAAGTTTGTCAGATGTCTCTTGTAAATAAATTACGTTTTTTTTAAACATCCAAAACCATTTTCATTTTGTCATTTTATTTTCAAAGAAACAAAGACAACTTTTAGGTGA
>NW_015150567.1:1057928-1065587 GCF_000732505.1 Cyprinodon variegatus
CATGCTCTTCCTCAACACTGAAGTCCTCAGACATTTTTCTTTCGTTGTTTCTTTCTTTGCACATGTAAGCAGCACATTTCTTCTTCTACACTTGCATTATCAGCAGAGCAGACGCTGAATGCGCACTTTCATCTGGTAGCAATTGTTCTGCTGGGCAGTAGTAGCTTTCACAAGGAGATGCAAATCTATTTGGGATGCTGCTTCTGCACTGCAAAAAATCTAAATCTAGATAAGTAATTTTTTCTTAAAATAAGTGCATTTGTTCTTGAATTGAGGAGGTAAAAGAGACATTTTGCCAATGGAACAAGACTATTTAGATTTAAAATAAGAAAACACAATTGCATTGTCTTATTTCAAGTGCAAATTATCTATAATCTTATTTTAAGTGTAAAAATACTCATTCCATTGGAAAACTATCTCATTTACCTACTCAAATTAACACTTAATTTAAGAAATGTTTACTTATTTTTAGATTGTTTTTGGAGTGTGTAAAGTAAGGATGACTAGTTTACTTACAAAATCTTCTGCCATGGTTTGGTGAAGATGTTTTTTTTTTACTAGCTTTCCATCTACAAATACATATTTCTGTTAAATGTTTAATTTGAAGTCTGTTAAAAGCTTATAGACAAACAAGGGATTGGAATTTAAAGGTGTTTTAAGGACATACAAATGTCACACATGATGTGCTGTTATGATAAATTTTGGGGTCAACATCATCACAACATGCAAATTTTAGTGGCCAAGTTTGCTCTCCTTTGCAACCTAAGTACATTTTTATCGGGCTTTGTTGATTCCAAACCCCAAATCTGTCTTGGTCCTTTTGGAAAACATACAGAGCTACCTAGAGGGTGAATACCATACCATAGTATTTAGTATTTTCAACCAGGAATACTCTATAGTTAAAAAATAACATCTACTGTTAAGTAAAGAGGCGGTCCTACAATCCTGTGGGTCTGTCTCCACTCTAGAGGGACAATCAACTTCACTATGGTTGAACTGTATGAAACATGACATCATTAGAATGGCACACTAGGAAAAATCTAAATCTGTATAAGTTGTTTTTTCTCAAAATAAGTGCATTTGTTCTTGGTTTGAGGAGGTAAAAGAGACATTTTGCCAATCGAACGAGACAATTTACACTTAAAATAAGAAAAAACAATTGCATTGTCTTATTTCAAGTGCATATTATCTAATTATCTTGTTTTAAGAGTAAAAATACTCATTCCACTGGCAAACTGTCTCATTTACCTACTCATATTAACGGTAACTACACTTAATTTATGAAAATTTTACTTATTTCTAGGTCGTTTTTCCAGTGCAGGACGTTTTAAATAAAGATTAGGTAAAGTCACCCAACAAACTGAAAAAGGCTCGTCATATGGTTTTTTTAAAGCATAATGATTCATAACATTTGGCCAAATCAACACAGAAAAGGTTCTCGAGAAACTAAATCAGGTTCCCAGATCTAAAGCTGGAATAAGCTCAGAACATAGGGCCGAGTATTCAGGCGAGACAGACAGTGGGAAAATTCAAAGCATTTATTTAAAATCTAAAGAGGAACTGCAGATCTGCAGCGACTGCGACTAGTGCGGGGCACCGCCCATGACTGGAAGCTCTAGAAAAACACAGGTAAGTGACCAGGATAATCTGACAGAAGATAAATACCCATGTGAGTCACTTACCTGGTTTATCAGTTCAGTCCATCTCCATTTAACGCGGTAGGATCCCACCAGAGGGCTGCCAACTAGATGCGACGGGTGCCGCCCAGAGTGTCCCCAATGCTGCAGTCCTGGAGGGCATGCATGAGTCTGAGCCAGGTCAGGGAAATAGATCAGACCAGGAAGGCTCAGAGGTCCAGGAGTCCGAAGCCAGATCAGGGCTACAGATCAGAATGGGAACAGGCTGTTTCAGGGTTTAAGGATTCCAACATACAGTTCAGGCAGAACCTTCAGATGGGAACAGGCAAGTCCAGTGGTTGAGAGGCAGAACAGGTCAGGATAACAGGAACACTACGGAAAGCTAAAACCGCTCTCTCCACTGAGCCAAGAAAGGAACAGAAGCACGCTCATTTGATAAGAGGGAGATCAGGAAATCAGAAACACTACAAAAATGCTAAAACCCTCTTTCACCCCAGGCCCCTGACAACGAGAACATGAACTATGGTACCAGCAATTATCTAAACCTCAATGACCTGGTCCCTATGGCTGGGACAGAGCCATATGTATATATATGGAATCAGGAGCAGGTGGATTAGATAAGCAGTAATTGGAAACCGGCAGAGTTAGGCAGGTGAATGAAATGAGCAATTAGGCCAGCCCTCAAAGCCATGATCATGACAAAAGCTGTGGGTGGAGCTCCAGAAAAGAGAGCATAAAACAGGAACCACAATCAGCACTATCTAGATTGTTTAAAAAAGAAGGTTTGATATTCTTGCAGCACACAGAAAGCATGACGTTTATCAAAAATAAGTGTTTATACCAACCATATAAATAGACTAAAGCGGAGGTCTTCAACAGGGGGTCCGCAACCCCTAGGGAGGCCACAGAGGTACCGCATGGGGGTCGCGAAAGTGTTGGTTGATTAGTTGTTGGGGTTTTTTCCCACTAATTAAAATCTTCTTAAATCCACATTAACATGAATTCAACAGACTGTAGTAAACAGATAAATGGAGGCAGATGTCTTTCAGGCATCAATGCACACATGCATCATGAAAGACACCTACCAAAATGTTGTATAGACAGACCATTCATCAAAATAATTTCCATAACTTCCATAACTCTAGGCTCAACTGAGATTTGTGTGTGTGTGTGGTTTTTATTGTTTTGTTTTTAATTTAGCAAACAGGAAATTTCCCTGTGTGTTGTTTTTGTTCAGCACATATTTTACAATCTCTCCAATGATTCAGCGACACACAGGAGCTCTTTCAAACTGGGCACCGTTTCATTCACAAAACCTGTTCCATCAACCAGGAATCAGAAATACTTTAATAATCCCAGGGAGGGATTACTTTCATTAGATTACTCCATCTGTAATAGAGTGACTATAGGACCAGTTTGATAGGACACAATTTTATACCATAAATATATTTAGGGGGTCCCCGCTTTATCTCGCCATCAGTTTTCGGGTCCTTGGCCTGGAAAACGTCAGAAGGCCCCTGCACTAAAGTAAAGGTTTTCTAATGTTCTTTATTGTAAAATCAGGCATTATTCCTTAAATAAAAGAATAACGTTGTCCATCCATAATTAAGAATATAATTATTATAGTTCTATTTCTACACATCTTTGGGAACTGGTTGATTGCGACTCTTAACTTTTTTAATTAAAAGGTCTGCAGATTGTTGTTAAACCAAACCAGATTAGTATGAACCAATGTTTAAATGACACTCATATTCCCTCTTGCATGTTTGGGAGACGGATGGGTTTGGGTATTTCCTCAACATACAATAGGTCAGAGTTGGGCTCCAACTTGGACAGGCATCTTTTCCACCACAGCAACACAGATACAAGCGATCGTTAACTAATTTCTGTCAATGGAAAGGCAGTGAATCCAATTACGAAACATGGTGGTGGTGGCATTATGTTGTTGGCATGCTTTTGTATGCAGATACTTTCTTTGCTGTATGTGTTTATTGGTATTTGCTGGTTTGTATGTTGGTGAGATCTGATAATCCACCATGTGCTGTATTCATGTTTGTTTTCACCATAGTTATTTTTTTCTTTCCTTTCCCCTTTGTCCCCTCCTTCAATAAAAAGGGTTTAGCTTTCTTATTGGAGACGTTAACAGCAGCAGCAGCCATTTAACCCCCATCCATCTCAGTGTCCAGTCTGCTGGTGAGATGAGTCAAAAAACAGCTAAATAAATATTTCAAACATTTGAGTTCAGAACTCCACGTTGCCCTCGGTTAGATGTATGCCTGCTCCTGCAGGCTTGTTTGAATAGCACTGTAGAAACAGATCACTGACAACGATGTATTAGCGAGGGATTAACATGACTTTCGCCCTGGTTTCTGTGCACAATAAAGCTTTAATCTAGGCTCTGGTTGGTCGCCGGGGCAGAGCCAATGAAGAGCTGCCACGTCTGCAGCGAATCCCCGCCCATTGGTGGCTTTGGCGGTGGTTTTGTTGGTGTTGGTGATGCAGGAGTGGCCTGGGCCTGGCAGCAAGCTGCAGTGACAGACGCGCCCCTGGGATTCCACCTGTCAGCCACACACGCACTAATCGACAGGCCTCGTATGAGCTGAACTCTCTGTCACCTCTCTGTCAAATCTTCATCTTCTCATTCATCTGACAGATTCCCTCTGCCCACCCACCCCCCATCCCTGCCTCCGTCCCAAACACCGCCTGTCCCCTCAGCCTGGAAGAAACACACCAGCAGCCGTTCTGCAGTCCTGCTAAAAAAAACAAACCAAAAAAAAATTTTTTTTAAAGGGAAACAATTTTCTCACTTACACAAATATTGCAAAATGTACCTTGCAGTGTCCTCATTTAACACCTCCCCCCCGCTTTCTTTTTTTTCTCCTTGGCATTCAGATTTAATGTGACAGAGGTGCTCTTTAATGTTCTGTAGTAATTGGGTGGGAGAGGCAGAGGCTGTTTGGGAGGCGGAGGAGGCGGAGGAAGGGTCATGGTCAGGTTTCTGGTGGAGGTTATTCTGCATCTGTCTCTTAGCAACGCCGGCTCCTTCTTTATACAGTCCTTGAGTTGATTGCTGTGGGTTTTTTCCTCTGTCGTTGAAATGTTTTGCAAAGAGGGGGCTCCTCAGCAGACAGGCTTCCTCCAATATTGCCTGCTTTTAAGTCTTACTCTCTGTGAGCATCAGATGGGCTCACTGAGGCGTGGTGCTGCAGTCTCGCCTCTCTGGGTGTAAATTAGCATTTTTCAAAGTGAGAGAAAAAAAAAATAGCACATGAGGAATTTTTGTCAGAGAAAATTTGACACCGGTGGAAGATGGACTTGATGATTTTAAGTAAGCGAGGTGCCTGATGACGTGTTCCCTGTTTATATTAGCTGGTGTCAGGTGAAGGGGCAGGAAGGTCATGGGTCACTGAAGCAGTCTGGGAGAACCTCAAGAGGTTCAAGGCTTCTGAGAAGCTAGACGAGTGGAAGGGTAACTGTCTGAGACAGAGGATGTGATTATAGGGGCGATGGGTGGACAAGGAAAAGAAATACACCAGGGGACTTTATGTGTCCGTCCACCAGCACCAGGTTCGAATGATATCTGCAGAAACCTTATGGATGTAATGAATTTCCAAACTTGATTAATATGACTCTCATTTTCATAGAAATGTTTCTAATCTTTCACATCTATTGAGTGATTATTCACTGTGAACCTGATTCTCTGGTTCTAAAAAGGACAAATAAAGTCTCTTCTATGTATATTAAGTCCTTCTGGTTCACCTGTAGACCTGCAGATTAACATCCATTCAATGAAACCTTATCTTTATTTTATTTTTTTTACTTCTTACTTATCATCATGTAAAGCACTTTGAATTCTTCCTTTACTGAAATGCATTATACCAATAAACTGACCTTGCCACGCCTTATTCACAGGAACAGACTTTAAAGAACAAATATCGGTTGGACTGTTGGTTTCAGAGTCAATGTTTTTATTCAATAAGCCACAAATATATCAGGTTTCAAATATAGAAAAACAAAACAATATGGTATAAAATAAAGTTTCGGGAATGATGAGGCTTTTATTGTTTTTTTTTAAGACAACATAATTGACCTGGTGTATTCAGATGTTCCAGTAAAACTAAACCAGAAAAGATATTTGGCTGCACCGATATGTAGCCAGAAGGACGAAAATTCATTTTTGTTGATATCATTATTGTTATTTTAAAATTTTTTTTGAAAATGTTTATTTGGAATATTCTTTATTTTTTAATTTGGGCTTTCACCCATACTGCAGTTTGCTTTAACCCCCCCACCCGCTCCTCACAAAGTGGATAAGGACACTTATGGCCATGGTTGTTGCCAGAAAAAAAAGGCCTCATTAAAGGTTATATATATATATATTTATATATATAGTTAAAGATAGAGAAAGTGAGAGAGAGATTAATCAAAGACCTAGGTTTATCTAAAGTGATTTTTTTTTTTCTTGTTTTGGCACAACTAAGGTGAAAGTAGAGTAAGAAAATGGAAAAAAAAAAAAAACACAGGATGTTTACTGGAACATTTCAGGAAAATTGCTATTAAAGTGTTTTTAAATCATTAACTTGTGGAGAGTTTTTCCTTTTATTTGGACCCCTCTAATTTTCCAAAGCATTGATTACTAGTCTCCCCAGGGTCATAATATCACATAAAACATAAATTTATATTTCATTAGAGTTGCAAATAAAAAAAAAACAGAAGTTATATTCTTTGGATTTTAACCTTTGAACATTCATCGTTTGTTTTGTTTGTTCTTTTAAAGTTATTGCGCACTTTTTCTGTATTTCAGAGGATTTCAACAACATTGCTGAGAGTTGGAAAAATAAATAATAAATATCAGAAATATTCACTCGCAGTTTCTTCATAATGTTGGCGTGTTTGCATCTGCTCTACTTTTTTAAAGCAAAATTAATTTTTTTTTTTTAATTTGGGCTTTCACCCATACTACAGTTTGCTTACAGTTTAATTATTTAACAGAACCAGTGAATCTTGTTTTTTTTTAATTAAAATTATTTGGTTTTAATGTTAAAAAATAAATATATGCTTTTATTGTTTAATCGCTGAGACACAAATGGAGGGAAGTCGAACATTTGGTAGATTTAAAAGATTAATTTATGTGTCGGCAGTTTCTCTTTTCACTTTTATTTTATTTTTAGATTTACACAAATCTTAAAAAGTTATCATTTAAAGCACCAGAAATTATTTTGTAGCCTATAATAATTAAAGATTAAACACCACTGGGCTCCAGTCTAACAGTGGAATTTAAAAAATAAAATAAAATAAACTTTGCAGCATCCAACACTGAATATTTATGTTTAATTTCAGTTTAATGCGCCTGCAGCCTGGACCTGAACTGGGTTTATATAAAAATAAAAAAATAGAGAGAAAATAACCGAAATAATGTATTGATCTAAATAAATTATATTGCAGTTTCTGTAAAGAAGTAAAATCCGCCGTTATTCTTGGAAAGCAAAACAAACCAAATGTTACATAAAGCGTAACATTTGGTTTACAGGCAACTGTTATTTTTGCCTGCAAAGAATAACAGTTTTCATTAATATTAAAACTTTTAAACGGTCGGCATTATTTACTGCTTATTTTCTAAAACAGCTGAATTGTCGGCGGTTTTTTTAAACTGGAAATGTGTGTCGGTGATTGATCCATTAGTCCCCGCTCAGTGAACAGAGCGGCTCCTGCTCTCTGGTTGCTCCGTCCAGCTCCGTCCAGCTCCGCTTCCTCTTCAGATGGTTTATATCGGACCTGTAGGTGTGTGGGAAAAATGCTCCATTGTTTCATGTTGGCCTTTTGGCCCAGAGCAGCCAGGGGCCGTGGAGCGGCCGGCTTCATCCTCCTGCGGGTAAACGGTAGTGACAGAGCAGTCAGGGGCCCCTCATTAGCTCTCTGTCCACTAAGAAGGAAAGAAACTGCCTTAATCCTCTCTGTCTTCTTCAATCTGCCACCGCAGACACGAAGATGGTTTTACTCTTTTTTTTCTCCAAAGTTTCTC
>NW_015150567.1:1066051-1074368 GCF_000732505.1 Cyprinodon variegatus
AGAGAGAGAGAGAGAGAGAGAGAGAGAGAGAGAGAAATTTCCCCACAACAACAAAAAGATATAGGGCCCATATTTTTCTTTTTAATGTGGAGGAAATGATAAAAATGCAGATGTGTTCATGTAAACTGTATAAATCCATGCAGCTGCAATTACTTGCAGCTAAGAAATGACAAAAAATATTTATTTTTAATGCTGAAAAAGTGATTTAAAGACGTATTAACTTGCTAATTTGAGCAATGTATAACATTTTAAATATTTAATGTCAAATATTAGCTATTTTTATATAAAACGAATGACATTTTAATGACTGTATTATCAGACTGCAAATGAGAGCCTGATAAAAGCCACTTTAATGTTGGTCACTCTGTCTCCTGCAGAGGATCTGCACATCATGACATCAAACTGCAGCTGTCACTGTCAGTGGGATAAATTAGTTTGACTAAAACCTCCAACGAAGGGCCAAAATTACAGACATGAACTGGCTCCAGAACAGCCCCCTCCCCTTTTTACCTCCGACAAGGAGGTCATGTTTTGGGGAGTTTGTGTCTCTGTCTGTCTGTCTGTCTGTGTAGGATACAGGATAATTTGAAGTTATGAACATACTTTAATGATTTTTTCTTTTTTTTTTAACCAAAGGTTCACCACAGTCAAAGGACCACTCCATTAAAATGAGGTGATGATGCGAATCACCGTCTAGATCCAGGAAATATTTGAAAGATTCTGTGAAAACAGGTATTAACTTAAGGTAGAAGTCACAATATGAGCTACTTGGCAGACGCTGCCCTCATAAACATGATCAGATCAACACAAAGTGAAATAAACAAAGTAGGCTTTATGTATAAATCTTGAGTTATAATTTAATAAGGTACCAATATGTTAACTTTCACAGTACATTAGAGTGGTTGTCAAAAAAACAAATAAACAGCAAAAAAAAATAGAAGCAAACACAAGGAAACACACACATTCGTACCCTCTGAAAGGAGCAGTGTACCCTGCAGTGGTCAGGTTGTGCAAGTGAGTGACTCATGTAAAAGCATGACTTCCCATCAAGTCTTTTAGTGTCGGCCTGGTAAGGTGTGTGAACAAACCAAGTGCTCTTCAAAAATCTCTGAGACAGCCAATACAGAAATAAAATTATTTAAAAAACATTCCTGGAAACTATATTATTTGGTAATGTAATCATCAATAATCTCCTGCTTTCATTGCTTGTCTGAGTGTGAAATGAACTACGACGGGATGCAAGGTCTGAATATGAAGCCCGTACAAAAGCATGAAAGTCAGCCTCTCCCCGCGTCACCATCTTTAGCTTTAGCGTCTCAAACAAAGAGTTGTAAACTGAACAAAATCTGTAAAATCCAACGAATCTGGAGGTTTTAAGATCATTCTAGAAGGCAAATAAAGTCATATCTGCACAGTATGGTACAAAAAAAATAAATTTTTTAAAATCAAAATGGATAAATTAAAGTGTGAGATTATTTTTGTAAAAAAGAAAACAGAGCAGTTTCTGTAAAAAAAAGAAATAAAACTACAAGAAATGCAATACTTGGCGTTGGATTTTCTTAAAAATAAAAATACAAATTCATAATATCAAACCAGAGCTGTAGTATGGAAGCAGGGAAGGAATCGGTTTTAAAACACCCGCTGTTAATATTTTCATTTACTCCAAAGTGCTTTTTTTTTCTGGAAAGTATGAAATCAACAAAAACATAGACAATAAAGAAAAAAAAAAACAGGATAAAAGAGATTAACACACACAAGAGGCTCCCTGCAGTTTTCTCATCGACTGTGGGCAAAACGATACATATAACATTCAGAAAGGAACGGATCCGAAAACATAATTTACAAGCACGATAAATATACACACAAGTCCAATAAATATCGTTTGTTATTTCAAGGAAATCATAGAGCGTCCGTATGCTGCAAGAGGTCATCATAACGACAAAAAGAAAAAAAAAATCTCCAAAATAAGCAGTCCTTTTGGGTCGAGTCTGGTTTATATTCTGCCTCTGATTTCAAATAATTTCATGTTCTTCGTTTCTTTCAGGACCCTTTTTTTTAAATAAGGCAGACCACTGATATCATTTAGTAAAATTACACGAACTTATCACCTGTAATAATCTCAATCCTCTTGCAGAGATCTCTAGGTTACATGGAGAATAAACCCTCAGTTCCACTGCTGCCTTTCTGTGTCTTCCTCTACTGGATGGGCATGTAAGGCCAGCTGAAGCTGCTGCCAGAAAGCAGCATGTCCCTTATCAAAGTTTCAATGGGGGTCTTCCCCACCAGGCGCACGAAGAAGAGCTGCTCAATGACCGAGGAGGAGACGGTGCGCAGGGAGGGCAGGCGAAGCAGCAGCTTTCCGAATCTGTTGGGCTGGTTTGGATATTGACTCCTTACGTACTCCTCCAGGGCGCATTGGGACTTCTCCTGGAGGCTTTCCACATGAGCTACATCCGACAGGCCACAAGCATCTGTGTTGAGAGGAACAACAGGGATCGGATGAGGGCCAGTGGTTCAGCAGACAACAAAGGGGGGGAGGGGGTTGACTTTGGATTTGTCTGATTATCAATTTTGGAAGATCTCAGCTCTCAGATGATTCCAACGGGGTAAAAATAAAAGGATTCAGTCTTTTTAAAGCCTTAAAATGCAATGGAAATGAGCATTTTTAGAATGCCCCATATTTTTAATGCAGGATTACAAAAATAACAGCTACTGAAACACAGTCAGCTAACATTGTGCAGAGGTTCAATCATTTCTGATGTGGGTGGTTAAAAAAAAAACATTCATCCATCATCAGTCTAATGCTAGATGATCAAAGACGACAACACTTCTGCACTAAATTCTTCAAAATCATCTTTAAGGACAGTAGAGCAATGTTTGCCAGCTCAGTCAGAGGGCTGCTGCTCTGTATCAAATGTTTCGTGCACCTCTGCACACATCAGCGCCGTCCGCCTGCACTGTAGCGCTGCAGGCCGCACGGCAGCAGGGGTTAAAGAAAGGCTACTGTGTCCCAGTTTAAAGACACGTGCTCTGATGTGCTCATGGGGACTAAAATAGACCTAGATAGAGGAGCTTCTTTCATTTTTCACTTTGCTGCTGCTCATTCTTTCAATCCTGCAGCTCAGGCATCATCCATGCTCAAAAGGCTCCATCAGAACTAAGACTTTACTGTGCACAAATTAAAGCATTGTACACTCACACACACACAGATATAAATACATATAAAGAACGATCATTGTTGTGATAGAATAAGCATAAAATAACTGTATTTTCAAAAAATATAGAAGCCCAAACAACAGAATCTCCTAGAAGATTTACAGAGATATATTTTTATTTTTACATTTAGAAATCTTTTTTGGATGCTGCAGAGAGCTTCTCAGAGTTCTCTTATTTCCTCATAAATCTTAAATTGACAAATAAAACATGGTAGACCTTCACAGGCTGCTAAAGCAAGATAAATAAAGGAAAGAAAAATACTATTTTAATATCATCACTATATAAGAAGCACAACATAATTTAAACGCATTAGAATTTGATATCAATTAATCCTTATTCCATTAACAAGTTTAGTTTAACTATATATATATATATTAACTAAGTTATTTAGTTTTATATAAACTATATTTAGTTTATATTGAATTATTTTAAATATATACATATACATACATATATATATATATATATTAGATTGTATATATATATATATATATATAAAGCAATCTTTGCAGCAATCTAACACTTCTTATATCTCCAGACTAAACCTTTGCATGTTTTTGATAAGTTGCCCCAATCTTTAGTGATGAGCTCCAAGTATTTCAGGTTGGAAGGCCTCCTGGGCATCACCCTAATCTTTTACTCTATAGATTACCTTTTAGATTTAGAAATGAGACTCTAAAACATGTCAGAATGAAAAGTTTGGATTTTTTACATTTGGATATTTTATAATGATTCAGGTCGTGAGATCATGTTGAAAGTTGTTATTCTTTAGACTGTTGGGTTTTTATGTTTTAGATATCTTAAAAAAGCTTAATTATCTAAAAAAAAAAAAAAAGAAAGTACACTGAAAAAATAATGCGACCGTTTTTCTCATTTACTTGATCATATTTAGTTACTTTTAGAAAATTGTTTCATGTTAGCAGTGGAGGGAATGAAAATAATTGTGTTAAAGTAACTAAATGTGATTAGGTAAATGTTAAAAACTGTTAGATTATTTTTTTCAGTGTATCCTTAAAGAGCAACGTTGAAAATAACTGCATAGCTTTAAATATTCCAGTTGATTCAAATAAATCAATTCATTTTTTGGAATCAACTGATTCTGTTTATTTCAGAACGATTGTAGTAATGTCTAATAAATGGTTTAATTACTCATAAAAAAGGAATAATATAAATAAATATTATATTTTATCAAAAAACAAACAGTTGTGCAGAAGGAGAATATTTACCTGTGGTGAAAAGCACGATGGCCTTGATGCAGCTGTACTCCGCTGAATCCACCTGCAGCACCTTCAGCTTCTCCACCTGCTCCTGGAAAACCCGGATGTGGTCCATGAAGGCCACCACCCGGTCAGCGGACATCGGGGACGCGTGCAGCCCGGCGGCGGCCAGCAGCGGAGCCACGTGGACCGGCATGGCGCACTGGGCGGCGTTCAGCACGAACAGCTCGCTCCAGGTGAGGCGGAGGAGGGCCACCTGGTCCGGGACCTGCAGGTCCGGGAAGAAGGGGATGTTCCGGGCCCACTCCACGGCGCTGAACAGCATCCTCGCCGCCAGCTCGCAGATGTTCTCTATGCCCATGATGTTGTTGTTCTGCAGGCACTGGGAGCCAAACCGGGAGGTGGAGTAGGGTTCAGCCCGCAGCAGCAGAGAGATGTACCCCGACAGGTAGGAGTGGCACTGCAGGGGGTCTCCGTTGGTCAGCGCGAACTGGCCGTGGAAGGACTGCGTGGGCAGCCTGCCTCTTTGGACGGCTGCAAGAAGAAGCAGCAGATAAATCACATCCAGCTGTTAAAGCGATGACATTTAAAGAAGGAGCCTCATCTGTTAGAGCAACATCTGTCTATTAATTACTAATTATCACTAAAAGTTACCAACATTTAAATTTAAGAGCTTCTGGACAGAAATATCTCATATAGATTGCTGATGTAGAAAAATCCAGATTATATGAAGGCCTGCGCTTTCTGGTTTCTATAGGCCTAAACCTCAATACACTGAAAAAAAAAATAATGCAACCGCTTTTAACATTTAATTAATCATATTTAGTTAATTAAATTAACAATGTGGAACATAAAACAATAGTGATAAAGTAACTAAGTAGGATTAAGTAAATACATTTTTTTTAGTGTAACCTCGTCATAAACTAGAGTAGAAATAGAAAAATAGAAAACTTTCTTTTTATTCTAGCTTACATGAACAAGTATATTTAAGGTTTTGTACATCTGATTTGAAAATGATCCTAATTTAAAAAAGATTATTTGAGTTGATGTTGTGCAGCTAGTTTGAGCATAGCAGCAGGATGCTGGTCTGCAGCTGGGCCTTCAACCTGCTTACATTATAGATGTAGACACAAAGGCCCAAGCATAAATAATGATTTTGTTTATTTTTTTTTCCAGGCACGCTATTTAAAGTTAAAAACATATAAACAATGAAAATTATCCAAAAATATTCCAGTCTCACCGGCGAATAAAAAATGTCTTACATCGATAGGTTCCTTCTTTGTTTTACCCAGCTGCCCGTGAAGGCAGCACGGATAGCACATGGAACATGTTTCATTATCTTAGCTTGGACATTATTAACCTGCACACCTCTGCTGATTAAATCTACTGGCTCTATCATAAAAACTAATAAGTCATATTTTAGAAGCAAATTAAAATAAATCAAATACATTTAATCCAATGTTTTAGAGTCCAAATAACTAACAAATGCTACAGTACAATAATGTTGCATTAAGGAGATTTATATTAGAAACAAAATTTGTTACCATTTGTATCTTCCCCCCCAAGAAGTATAAATACAGCTCTAAAATATATTTTTTAAATAAAAGTTTTCTTCACATTAAAGCAGGACGCATTTACATAAGGATATTAAAGTTTAAAATTAAAATCTGACAAATACAAGATACATTTAAAAAAAAAACATAAACAATATATAACATGATGCAAAAGCATGAAAATATATTTTAGACACAGATTATGCGAACATAACATCACAGGCCAGAGTAACTAATGCTAACAAATGCTAGTTTAAACAAAAGTTGAGAATATTCAATTCTGAAATAATAATAAACTGATTCAACCTATTTTCTTTTTTTCCCAAATGAATAAAATGCTATTTTTGAAATAGATTGAAGAAATCTTTAGGAAAAAAAATACAAAACAACTAAAATCTCTTAATGTTTTGGGATTTTTTTTTTTTTAAGTTTGGGAGAAATAATCTAAAAACGCTAATCATCTATTGAAAATTAAAATAATTACTAAACAAACTTTTTAAAGCTCTTAAAGTTGTTTTTATATATATATCAAAGTCCAGAATGAAATAACGTGAGCATTATGTGGGTGTCTACCAGCAGGCCCTACCTTCCCTCCTCATGCCAACTTTGAGGCATTTCTTGAGGCGGCAGTACTGGCACTGGTTGCGGTGGTGCTGATCCACTGGACAGTTCCTGTTGGCCCTGCAGGTGTAGCTCAGGTTCCTCCTCACGCTGCGTTTGAAGAAGCTCTTACATCCCTCACAGGTGAACTGTCCGTAATGCTTCCCGCTGGATTTATCCCCGCACACGATGCACTCGATCTGCTGGCTTTGCTGTTTGTCCATGGAAGAGGAGGAAGAGGAGGAGGAGGAGGAGGACGTGTTGTTGTTATTGGTGGATGGGGTGCTGGTGGACGTGGACGCGGCTGGGGTGCCCGATAGATTGGGCGCCGGCGGTGCCTGAGCCGCTCCTGCCTGTGGGATCTCCAGAGCGGCGGATGCGTTCATGTGTCCCGTCATTTCTCCAGGCAGAGACAGAGGGGCCACTTGGGACACCGGGGAGGAGAGAGTCCCCAGGGAGTCCCCGACGCCCTCCGTGCTTCTCCACGCGACCATAGCCATACCGACCGTCTCCAAAACTTTGCGCACGAAACTTTCCTTTTAAAAACCTAATTTCTAACGCGCACCGCTCTTCTGCCTTTAATACCTCAAATAAACTTCGACATTATTTGATAAAATGACATTTTAAAACAGAGATCATTAGATCACCAATAACCGATAACAATAATACTATGAGGCTTAGAATAAAGAGTCCAATAAATCCAATCAAACGGATTCACTTAAAGCGATGTGATGCGCTGCAACATCCAGGAGGTTAAAATAAAATAAAATAAAATAAAATCAATCAAAAGAGCCGAAATCCTCACGGGCGCGCGACGTTATTCCACAAATGGATCCCCTCTCATCTGTGCGTCCGGCTTTGATGAGCAGAATGCCGCCGTGCGTGCAGATCCTTCAGCAAAGATGGAGTCACCAGACCAGGCTATCCAGACGCTCCCTGCTCTCCCGATCATTCAGAAGTTACATTTAAAAGACAACGAAGGAGGAGGAGGGAGATACAGGGGGGAGAGAGAGAGAAAGGAGATGGGGAAGGGGGGGTGAAGCGATTCTTGATGGATGGTGATTTTGATGATGCTTTGCAGAGAGTAGGAAAGTAAGGCATGCCTACGTCACTGATTTGGTTACGTACAGGGGGCGGAGTCGGCGCAAAGGAATGGCTGCTCTGCAAGCAGCTGTGCGGGGGTTTGGGATTTGCATATTATGGGGGCGTCCAGCTTCATCGTTTAGTCTCTTTTTCGGGTCTGTTTCTGTGTGAATCTGTCCTGGTTTGTTGACTGCAACACCTGCTGTCAAAGCGCATCTCCTTTCTGCAGCACTTTGTGTGAGGAAATCCCCTGCTTTGCTGGCTAAATCTGCGCAGACACGTCTGGCTGCAGAGGGGTTGGTCAGAATCCCTTACAGCAGCTGTTGGATGCCACCTAGTGTCATGAGCTAATTACAGAGAAAAGGGATTCCATGGAAAGAATGAAATGAACTGATTTGAGTAGAAAATACAGTGAAAAATCTGTAAAAATCTCCTCCCTGACTGCAAATTAATTCAGAGTCAGGGGTGGATTTACAATTAGCCAAACTAGGCAATTCCCCAAGTTCCTGAGGGCCCCATAAAACTCCTTTTACTTGTATGGTTAATGCAACTATTACTTCAGGGGTTGACGTGAAGGATTTTTACCAATTGCCCTTTGGGCAAGTGACTTTCACATTTAAAGGAATAGTACACCCAAAACATGATTAG
>NW_015150567.1:1076589-1078134 GCF_000732505.1 Cyprinodon variegatus
ATACGAACTCATAATGAGAATACACTGATATGATAGCGCTTTGTAGCTTGTTTGTCGTTTTGGTAACTACATCAAAATTACCGCTAGGTCGACAAAAATCACGCCATCTGGCGGAAAATCACGCAGCTTTTTCAAATCACGCGAGAATGTGTAAAAAAACAACAAAAATGGCACCGGCAACCCTTCTGGGTCGTTTTTATTGAATGTCTTTGATTTTACAGTAATTTTGAGTGATAAATATTCTTTTTTTGTGATCATTGCACTTGCCCGGCGGGCAATTGCAATGAAATTTGTACTCTCCCGACAATAAAAACTCCTTGCCCCGGGAGATCGGGCAATAGTTAACATCGAACCCCGCACTTGTTTGTGCACATTAATTATGTTTTTGATAAGAAATACTTTAGTTAAAATGCCATCAGAATGCTTAAGTGTGTCTCAGCCCCCCCCCTTCAGTGTCCACCATGGATCAGTCCATTTGCTGTGCATGTGCAGAAAGGTCCAAATAGACAGCAGCAAACCATTTGAACACAAACGGCTAGAAGAGCAGTGTTGCCAACTTGCCAACAGCTCTGTCACTACACTTTTCAGACCCCTCTAGAACTTTTATTACAAAAAAGCACTTAGCGCCAAATCTAGTGACTTTTTTCTGCTACTGGAGACTTTGGCAACAACAAAAGCACAGAATTCTGCTCTCCAGAGTGACTAGATTGGCAACCCAAGTGTACCGTAAAAACTTAAAAAAATTAAATATATGTACAATATTTGCAATTATGTTAACTCTTAATTAACACAAACTAAACTTAAAGGGGTCATAGAATGCAAACCGAGTTCCAACGGTCATAGATGAATAACGGTAGTTCAGTGGGTGAGATGGACGTACGGAGAAGTTCAAACACCATCGACACCTCCTTTCTCTGCAAATCTCACAATTCTAAACTTCCACCATAAAACGGGCAAATCCAATCCAAATCCAGTGGGGAACTGAAGGACCAAACCCAACCCGGTGATGGGTTGCCTTACGGGGCCGCCGTTGGCCAGGCTACCGTCACCGGTTCGGGGTCGGTTGCTCCATCCCCCGCTTGGCTCCTTGTTTTGACTACGTGCTGTATTGTATTAAATCCAAATCCTGGGCAAATTTAAAATCCCCCCCTGACATTTTTTCAAGTATGAAAAGTAGGACATGTCCGGGAAAAGTTGGACATCTGGTCACCCTAACATATCAACAATTTGATGTGTCAGTGAGTGAGTGCTTGTTGCTATGATGCGTTTTGGCTCAGCAGCTTCGCTTGATGTAAACCAACCAATCAGGGCACAGCTCATCTAAATATTCATGATCATACCATAAGAGGAAGAAAACCTGTGATTTCATTCTAGGGCTTTTAACCAGGCTTGCATTAGGGCTATAGAACAGCAAATATTTTCAGCCCAACCAATGCCTAACCTGACTCTGCCAGATGGATTTGCTCCGCATATCCATCTGGAAACCTTCTGTTGAAGTAATTTTGGGAAGGGGCGAAAATACTGGTTAGCTGATTGGCCTATGTT
>NW_015150567.1:1080669-1082152 GCF_000732505.1 Cyprinodon variegatus
CTGGTGACATCATCAAAGCTAAGCCAGCATGATGGTGTCACCAGAGATACAGCGGTGGGGGGACAGAAGCCATGCAGCTTGCAGCGTGGGGTTAGACCCAGGTTATTTTTGCTAACGGGAAGGGAGCCAATTGCCGATTGTTAGCAGGTGGATCTAAACCTGGGATAGCCCACTATAATCAGTGGGAAAGAGGCTTTATAGTCTTAAAAAACAATTCCTTCCTGACGTCTTAGGCTGACCTTTGCTGCTATATCCGTTAATTTAGCTACAAATTAATGCTTTTCTCTGCTTAATACCAAAAATCAAAGCTTAGATGAAACAATAATTTTCTTATATCCTGAAAAGTTTTCACCACACTTGGTGGGGAAGAGAATTTGTTATTTGCTTTAGTGAAATAATAAATCCCCCTTTCATCAGTTTGAGTATAAGCAATTCAATTTATACAAATAATTTTCTCATTTGAGGCTCTATGCGAATAGGAAAATTGTAAACATGCTAATTGGAGACAAGCTGAGAGAGTTTGACTGGGACAGACCTGCTGTGCGTGCTCAACCAAAGAGGATGGGAACTATTTATAGCACGGCAGGAAGCAGCTCTGGCTCGCTGTAACAGATCCAGTAGCATTTTTCATACTGGTTTCATGTCACTTGTTGGTTTTGCAAATGGTAAAATAAAACCTCAGAAGACACATTCTGTTTATTTCACCACTGACAGAAAACAAACCAATCTGATTACAGTGACTAATGTAATCTTTCACGTTACATATTTTCCTAAAATATTTATTTTTGCTTAAAAAATACTTTTCTATTTCAAATATTACAAATGACATAGAATACAATAAATGCCTTTAAAAACAGAATGAGAGTAAAGAAAGTTTCTATGTTAGAAGTTACGTATATTAGATGATAGTACCTTAAAAGATATATTTCAAACTTTTTCCCACCACAGCGACACCCTGCTGTATGTTACTGGGATCTGATATGGTAGACCAACAAAAGTATAGTATTACAGTTTTTTCTGAATGCTTAAGCGCTAATCGTGATTCTTGTAGCACAATTTCTAAAACTATTAATACGTATAGCAAAACCACTCACTGAGTTTGCAAAACTAAAAGTACAAACACTGCATTGCACTTAGTTTGCAATTTTGTAATACACATTTTGCAAAACTGTAGGCACAATTCACTGCACAACACTCTATTACCAAATGTCCAACACACTCCTAGTAAAATTATACACATGTATGGCTATCATTAACACTATTTTGCCAACTGTCTGGCACACTTTCACATGTGAAAACTGTTTTAGATAATTATTTCACTTTGCAATAGGCCTAAGCACTATAATGATGTGCTCTCTTCGTCCTCTGGCATGGGAGCTGCCTTGGAGCTTGTCTGCCTGGCTGTGTGTTTCCTGGACGTGGCCGCCTTTTACAGCTGCTTTTTGTATCTCTGCTTCTGTCTCCTTGAACCCCAGTCGGCCTC
>NW_015150567.1:1084703-1093341 GCF_000732505.1 Cyprinodon variegatus
AAAATTTAAAAATTAGTTAACTTTTTTTTTTTTTCCAGGGGCCCTAATCCTCTTCCATATTAATTTGATATAGAGGGATTGAAAAGTATTTTTTAAACATTTGTGTTTGTTCAACTTCTGAAAAGTGTGGCAGGCATTCAAATTTTGCCTGCCTGTGTTAATACTTTGTTTACTCCTGTTTCAGTTCTGTCATATTTTGTTCACTAAGAAAAACTTTAAATTGTTGAGTGATTTTCTAAACCTAAAAGACTAAAAAAAAAAACAAAAAAAATTTACAGATATATACATTTTAGGTGTAAATAAAAGAATAAAAAAAATAGCCTTGTCAAGTATGAGCGGGAGCTGCGAGAACAGAGAAGACTGCTGCAGTTCTGTGTTTTGGCCACTTTTGGCAGTATCATTAGAGAACAATGTAATGTCTCTTTAACTTTTGTTAGTTTGAGTACTTTTTTTTTTTTGCTTTTTTTTTTAAATCCACTATCCCATTCATTATTATCATTCTTGTTATATTCCATTTAATTATTATTATCATTACATTCAACTTAGAATCATATCTTGTATTTTTTATTTTTATTTTTTTTTACAGTGTCCTGTTTGACAATGTGGCAATAAGAATACAGTGGAAAAACGATCTAGAAATAAGTAAAAATTTCTTAAATGAAGTGTATTTACCCTTAATATGAGTAGGTAAATGAGATAGTTTGCCAATGGAATGAAAATTTTTACACTTAAAATAAGATAATTAGATAATATGCACTTGAAATAAGACAATGTAATTGTGTTTTCTTGTTTTAAGAATAAATTGTCTTGTTCCATTGGCAAAATTTCTCTTTTACCTCCTCAATCAAAAAAAAAAAAAGCACTTATTCTAAGAAAAAATGACTTATCTAGATTTTAATTTTTTCAAGTGTAATTGTCTTGGTGCCAAAAAGAGCCCAACAGATTTTACTTTCACAAGTGGAGCAGTATGGCAATCGCCATATTGCTCCACTTGTTTCATGCATATAAATTGCTTTATTATAATTATGCAGGGAGTTTTACAGTTTATATGGACACTACAATGTAAATAGAGCAGAAAAACAGTAGAAGAAAAGGAAAAAAGAAAAAAAAGAGAAAAGATGAAAGAAAGAAGAAATAGAAAGGAGACAATGACAAAACATTTTCAGTCTGCTTCATCACCTGTAACGAGATGAAAAAAGAACAGCACAACCGAAAGACACGGTCCGAGATATACAATAAAGCAACACCTTGAAACATATCTTGTATTTTTACGCCACTCTCATACTGCCAGTACCGCACACAATCTGCTCATTTCTTTTGGGCAGATCCAAACTGGTTTGCACATCCTATTATTAACTTTAGCAAACGGTAAGCATCACCTGCAACACACCCACTTATTGCACTTGCAAAAAAAAAAGAAAGAAAGAAATTACGAGTGCAGTTTGGTGGTCCTTATTTGGAATATTTAAAGATCAGGCTCTATGTGGTCAAAATATTCTGCCAGCTACCTGAATAGACTGAAGGATCCAGTTTTTCCATCAATAGATGGTTTTTCTCCCTGACGACATGGGCACATCCCAAGAAGACAACGTCAGAATTCATCTGGCTCAAATTATGAGTCAGTGGTTGAGAGAGCATGAGATATAATTTTTACAGATGGATTGTCCACTACAGAGTCCAGTCCTTATTGAGAGTTGTTTTTTAATATGCTCTAGGAGACTTCACCCGAGGGCAAACACTCGATCACGAGATTTGATGAAAGTTTAAAGCAACTTCCAATGACAACAAATAATAAAGCAATGCATGAAATTCCCAACAGTGCAGCAAATTCACCCCATAATCAAAGATTTGTTTATTCTCTCACCAGCGTCAAGGAACATGCAGGAATCTAAGAGCATTCCTGTGATGTTGAGTGAGAGATGTAAGCTCATTATGGTCATGAGGTTAGGAGGGGGGGTCTGAAGGTCCTCTCTAGCCAGAGGACTGTGAGAGTGTTCACAGATTTAGTAATGTCATGACCCATGACTGAGGCTAGGACTACAAAGGGTAACAAAATGGTTAGAGGTTATGAAAGCCTTGTTTCTAAACCATGCCATGTTTATACTGGGCCTGGTGTGATGGAAGACACGAGTATAAGAAATACAGAATGGGTTAGGCTCATGGAAATAAGCATGCAGATAACTGACTAGCAGTGACAGATGATAGCCACTCTGACTGTGGAGTGTGCATATGCTTAGAGGGGAACACTGGAGCAATCCTCGTGTTTAATGGCTCAGAACTAAGCTGCTCTTTAAAAACACAAATATTTTTTATTTGAATCGGCAGATTTAGTAATGATTTAGTAAAGACTCGATACTACGATATTGTCATATCTATAGTGTCAGGTTTCTGTTTCTGTTATGTTTTTCTTTTGAGTATTCAGTCTTGCTTTACTCCTTGTTTTCTAGAGTTAGTGGTTTTATTTTTATTTTGCTGTGTTCTTTGGTTTTTTCCAGTTACTTTTCTAGTCTGGGTTCTGTTATGTTTTCTTTTCAGTGTTTAGTTTTCTTTTCTCCGTGTTATACAATCCTAGCAATTTAACATTTTGTTGTTATTTCCAGTCTTCCAGGTTTCTATTTGTTGCTCTCTACTGCCCTCTTGTGTTCTCCTTTTTCCCTAGTTCTTTCCCTCTCTTGTTCTGTGCACACCTGCTCCCAGATTCCTCATTAGCCCCCTCTTTGTCTCAGTCTCCTTTAAAAGCCCTCTCTCCTCAGTTCCCCTTTGCTATCTCCTCGTCAAACACTGCCTAACTTCGTCAAACTTCCTCCAACTCCGTCTTCCCGAGTCTTCCTCGTTGTGACAGTGATTCCCCTGATGTCTCCATGGTTTCTGTTTCGTTTTGACTAGTTTGGTCCCTTTGATTCTTTTGGATTTTTGGACTCCTGGTTTCATGTTAGTTTGGACTTTGTTTTCATTATTGGATTTTTGGATAACCTGCCTTTGTTTTTAGTTTCCCTTTCATTAAATCTAAAGAAATTCACCTCTGCCTTCCTGCCTCTGCTTTTGGGTCAACAATCCATAACCAAATCCTGACATATAGTTAATCACATCTATGGTGTTGAAATTTGTTAATCTCAAATGTCTCATTGTATTTAAACCTATGAAAATAAGAAAATAAGATAACAGAAAAGGAATTCCTGTTTTCTTTAACTTCCTTAATTATTCACTGGTTACAACTTTGAACAGCATCGTCCCCTGGATGTTCATCATACCTTCAGCTGCTTCCATTTATAGTCAAAGAGAATAATCAGAACACATTATTCCATAAAAATTCCTCTGAATCCTGTAGTTCACTGAGCTGCTAAATGCTGCAAACTGTGTTTGACTTACAGAGTGGTCTGTACCACAACAGAGAACCTATTTGTGGTAAAACATGATATTTATAGTATTTTGGTTTGTTGGTTAGGCCTAGTAAAGGCTTTTATTATTTAGTTTACTCATTGAAAAACAGTTATACTTGATAAATTATTATACAATTGAAAAGCTAATTTGTTTACTTCACTGAGGGAAACAAATAAATGAAACCCCGAACGTTTATTATTTCCATTTTTTTAAATAAATTGTGATGACTTTTCACATTGGTATAATGAAAACTTTTAATTTAGAAACTTACATCTGACCAAAAAAAATGTAAATTTAATACAGAAATCCAAACTGCATTTGATATACTTGCATAAAGATTGTTATATTAAAAATATACATTTAATCTTATAGAAAATCCTTGTTCGTATTCATTGGGTATGACTACAGAAAAAAAAAAGATGAAGGTAATACTGTTTAAGTCTACATCCACCTACAGATAAAATGCTCTTAATTTCAAATAGTTTCTCTGTTAGCATGAAAGCAGCTCAGTAAATGTGTGCCTCAACGTGAGGTATTGACCACTAAAAAGCTGTGAAATTATGCCAGACCTGTTGGTGGCGCTGGTACACATTGACAGAAACAAGTCAGGAAGGCTATATGATGCAATGGTTGGTTTCATTTTCTGGGTGGGGCACATGCATGTTTTTTGCTTTTAGGCCTAAGCTTGCCTTTGTGTGGATGGAGCCATAGATATAATATAGTTCCGAAAATACTCAATCACCCATCCCAAATAATTGATATCAGATTGTTCAATCCCTTCAGGGGCACAGGTGTTCAAAATAAGCACCGGTGCAGGCAAACTGTTTTTAAAAACGTGCAAAAAAGAGTCACTCTGAAGGGTGAGTGAATTCTAGAATCATAGTATAGGATGACACCCGAGTAGCAAGTGGTGTCATGAAATGTTCTTGCTCATAAATGTTCGTCCGTCAACTATAAAGTTGTATTATAAAAAGGTTGAAGGGGTTGGGAACAACGGCAACTTAGTCATAAGTTGGTAGGATGGAAGGCCGCGCAAATTGATGGAGCGGAGACAGCATGCAAATGCAAAGTGAAACTTAAACCTTCCCATTGCAGCTAAGGATGCATGGTTATGGTTGTTCTCTTGTTCCCAGACTCACGTCTTGGGTCAGTATTCCTTTGCATTTAGCTGCATTTATCTACTCTTAAGAGCTTCCCTCTCTCTGCTGAAGAAACCCAAGCCCACATCATGATTCTGCCACTATCATGTTTCAAGGTAGGGGAAGTGTGTTCAGGGTGTTTAGTATTTTATTAGGTTTATGTTAGCTATCACATAGTGCATGGCTTTAACTCAAACTGTACGGTCTTATCTGATCAGAACACTTTGCGTATTGTCAATTTTTAATTGGATGTAATGCTAGTACCAGGTTCAAACCCCACAGCCTGTCACTCTGGGTTCCTGAGCAAGACCCTTAGCCCAAGGTTGCTCTCTTGATTCTCCAAGTTCCCCATTACTCCTTAATGGATGGGTTAAAAGCTGAGGTCAAACTGCTATGTAACGTACTAATAAAGTTAATTATTCTTATGTATTTTCAGCAATGACTCTCATCTTGTCTTTGTTCTATACCTCATTTCATTTAGCTTTAACTTGACTGAAAATCGATTTTAATGATTATGTGACTGGTTGCTTAGAGTATTACTCGCTATCAGTGGACATAAATTTGAATTTTACACTTTTAAATAGTGTGCATAAATACATTTTGATACCATTTATAAATGTTCCAATACTGTGTTACTTTGTATTGGTTTATTGGGTCATATTCCATTTAAATTTATCGATGTTTGTAGCTGTAAATTAACAGAAAGCAAATTAAAAGCATAGAAAGACCATCATTCAGAGATTTTTAATATCATCTTGCATTCATGCTTATTTCATTCTCTAACAAGCTGCACCCTGAGCCTACAGAACTTGCTGCTAACGCAGTCAGCTAAACAAACAGGAACGTTTAGGCTGTTAAGCAGGTCAGATCCTGGTCAGAGAGCAACAATAGCTTGTCAGTTAGATTAGCTCATCCCTGTCTACTGCTTCACCTGTGCCCGCTGGAGCATCTCTCACCCTTAATTAACCCCGGACGACCAACCTATGACTTTGTCGGAGCCACTGCTGCCGTCTTCATGGGGCATATTTCATGCTTCAGAGACACATTGCGCTACAGGTCAGTGTGCAATAATAACGCAACAGGAAGACCAACGGTAATCCCTGTTATGAGCAGATTCATCCTGGTGAAATGTCAGGATCCTCTCTAGAACTTGCATAAAGTCCTACTTAACATTTAACCTCATTCGGGCTAGAACTCATTATCTGGCCCGGGATTAACCCACATAGCTTAGTAAATAATCTAAATACAAACAACTAAGCTCTATACTCAAACGCGACCTTTACACCACCCTAAAGAGAGTATCAATGAGATACTTTCAAATAAGGACTGTTCACTATTAATTTTACTGATTTAGATGTTTTACTTAATTTTTATAATTTTTCTGGCAAATTCTTAAATTATTTTGCTGGATAGCAGGGAAATACAGGGAAATGTTTAGTTTTGTAGAAAGAGAATTAGTTATTCCATCCTTTTCTGTGATGCTACTTTCAAACATAAGGCTTTTTTTATTGGAAAAAACAGAGTGATTAAAATTCAGTCATTAATTATTTCTGTTTGTATGCAGAGTTATGACGTTTAGTCATTTCTTTATCTTCCTCTTGCTTGTGAGCCGCACAGATACTCTCAAGCTCCGACCAGAAGGCCAGCTTTGAGGATTTGGTGCCCTCAGGAAGTTTCTTTGTAACTGATCTGTTGATCTCTGGCCGCTGCCAGAGGGTGATGCAAGCAAGCGGTGACGTACTGGGTGTTACATTAGTTCAGACGGCTATGTCAGCGCCGGGAGGGACAGTTGGTGGCTTGTTCAAATTGTTGTAAATGACACAGAAACTTACAGAACACATGAATCTGACATGGTGCTTCTCAAGGTCAGGTGGCAAACATGATTTTAATGCAAAGAGACTATCTTATGCATCTGTCTGCACTGAAAGGAAAAGTCATGTGAAGCAGGTTGTTTGTGTAGCAGCTCAGATAAATGCATGCAAAGCTAACTTCACTGTTTTGTATTTGGTCTTTTAAATGCTTAAACATGGAGGTTTTGTTAGCACTTTATTCTGCACCACCCACTTAACACTTCCTTGCTTCCACATTTTAACAGCACAAACACAACAAAGGCACAAATGCTCCCCTCTAAAGCTGAGACGCTTCTGTCTTTTACAGCAGCAGGGTTCCTCATTCCCAAAACTGCTCAGTATGGTGATAGATCACGTATTTGTGTCTATTCATAGAGGCCAGATTCATCATTCCAATTTGTCAAGTTTCTGGAGTGCTGAGTTAATTATGTGCACGGGAGCCAAAAAGGGACAGCTACTGTTTTGGCTCATCTGAGGTTTTCCTACCTCTACTTGTTTGAAAACGAGCAGCTGAAGCTTCAGTGGGCTGCAGGAGGAGCTGCTTGGCACCATGGGTAATTAGTGTGATGAATGCCTCAGCAGAACAAATAGTGGCAGTCGGCTGTCTCCCTCATCGTGTGGCTGTGCTGTCAAAGCTCTAGGGCTGCGGGCTCATCAGGGTAATGGATGATTGTGAAACAGGACCATTCCTTAACCGCCTATTCTGCCACTGAGTGAAAAACATACTTTTGCAGGTGATTCTTTTCTGTTGAGTAAAAGACAATCTTGAAGGGACCTATGCTAGTTATAGATAATATGAGCGCATTTGAATTCTAGTCCTAATTCATAGTATTGCTTCCTATAATTGAAATGTTCATAAAAATATTGAAGGGAAACATAATTTTGCATATGTTCTGCTTTATTTATATAATTTATCCCTCACTCTGAAGTCTTGTAAGTCTGTCTATATGGGTATGCAAAAATCCTGGTAGTAATCCTCTGTGGGATTCCTTTTCATGCCTGAGCTCTGAGGCTGTCCTTGCAGAAATGATGGATCACATTATTAGATTAAAGAAGAGCGAGGAAAGATAGCAGCTGGATTTGCAATTCAGAAACTCTTTTAAATATGAACCTATTCTGCATGAATAGAAATGGCATAATTGGGCCTTATGTCACAGTGTTGCGGAGGTTGTTCCTTTTTCTAACAAAGTGTGGAACCTCACAATAAATCAGGTCAGCTGTCTGGAACCTGTCAAAAGAAAAGGAATGCTCAGATATGCAGAGATTAATTTTCACTCTGGTCGTATAAAAGGCCTCGTCTCGTGATATAGATCTCAAACCAAAAAAATTTAGTGCAAACATAACATAGCAGACATACTCCTCGTATCTTCAGCCACATTACAAGTAAAATCTTCGATATATTTTAACGGGAATATAACAGGTAGACCAAAAGTAGTGCTTAGTTGTGACATGGATGTGTGCTGGACTGTGTTTTTCATACACGAGTATGAGACGTCATGCAAAAGTTACTATGCAGATCTAACCTTTCTGTGAGAACACAGCAAATGTTCCCGTTTAAAGTTTTTAAACAAATTTAAAATCCTTTTAAATACTCGATTAAGTCTGTTTGAAAGGTGGCAAAATGTGAAAAAAAGTTTAAAGGTGCAAATCCTTTCGCAAGGCACTCTATATAATGTGGTATATGACTAAAAAACAAGGGTGGTGTCATAATATTTTCCAGACTGTACATCTAATATTTATGGAAACCTGTTTCCGCCACTCTGTAAAAAAAAATTAATAAACTAATAAATTTATCTCATTTTAATGAGATAGAAACTCAATATAATGAGATAGTATCTCAATATAATGAGATAGTATCTCAATATAATGAGATAGTATCTCATTATATTGAGATACTATCTTATTATATTGAGTTACCATCTCATTATAATGAGATACTATCTCATTATATCGAGATACTATCTTATTACACTGAATTACTATCTCATTATAATGAGATACTATCTCATTATAATGAGATACTATCTTATTATATTGAGTTACCATCTCATTATATTGAGTTACCATCTCATTATAATGAGATAGTAACTCAATATAATGAGATACAATCTCATTATATAGAGATACTATCTCATTAAATTAGTTACTATGTCATTATAATGAGATACTATCTCATTATAATGAGATAGTATCTCAATTAATCAGATAGTGTCTCATTATATTGAGTTACTATCTCATTATAATGAGATAGTAACTCAATATAATGAG
>NW_015150567.1:1093978-1095289 GCF_000732505.1 Cyprinodon variegatus
TGAGATACTATCTCATTATAATGAGATAGTATCTCAATTAATCAGATAGTGTCTCATTATATTGAGTTACTATCTCATTATAATGAGATTTTTTTTTTATACAGAGTGGCGTAAATGGGCTTCCATAAATATTAAATGGTTTTATTGGAAGCCAGACTGAAGTTCGACAGAATATGAGAAACAGATGAGGGTAAACCGAGGTTATTTCTAGGTTCAGGAGGTGATGCTCTGTCGATGTGAACACGTCAGCCCAGCAGAGTCCTTGGGTCAATGTGAAGACAAGTGGAAGACAAATTTCTCTGTCAGCGCACAGACAGCCTGCACGGGTTAAGGCTTTTGTCGTGAAGTCCCAAGTCATTGAGTCAATAGCCAAGAAACATGACACAACCTCTAACAGTCACTAGGCATCAAACGGAACAGAGAATGGCATGCTTTCCATTTGACTGCACTATGGCCCCGGCGAGACCCCCTTTGCATTTTAGAAAAAGGAGAGCTCTCATGCCAAGCGCATAAAACCAATGCTGTGACTCGTACATGTCCATTGCTCCCCCAAAGCAGGGGCGCACTGACCCTCTGCTTAATCCATAACCTCAGCTATTATCTCCAGTAGCAGGTGTGGCGTGGTGGGGAGGCTACAGATTACTAGAGGGCTTGGATGGGAGTAAATTAGATCATGGCAAAGCACAAGCACATTTTGATTGGGCTAATATCAGCATCTGCCATCATCCATTAGTGCTTTTGGATGAAAGAAAAATACGTCTTTTTCTTGTGCCTAATAAAGATCTAACCCAATAAACACATTTTACAACAAGAATCCAACAATGTACTCTTGCTGTGGATATGCCTCTTCCATAGCAGCTTTAACGCAGCAAACCTTAGGAGCAAGTCTATTTATCTCCATAAAACAAGATAAATGCTGTGAGAAAATGAGTTGCAGAGGAACGAACCTTATAGATCAGATATTAAATCCAGGATCATGTTCCCTGCACCAGTAGGTGTTTCAACACATGCGGTGCAGAGGACAGTGAATCATTGGAAGACAGGGATGCTGTTACAGGGAACTCATCGATAAGCTCTTTCATTGGTGAAAGAAGAACCCAGAAAAAGCCATAAAGAGTTCTTACCATGGTGAGGCCCTAGTGGTTACTGTTCTACGTATCACTCCACCTCTCCTCCATCTTGCATGCTGGCATGATGCCCGTTCTGCCTCACTCATAAAATCAGGCCAAATGCAGCCCAAACAGATGTTGTTCTCTTTACTGTTGCAGTCCCAACTATCGTCATCACTGCTGAATTAAAAGACTTTAGTTT
>NW_015150567.1:1098032-1099828 GCF_000732505.1 Cyprinodon variegatus
GCTCAAAACGCGCTGCAGGACCTTTTGCTGCACCTTGATGCGTGTCAACCAATGACTTTGCATGTAAACTCACTGCTTCTGCCGCGCCTGCTGCGTCCGGTGTGAACGTAGCATTACTTTTTCTCAGCTTGGCTCCTTGACGGTTTTCCCCTGATGTCTCCATGGTTCTGGTTTGTGTTTTATTTTTATGTTGGATTTTTGGATACCTGTTTTTGTTTAACATTTTTCTGTCACGATTTGTTTGGAGGTTTTTGAGAGGACCCAAATGCAGAGGCTGACAGGCAGGGGTGAGTTCTTTAAATGTTTAATGAAATAACAGGCAGCAAAAACAGGAATCCAAAAAATCCAACTTAAAAATGTGAGGAGGAACCAGCCAGGAGGGACTGCAGAGGGAGTGTATTTATGGCTGACTGAACAAAGGTAGGACTAATGAGCTGATAAGGAGCAGGTGTGACTAGAGCTGATGAGGAAGCCAAGGGAAAAGAAAACACAAGGGGGCAACAGAGGACAGACAGAAAAACCTAAGAAACTTAAATGAATCTAGAACACACCAATAAAGCTAGAAAACAAGAAAAAAACCCTGGATGAACTTGAAACTGAAAACTTAGAGAAAACCAACAGAACCAAGATCGTTACAAATACTATTAGAACCAATAAACCTTTCCTGCTCCCAGTTCAATGTTTTAGAGACACCATATACTAGCCAGTTATAATATAATACTGTCAGATTATGCGGTTTTGGATCTTAGAAAATTGCTTTAAACACCTGTTTACCACTAATGTAGCTTATTTAGGCTTTAATTCTGTCATTGTGTCAAATGTTATAATCCCTGCGAGGCCACAGATGCCTGTTTTAACTAAGGTCTTGGCCACTATTAAAGATCTTGATCTTGAAACTGGCAGCACAGGTGTTTTAAAGTCCACTCTACCAAGTGGTCATGGTCTGTTAGCAGCAAACATGTTTGCTCAGATACAGACGGGGTTGACATATGTCAGAGTAATAAATCCAGCCAGAGCTGACATCCAAGTGCCCTCTGACACCAGGCTAGGTGTTTTTCATGCCCTTGGGGAAGATCATGATAGATGACTATTATCTAGTGGATACTACTGTAGTAGCAACAAAAACATTCCTCCTCCTACAGCATGCTTATCTTCACCCCTCAGGACTCTAAGATGACCAAAGTGGACAGTTTGAAGGACTATTAGTAACCTACAATGATGTCTTCAGTGTTAGCGTGTAAGACCATGGACACACTGATGTGTTCAGACCTATTATCCAGACAAGTCATGCTCCTTTGCTACCTGCTAGTTCAGTACAATGGAGGTATCTATGGATACAGTTAGGCTGAACTGGTCCAGCAACTGGAACCAACTGTCTAGGAAATAGGATTTAACACTGCAAAAAATTATCAAGAAAAAAGTTAAATTTTCTTAAATCAAGTGTATTTATATTTTATTTGAGTAGGTAAATAAGATGATCTGAGTATTTTCAATCCTAAAATAAGATAATTAGTATATGAACTTGAAATAAGAAAATGCAATTGTTTTTTATTTCACATGTAAATTGTCTCGTTCCATTGGAAAAGTGTCTCACAAGAATAAATGCACTTAGTTTAAGAAAAAATGACTTATGTAGATAAAAAACTTTTTGCAGTGAACAAAATGGCCAATTATGGCTAAGGATTATACCAGTTCGAATTGAATCTATGGGTTTAACAACACTGGAAAAACGATCTAGAAATAAGTAAAAATTTCTTAAATTAAGTGTATTTACCCTTAATTTGAGCAGGTAAATG
>NW_015150567.1:1101022-1103487 GCF_000732505.1 Cyprinodon variegatus
TGTCTTTGCCTCTCGGCAGGAAGTCATCCTGCAAACTGGACTTTTTCGGACCTCCACTCCCAGGAGGAATCAACTGAGTCCAAACTGAGTCAGGGATTCAAACAGGAGGTTTGAATCCAGTCTCCTTAGAGGATGTTGAAATTACTCTCTGAGCAAGGGAATCATCTTCACCACGACCCGTTCAAGTACAACAGGAAATCTGAGTGGCAATCAGCATCTCCGTTCACCTACACCGTCCGAGTTCTGGGTAAACCCTGTTCCGCCCTCCGCCGAATCAGACATACACTGGAAAATCAACACACAGATTGGAGTCAAGGATCCTTCACTTCTCTGGAAACGTGAGTCAACAATCAAGATCAACGAATCAAAATTCCCACTGAGCCTGAACTAACAGTCTGTCTTCCCCTCGCCTTCCAGTTCCGGATGAGCAGAGTTCAGGGAAACTCTGCACCGAGCTTAACATTTTCAATAAAATCCGTCAAACTTTTCATCCGTGTCTCTCTGTTTGGTTTCACTGCATGTGGGTCCGAGCCTTCGATAAAATGATGAAACAAACTTAGTAGGTGGGCAATTAGATCCAATCAGCTCAAAAAGTTCTGCTTAATGTCCCTCTTTTCCCTGAACAGATAAAAAAAAAAAGTTGCAGCAGCAAACAAGCTTCGGCATAATGGCGGGCCGCTAGCCAAACAGTGCATGAGTTACGCTTGGAGCCTACGTGAATAACATCATGGGGGCAGGTACGAAAAATGTGTGGTTGACAAACAAGTAGCCAATCCACTTTCGACAACAGGCAAAGTAAATGAGCTAGTTTTTTGTTAAGTTCCAGTGTCTTATGAAATTAGAAGGATCTGAGCATCGATTCCATTTAAATGCATGTTGAGTTGAAAAATATGATGCTATGAGTAATGAATAAATGAGCCACAGAAGTCCTCAAAACTGAAAACAAAAATAGCATATTTAATATATTTACAATAAACATACAATCATAGTTTCATCTTGAAGAAATACAGAAAACTTAAAGCCTTTAGATACAAACTCATAGAATTTAATGAAAGAAAATAACATCTTGAGAAGCAAAAGGGCACATTTTAAAGTCCTAAGAGTGCCTTTGAAATAAAGGTTATATTACTTCATTTCAGTGTCCTTTTCCTTCATAAAGGTCCCCAGCAAAAAGGCTGAAATTCACACAATGAATACTGCCCGAGATATAAGCTATATATATCAGTCTAACCCTCACTAACACCCGTTAGCATAAGGTTTTACTTAAAGGCAACATGCTAAGGCTCAAATCAAAGGATAATATGTGAAGAGTTTTCAAATAACCAGAACTGATCCAGTTTTTACTATGCCCCTATTTACAAAACATTTATTATCTATTTTGAAATCTTTTTTTGTTAAATACTTCAGATAAAATCCTTTTGCACAGGGTGTTATGTTTTGGCAGTCAACTCTTCATAGGTCAATAATCCATTTTCTAATGTCTCCCTATTAAAGTCAATCACAAAGCAAGGCCATCGATCAAGGAATAATGAGAACATTTTATAAAAAGAAAAACATAGGCTCTCAAGTTAGTTTTTCATTGCAAGGCAAAAACATTTCAAGCACATGTAGGTGCCAAAAAACAAAACAAACCAAAACAGTCCTGTTGCCACAGGTAAAAACAAGGTCAAGCAGGTATTGCCTCAATGGGCACACCTAAAATACGCAGTCTCATATTTTTATTTTATTTTATTTTGCTGTTTTGCAAATGTTGTAGTGCACAGGTTGATATGATGCAACTGGCTCTCGTACAAAAGTCCTTGAGAGGAGCCTAACATGAGGGCGTAGTTGCAGGGATGCAATCTGTGAAGTAACTGTTGTTAACTGTTTCTCTTCTCTCAGTAAAAATAATTGTACAATGTCAAGATTTTGCTCATTAGAGGCTCGTAGTACAAGCAAAGTGTTGTTTTCTTATGGACCAAAGCAACACAAACGTGTCAACTTTGCCACAGATGGAAAGACATCAATCTATATTAGACGAGACCTTCACTAGTAGAAAAGTCCTACATATGAACAGTGACTATATCTTAAATATTACTGTTCACTAGATCAATATACAACAGTTTATAATCTTTTGGGAACATTTATGTATGATACGGGTAAAAGAAACTGATCACAGAGAGGCTACAGAACGCTGAAGGAACTGCTTCCTACTGCAGCTCATTAAGACTATGTTCTTCTCAGGACGTTACACAACACTTCTATGGTGTCACGCTTGGCACTTTTATGAACAGAATAGTTAACACAATGATAAACTGGATAATACAGATGAGACAGCGCCACCTGTAGGAGGTTGTTGCTGCTAAGAAACTCTAAATATTAGACCCCTCTTTTAGCGGCCTGAACGTCTAGCTTTAGTCTGTGTTACCACCTAAAATGATCTAGCCTGATTTTGAGGCAATATCTACGGAAGAGGATTAGGGACA
>NW_015150567.1:1104131-1105654 GCF_000732505.1 Cyprinodon variegatus
TTTAAACATATTATACCTGCACTTTAAAACAAAAATCACATTTTTAAGTTTAGAAAGAGTAATGTTCACCATAGAGCTATATAATAAAACTATCCCACATCACTTTCACTTCATATAATAATCTGTTTTTGATGCTAGAGAAGCACCCATATACTATGTAAATCATCTGCTATCTAAATATTTTTAATAAAAGGAGATATAAATGACTTTTTTGTAAGTAGTGTGCTTTCAAAATAATCAGCAAAAATAGATCTTGAAACACAAGATGAGGCAAAACCCTCCATAAAACAGATCAGGAAAGTACGAATGTATTAAAAGAAAAACAAAGTGCGCTTTTATAAGATCAGAGGAGGATAGTTTATGCTCTTTGGAATTGCACTTATATGTATTTTAAAACTTTATTCTAAATAGAAAACTAAGCAGCAATTAATAAATTTAGGGTGGAAGTAGGAGTCAGAGTACCTGGCCTAAATTTTATTATATGTTCAATCTCAGTCTCAAAAACAAATCATATTGCAAAAAATGAGTTTTAAAGAAAGTGAAATATGCAGCTGAGCTACATACAGTACGTAGTGATATGGTGAGTTATGTCACGGCCTTTAGTCAACATAGAAAATAAAAAAAACTTTTTTAAATCTTCTCAGTAACTACTTGTAAACACATTTTATATTTAAAAAGAGCCGAACTAGCTACTTCATGTCATTTCCAAATATTCAGGCAAGCTAAACTTGCTAATTGTTTTTCTTCTAGCATGATACCACCTAATGCTATGTCACTCTGAGTCTCAAACCAGGAGAGTATTTCATTTGAAATCCCTATCTATTTAAGATCATTTATAACAGAATTTGGGGAAATAAAGTATTTTTGATGGAAAACATACGTATCACAGAGTAAGCTGGAAAGTTATCACTGTCCAATGTTAGCGATATTTACCGGGGTGTTTCAAAAATAAACGTAAAAATCTTTAGAATAAGCGAATCTTTTATTGCATGAAACATCCAATACCAGAATGTTAAGCACTAAGCATTAAGGTCAGCTGTAGTGCTTATCCATGCAGGCTGCAGTGTTATTAGTAATCGATTATTTCTATCCCTCTGACATGTAACCATAAAGCTACAGAGGTTATCCTGAGCTATGTCTATAGTTATGCTGCTATAGGCTTAGACTGCTGGAGGACATAGGGACCCCTAATTCATCATTCTATCTCTATTCTCCCCCTCTGCAGAATCTGTTAGTTCAATCTCTAACGTTCTGCTCTCTCTGACTCCATCCTGGAGAGAAATATCAGCTGTGCTGCTGCAATCAACACCTTTGGAGATCAGACTGTTTTTCAGTGTAGTCCTGTTTCTCTAACTGTGACTAACTGGATGTGCTCTCTTCCTCCTCTGACATGGGAGCTGGCTCAGAGCTCATCTGCCTGGCTGTGTGTTTCCTAGACGGGGCCGCCTTTTACAGCTGCTTTTTCTATCTCTGCTTCTGTCTCCTTGAACCGCAGTCGGCCTCGGCAGATGGCCGCTCACACT
>NW_015150567.1:1106757-1108847 GCF_000732505.1 Cyprinodon variegatus
ATTTACCCTTGATTTGAGAAGGTAAATGAGATAGTTTACCTAAGAAATGAGTATTTTTTGTTTTATAATAAGATAATTAGATAATATGCACTTGAAATAAGACAATGCAATTGTGTTTTCTTATTTTAAACCTAAATTGTCTTGTTCCATTGGCAATATGTCTCTTTTATCTTCTCAATTCAAGAACAAATGCACTTATTTTAAGAAAAAATGACTAATCTAGAATTGGATTTTTTCCAGTGTAGTCCTGATTTTACCACGGAATCATCGCAGGATGTGTTTCATATTCATTATTGGTTGACATTCATATATTAGGCTTCTCAAAACAAATTAAAAAGTAAATTGGTTTGAATAGCTTCTCTTCCAAGAAATTTGAGAAATCCTTACAGACTATAAATAAAAAAAACCTGCATTATAACAAACAGCTTGAGGTGGGGTCACTTCGCTATTAAATGACTGATGTGGTGCTAAATAAAAAAAATATGTTGTTTAAAAACACTGAAATATTCATCTCTTTTAAATGATTTTTTGACTTTTAAAACTTAAAGAATATATAAGTATATTAACCGTGTATTTTGATTTTTGGCTGCTTTTAATATGGACTCTTTTTTTTATATATAAGATCAATACTGTTTTATTTGTTTTTCATGTAGTTTAAACTTAACAACTATATATATATATATTTTTTCATCCCTAGTCTAATCTCACCTGAGAAACACTACTGGAAAAAATAACCCAATAAGTTATTACTCAGGTCTAACAGTAAACATGTCCCTAAAATAACTGTGCTGGTCAAGTTTTTCATGCAATCATCACTGACATAAAAGTCTGATTCATTCTGTTTTTTTTTTTTTTGTGTTCCAGGGTGGAGCTATTTTATAACGTACAATATGATGAATTACAAAAACAAAGACTGGGTTCTTAAATTAATTTTTTAAGTGCAAACTGTGTTAAATCCATTTAGGGTCATATGTACTTGTACAATAATATNGTATTTAGATCCCTAGATGCCATTTGCATATTTGGGAATTTTCTGTCCTACTATCACAACCATAAACATGATATTTTCTTTACTTTACTTGCATTCTGAAGGAACTGTGTTAGTAACCTAAGACTAATATTAATGTCAGCCCCAAACACTCCATGTGGTTACAGTACCAAACTATGGAATTATATTTGAAGCATCATCTTATCCCCACTGTTGATCATATTAGAGGAAATTGCTTTTTAGACAACATAAATGGAACATATGTAAGACAACCATTTAGATTAGTTTTAGTCACAAAAGAAATAACATTGAAAAAAACTACCAACTTCAAGCACTTCAGTGTGAGTGATTATGTGAGAAAAAAAGGCAACATTGCAATGCATTCTGCATTATGTAGCTCTAAGACAGTCCAAAACACAACTTTTAGAGGTTTTGTGTTGAATATGCTGCGTTTTCAGCCAAAGAGCTGACAGAAAACTGTGAAACTTGATGACTTTATACTGAATGTTTGTTCTCTCGTTTAAATGCATGCGTTACCAGCATGCGTTTGGACTGAATTACTGTACCTCTGGCTGGAGAATGCATACTGTATGCTAACAGCCATTTTCCTGCCGTTCAAAAGGACTCATCGCGTTGCTTTCGTGATCAACTTTAATCTTATTCTCATGATTGGAGCTCTGCACCTGAGCCCCCTTCAGCCGCCGTTGTTGATAAACTGAAGCGCATATCCTAAGGAAACATATTCATAATATATCTTAATTTATTTATATTCCTTTTTAATCCATGCATTACTGCTGACGGGAGCATCCCCACCAGTAGGATTAACACTCAGCTAAACTACATGTCTTTGTCGGTTAAATTATATCATTGGTTCAGAAAAAATCATGTTTTTTTTTTTTTTTATACCACAAGAAAAGAGTTACATAAAATACATGAGTATGCAACATCCCTAATACTGAAAAGCATTCCTATTATTAGGTGAACATTTAAAGTTTTTCATTTAATCTTTTGTTACAATCTGTATCCTTTCAGTTGAAGAGGGAAACCATAGCTCTCTGTTTTGTTGTTTTATAAGCAGGACGGTTGATCTACACTGCAAAAA
>NW_015150567.1:1110492-1112241 GCF_000732505.1 Cyprinodon variegatus
CTTACCTGAATAAGTTTAAGAGTGAACAAAGGCTTTATCACTAGGTTTGTGGAAAATTTATGGTAGGATATTTACCAACTACTCTTATAAAAATAGCTGGAAACCATTTAAACTTGATAACTTCCTGTAGACTAAAGAATAGTCTGTATATTTTCTTAAATGTTCTTGAAGTCAGAACTATTTCAAAAGGTTTATGTCAGTCTTCATTATCCGTTTCAATGTGAGGTGGGGATCAGTTTTTGGACAGAAAGGAGACCCTGGACCTGCAACAAGCCAAGTTCCTTTTAGAAAAAAATGTTTTATAGGTGAGGAAAAAAAAAATAGAACAACCTATATTAAGAAATCTCTTTAAAGGTTTCAATGTAAAGATTCCCGATCTAGGAACGATGCTCCAACTGACAAGCATGTTGGTGGCAGCATCATGCTGTGGGTCTGTTTTGCAGCTGATGATACAGGTGCTTTTAAGAGAATTGCAAAATGAGAGCATCCAACTTTTTTCAACATGCCTACAAATGAACAGCTAGATGGTTTAAACGTGGACACAGTGAGGTGTTCCAACAGAACAACAATCCTACAAACAGGCCAAATCTGGATATGTTATAATCTTACATTAATTTGATGGGAAAAGGCTAAATGCTAACACACTCTTTTTATAGAAAGAATGGTTAAATATACAGGCAGAATTCTAGCTACATGAAAAATAAAATACTTCCTGTATGACTTAAAGGATATTTAATCAAATAGTTGGTATAATTTTGTATAATTTTGCTTGGATTAAAGAAAATCCACACTAATGTCAAACTTGTGGACTCAGGGGTTGTTTCTGAAAATCAATTGGAAGAATTTCCTTATAAACCCGGATGCTTATGGACGACCTGGAGAGTCACTGAAAAAGAAAAACAGCCATTTAAATTCTATAATTAGAAATGCTATTTTAAAAGTTTTCTAATATCACATTTTAAATTTAATCATTAAAAAAGATTTGTAATTGTATTAACCCATTTTTAAACACTGACATTTGAAAATGTAGTTTCAATTCCATTTTTAAACCACAATTTATAAATCTGATTATAAATAACTCTTTTAATCACACATTTAAAAAGGTAATTCCTTATTCCATTCTCATTTTCTTCTTCATCTTCAATGTTCAAACTGTTTTGTGGTTGCATTTTCATTTTACTTCACCTTCTCTGTGCCCCTTCTGGTCCCTGCCCACAATAAGAACCCCTTAAATCAGGAGTCTTCAACGTTTGCCAGACCAAGGACCCCAAAACTGATGGCAGGATGGAGCGGGGACCCCTAAATTATATATATTGTATGAAATTGTGTTATATCAAACTGGTCCTATAGTCACTCTATTGTAACGAAAGTAATTTCTCCCTGGGATTATTAAAGTATTTCTGCTTCCTGGTTGATGGGACAGGTGTTGTGAATGAAACGGTGCCCAGCTTGAAAAAGCTCCTGTGTGTCGCTGAATGTGAGCATTGATGACTGAAAGACATCTTCTGCCTCCATTTATCTGTTTACTACAGTCTGTTGAATTCATGTTAATGTGGATTTAAAGACATTTCAATTAGTGGAAAAACTTACAGAGGGGAATATAAAAAAAAAAAATCAACCAAAACTTTCCAACCGCCATGCGGTACCTCCGTGGACCCCCTGTTGAACACCTTCGCCTTAGATCATATTGATTGAAAGTTGAGTGGAATGAAAAGGTGCGCTCGCAACATAAATAACTATCTATAAGAT
>NW_015150567.1:1114449-1116409 GCF_000732505.1 Cyprinodon variegatus
TTTGAAATGTACAATTAGAAAGCCCTTTTCAAACTGGGATTCTAATTGTATGATTGAAATATTAAATTAGAAATGGTTCCCATTCTATTTTTGGTGACTCTCCATAGCTGACAGCTCACACGCCTTATTTAAAGCCCTGAAGTAATCAGTGATGAGTGGATGCAAACTTCTAACCAGCACTTTTGGTTCCAACAAGCTCCTCTGGCTGCGCTCTGTGTCTTCACTGCTTTCATAGCGAAAACTGAAAAACTCACACAAATAAATTTGTTTCTAAGTCAGTTTGCGACTATTTTTTTCAGGAACTCCTGGTGTTGTTTTTAACAGATCTAATGTTTTTGATGAACAATGCTCTACTTGTATACAACACCAAAGAGAGTCTGTACATCAGAGCAGATGAACGTTAACAGCTCCTGCTAACCGAATGGAAATCACTCCTATAAAACCGACTCCATGTTGTCACTGGTCTCCTGGTCTTCTAGGTTGTATATAAATTTTGTCCTGTTACTTGGGTTCTGGGTAATCTCCTTACCCAAATTGTCCAGAGTCACATTAGAAGCGAAAAGTTCATTAGGGGTGAGGTAGCCCTCGTTGTTCTTGATGTACCTCCTGTAGTTGTTTTTCAGGCACTGCCACGTGGTGGCGTACAGGAGGAACGCGGAGGACTTCAGCACGATGGCGATGCTGACGTACAGATGCCTGTAGGCCACGTTGTCGTAAAGCATGCAGGCGCCCTTCTCGCCGCAGACGGAGCTCCAGGACAGACAGGTGGAGTCGATCCCCATTCCGAAGATCAGAGGGGGAGGGATGAAGCCTGGAGGGAAAGTGGGAATGTGCAGAGACAGCGGGTCAAAAGGCCAAGAAGAGCACAGGTTTGAGCTCAAGCTCCAGCTGTGCCTGAGCCGTCAGACTGATGCCGTTGTTAAGGAAGGTGAAAAACCATTCTGACATTCCAATGTCACAGTTAAACTACAGAGCAATCAAGGTGTAAAGTGTAATATCTTACCGATCAGCCTCAGGAGGAGGAAAAGAACTCCAAGAGCGTAGGATTTAAGCTCTGGGTTTACAGTTCTGTTGAGGAAAACAAGAACATGGTGATTAATGCACACATCTCAGCTTGATCCAGTGATGCAGGACAAGAACTCTGCAGTGTAAAAGCTGATGATTGTAACAATGTAGCTGGGAAGCATAAAAAGATGAACAAAACATCTGAAAACAAATCCAAAAAAGGTAACATTGCAGCAAAGTCAAATAATTTATTGTCTCAAGAGTTTCCTTTAGTTTCCTGTTTTGTTGTGTGGGAACCCATGCTGGTCACATTTCGACAGTAATCATTGGAATGATGATAATAATGATTTCCACAGATTATTACAATCTGCTCATTTTCAATTTGAAGAATATCAGTGCTGATAAAGGCAACAGAAAACCTCTGAAGAGGTTGCTATCCTGTATATCAGGTTTATAACCTGAGTGAAGTTGGCCCCCCCCACCTTCTTCATATCAGACAAAATTAGTGTCAAACGTTTGTGCTCCTTTGTGCAGCAAAAATTTTCGTTTTTGCTGCTTTGGTTTTGAAGATTTCAAGAAAGTGGGGGGGGTTGACCTTTGATGACCTCTAGAAATATTTCTTTATATCTTTAAAAAGATAGCGGCACAAACGAAAATTTTTGCTGCACAAACATAGCACAAAGGTTTGACACCAATTTTGTCTAATTTTAAGAAGGTGGGGGGGCTGGTTGACCTTTTGACCTTTACATTTTCATTAATATCTTCAAAGCCAAAGCAGCACAAAAGACAGTTTTTGCTGCACAAACGGAGCCGAGTTAATTGAAAACCCATTTAGTCTGATTTGAAGAAGGTGGGGGGTAGGGATGGGAATCGAAAACCGGTTCCTGTTCAGAACCGGTTCCGTATTTTCCGATTCTATGGCATCGTTTGGCAGCTCGCTGAACGATTCTTTTTT
>NW_015150567.1:1117884-1121462 GCF_000732505.1 Cyprinodon variegatus
CCAAAAAAAAGTAAATTTCTGTTTTGTTTTATTCTTGCCACATCACAACTAAAGTGGGTTATGATTGCCATGAAACATTCAATACAGAATATGCATTACTTTTAGGTTTTTGAATAAAAGAAGCTTTTGATAATAAAACTATTTTAAAAGTTACTAAACATACTTTTCATTGCGATGTTGCATCCCTAATCTATTTTGTGTGGAAAAAAAGGTTTGAAAACTTTCGGTTTTCGCATCAAACTTGGACACACGTGTAAAAAGAACAAATATCTTTCACTAACAGGATTAAGGTTTAGAAATGTTTTATGATAAAAATTGATGAAGAAAAAGGATTAATTAACTTCCATTATTATCAATAATATTCATAGACTACATTTGTATGCATAATTGTCATAAATTTTAATTGTAGATAACATGTTAAAAACCCTTAATTATATTTAATATTCTAGGCCAATATCTGTAATACATGAATATCAAATATTTTGATATATTACATCCTTGAAAGCCTTGAAGCTTTCCACAAATGTGTTGCAAAAAAGTTCAAACTCAAGATGCTATTATAGGATAGTATCAGTGGTGTGCACAGGCTTTTTGAAAGGCAGGGGTGGAAAGTGAAAAAAGGGCACGTATAGTGTGTTCCCACCATTGTAGACGGCAATTTAACACCTTTTTTTGCTCCTGGGAGGATATTTTTGCGTTTTGATGCGACCAATTTTTAAAAATTGAGCCACCGGGGGGGACGACCCTCTCTAATTAGAAGTGGATGATATCAATGCTTCTCTAAATTCTCCTTAGGTGTGAATGTGTGTTAATGGTTATTTGTCCTGTTTGTCTCTGTGTTTCCCTGCGATGGACCGGTGACCTGTCCAGGGTGAACCCCGCCTCTCGCCCATAGACAGCTGGAGAAAGGCACCAGCACCCCTGGAAGCAAAATGGATGGATAGATGGATGATATTAATGCTTACTGAGGCCACCTAGTGGTGAATAAACAGAAAAAAAATATCTAAAGCAGGGGTCTTCAACGTTTTCAAGGCCAAGGACCCCCAAACTGATTGCGAGATGGGGCGGGGGACCCCTAATTATATATATTGTATGAAATTGTGTTATATCAAACTGGTCCTATAGTCACTCTTTTACATATGGAGTAAAATAAAAGTAATTTCTCCCTGGGATTACTAAAGTATTTCTGATTCTGATTCCTTGTTGATGGGACAGGTGTTGTGAATGAAATGGTGCCCAGGTTTGAAAGAGCTCCTGTGTGTCACTAAATGTGTGCATTGATGACTGAAGGACATCTTCTGCTTCCATTTATATGTTTACTACAGTGCGTTGAATTCATGTTAATGTGTATTTAAAGACATTTTAATTAGTGCAAAAAATTGCAGGAGGGAATATAAAAAAAGTAATCAACCAAGACTTTCGCAACCCCCATGCAGTACCTCTGCGGACCCCCTAGGGGTCGCGGACCCCCTGTTGAAGACCTCTGATCTAAAGAGATAAAAGACTATAGTAGCAGTGCCATTGTGAGGTCATAAAACCTCTGATTTAAATCTGATTTAAGTGCTTTTGAACAGTGGAAAACTTTCTTTTCTTGAATTTTGATAAAAGAAAAGACAGGTTGTAGTTTACGGCCAATGGTCATCCACTAAAGAAACAGGATGTTCATTTTAGGGGTCCTTTATAGANACAGGTTGTAGTTTACGGCCAATGGTCATCCACTAAAGAAGCAGGGTGTTCATTTTAGGGGTCCTTTATAGATTTAGACAGATTTGATTTTGTCATGTTGTAAACACAAGTGTAAACAAAAAGACATTTTGTTAACTACATCTCTAGACTATTTCATAAAGTGCAGGTAAGAAGGAGTGATAAAAACATTGTGATGACAATATGATAATCAATGATGAGGATTAATGATTATTAGGGCTGAAACAATTAATCGAATTCATCGTGATAAATCGATTTTTGAAATAATCAGCAATTAATTTAGTAATTGATTAATCGTTAACTGGAATATAGAGACTAAGACAAGCCTTTACGTGACAGATCAACCAACCCTTGAACAGCAATCATACCAAAATTACATTTGTGATAATCTGCCATTTGTCAATACGCTCTATCCTCCTCAAGTGGAAAAGTTTTAGATTCACCTGGTTTAATTTCATAAAAAGTCTTCTTTAAGGAACCTTTTGCTATCCGATTATTAATCGATTAATCGAAAAAATAATCAACAGATTAATCGATTTGCAAAATAATCGTTAGTTGAAGCCCTAATGATTATAATGACATTAGCATAGCATTTTTTTGCTAAACTGTGTCCATTTCACACTGATCCAACAAATTGGAAAATTCACTAAGTTACACATGAGAAGACCACCCATGTACGTGTTGTTAGGCACATGTTAACCACACTCACTCAAGAAAAATATGAAGGACTTTCAAGGATGAGTGTCTTTTATAACTGCTTTCAAAAACTTCCCAGGACCTTAAACGTATCGTTTCACAAACTCTAGAAATTTGGGAGCCCTACTGCATGCAACTTCTGTTTCTACATGGTTACAGTATTTACATTTTTATTTGCTCTTCAATACAGTGAAATGAATCCCTAATACTGCTTTCCACATGCAAACTGAACATCTCATGCATAGAGATTTAGTACCCTGAGGCCGCAAATACAGTAAATACGCATGTATGAGTGCATCCTCCTCCTTTGTGCTCCTGGCTAGCGTCTTATGCGCCCGTAGATTCTCTCCTACTTGAATGTGGACCTGCTTCTGTTTACTGATGACTACTTTTCCTGACCTATTTAAGCAAACTTCTACATGTTTCTCAAAATAACTGCCATTTTGGAAAGCCATGACTTTGAAACAGAAAAAGCATCCTGTATTACAGTTATTGAGCTGTTCTAAGTACAGATGGCATGCTTCAGTGGCAGATGGGTTAGGGAGCATAGTGAAGGCTGTGCTATCCGAGCCAATAGCTTAGCTAATTAACCCGCTAAGATCAGTTTAAAGACGCCCAGTGTCGCTTTTCAAGGACAAGAAAAGAAACAAGCAATTCTGCACATAAATTGTTTTTGCTTAAATATGTATTAAACTCCATACTTCTGGCAGCTTTTTACCAGACTTTACATCTATTTACAAATCCTCCACAGAGATCTGTTGTTTCAGTTGATGCTGACCTTAAATTTATCGAACAGAACCTGAGGGCAGATTTAGTCTTAAATTTTGTAATTATAATTAGATACATACAATTGCTGTGCTTCAATGATTTCCAATTCCAAATTATTACAAAATAGAAACAATTATTAAAACTGCAATATTCAATATTTTTGTAGCAGTGGCAATCCAATATATATATGGGATTGCCATTGCTACAAAAATATTTATATACATATATGTATATTGATAAACATATATGTATATATATTTGTATGTATATATGTATATATATGTATAAATATATATGTATATATACACACTCACCGGCCACTTTATTAGGTACACCTGTCCAGCAGCCAATCACATGGCGGCAACTCAGTGCATTTAGGCATGTAGACATGGTCAAGACAATCTCCTGCA
>NW_015150567.1:1123281-1124726 GCF_000732505.1 Cyprinodon variegatus
TATATATAGATCATGTTTTAAACTAATGTCTAAAATGTCGCAGGGTGGTTATATGAATGCTTTGTCCAATTTGTGAATGGCAGAAGGAGGCAGATTGCAAAGAAAAGGAGAAGCCATCATGAACACCATGAGCCCAGATACAAACCGCCTCTTTATCGGCACCTACTTACAGACTTTATCACTAAAAATGTATGTATAAGTGACAAAATATCCCCTGTTTGTCTGTATTTCTCTCATGACACCTGTCCTGATGAATCACGCTTGCAGTGTTCATGAATCTCTGACTCACACCAGCACAGCCTGCCAGCTCCAAATGTTAGTGGCTCCCTCTTGTGGGCAAACTAGGATAGTACCTGATAAGGATGATGACAGAGGGTGTCTGAGCCATGGCTCCGATCATGCTGCATACACAGATAACACAGAGGAAGGTGAGGAATGCACGCTGACATCCGGGGCTGGGGCACTTCCCCGGTAAAGCCACGTTCTCGTCGCTGAGGCTGGATATACACCAACAGCTGCTCAGGTTCTGACACAAAGACAAGAACCGGACTATAAAGCACTGTTTGTTGGGAACAATCATGGTATTACTTTTTGTTGTTTTCTCCACTCACTGGTTTGGTGCAGCCAGCAAAGCAGGCTGAGATGTAGGTGACTCCATTGGAGCCACAGACCGGACTCACTGACGCCGTGTAACAGTTACAGTTACTGTTGCAGGCGGACTCTGGTTGTTTCTTTGACTGCAGTGTCCTACAGAGGTGGTGGAAGATCATATCAGCAGGATAAATACTGGAAAGATTCAGAATTGATTTCACCACATTCAAAGTTCTCACTCATTGTTGTAGGCGACTGTAACCCCAGCGACAGGCCCCGTGTCGCAGCCCAAGAAGAGGAAAGAGACGTAACAAGCCGTGGACACCAGGTTGACCAGCATGGCCATGCGGACAGCCCCCAGAGCGGAAAGGTTCAGCTTCTTAACCAGAAGCCCCCCGAGGAAGATACCCAGACAGGCACAGGGGATAGCTGTCATACCTGGAGAAGAAGAAGACTAGTCACCATCATACGGAAATCTAATTGGTGAATAAAGGAATTCAGACAACGAAGATGTCAAAGTAAATGAAAGCGGTAGAAGGAAATAAAAAAAATGACATTTTAAGCTATGTAAAGTAGTAAAAACTTATCAGGATATACTTACCTAACATATTTTATCAACATCAGAAACAGTAACTTGCAAAAGTATTCATACTATTCCCTTTGCCAAACCAGAGCTACAAACTCAGAGGCTTATTAGCGATATTCTATATCAGGGGTCGGCAACCTTTAACACCGAAACAGCCATTTGATCCGGTTTCCACGGAAAAGAAAACACTGGGAGCCGCAAATACTTTATGACATCTAAAATGAATTTATTTATGAACGCATTTATTAAATAGAAAGAAAAAATATTT
>NW_015150567.1:1127252-1136333 GCF_000732505.1 Cyprinodon variegatus
ACTATAACTGACATGATCCCACCATGAAATTAGTGACTTGAATTTTTTTCCTCTGGCCATAGTTCTGTTCAGCTCTGACACAGTCCTACACAGCAAAAAAAAAATGAAATCTGAATGGGACTTTCTTTCTTAAATAAAATGCATTTTTTCTTTAATTGCAGAGGTAAGTCAGACACTTTGTCAATGGAACAAGACAATTTACACTTATTTTAAGAAAAAAGTATTGCATTATGTCTTATTTCAAGTGAATATTATCTTATTATCATATTTTAAGAGTAAAAAAAAACTCATTCAATTGGCAAATCATCTTATTTACCCGCTTAACTTAAGAATATATACATTTAAATGTATTGTGGGGGATTTTCGCAAATTTTTGAAAAGAACCCCCCTCTCCACTTAAAAAAACAAAATGCACATGGACAACCCAACTAGAGAGAACGCCTATTAAACGTGTGTGACATGATTTGACAACGTCTAACTTCATTAGACATTGTCAAGTTTCTTTTTAAAAGTTGTTGTTCCATATACAGTAGAGCGGTGACGATTTAGAAGAAATTATAGCGATCTCAGTTAGCTTACCGTTCGGACAATGATCACTGATTTTTGCTCCCTTTTGGTCATATAACTCCTCCACCGCACGGTGCCTGCGCCATCTTTGTTATTAGTTATTTTATTACTGTCGGGTAGTGACAGCCTATGGCGACAGCGGACCGCTGTGACATCAGATCTCATACTACTTTGCGAGGAGAGCTCTCAGCGCAAAAAGCATTATGGGATATATCTGCCTCTTCTGAGGCCTTTCTTTTCTTCTCATACACTTCATAGACACTTTTTCTCTTATGACCCTCCGCCATTTTCAAAGAACCGCGGAGAGAAGCTGAGCTTCAATGACTGTCTGAAAGCGTAGCTCACAACACAGATATATGGCTGAAGGGTGCGCATGCGCATGCACTGAAAAAGATAGCTAAACGGGACGAGGACCGCCTTATGTAAACATATCACCAGAATGATTGACAGTTAGGAGGACCACTTATTTAGATGATCCATTCGAAAATAAAAGATTTTCCTCTTTACCTTTAATTTAACAATCTTTACTTATTTCTGTATAATTCTTGCAGTGTAAAGGGAGTCGACTGAGCTGCTGTAACTAACTATATGTTCTGTTTCATCAGCTGACCTTAAATAGCTCATCTGCATCTGTTTAGCTGTTTCTTAAATTAAAAACCTTTAACTGGCCCTGAGATTATATGAGTTGTGAATTATTGCAACACATAGAAAAATGATTTAAAATGAACAGATTTGGAAAATAAACAATGATGAATAAACACAGTTACAATTCATATATTATATATATTAAATTGAACAAGTAATATGAAACAAATAATTTTTTGAGTTTTCTACTCTAGACTGATGCTAATTTAAGCAAAACTTGATCATGTAATTCAAAACATAAAGCAGATACAGATTCAGATTTTAGTCAGTTAGCTGAATTAGCTAAAGACGGACAGATCTTCAACCACTTCACTAGGAAAAATCTAAATCTGTATAAGTTGTTTTTTCTCAAAATAAGTGCATTTGTTCTTGGTTTGAGGAGGTAAAAGAGACCTTTTGCCAATTGAACGAGACAATTTACACTTAAAATAAGAAAAAACAATTGCATTGTCTTATTTCAAGTGCATGTTATCTAATTATCTTGTTTTAAGAGTAAAATTACTCATTCCACTGGCAAACTGTCTCATTTACCTACACCTATTAAGGGTAAATACACTTAATTTAAGAAAATTTTACTTATTTCTAGGTCGTTTTTCCAGTGTTAGATGGAAGTGCTTCCAAAGTGATGCTTGGTATGTGTTAGAAGTATAGTCACTGGTTGTAGACATGTGCCACTTTAGCCATGAGGGGTTTAAAAGGAGNGTTAGAAGTATAGTCACTGGTTGTAGACATGTGCCACTTTAGCCATGAGGGGTTTAAAAGGAGAACTTGGACCATAGATAGTCTAAAATGACTTATTCTGTACACAAGCATGCTTGGTGTGAGGGATTGCTTTCTGGTCACTGAGTCGATGCAACCAGCTGGTTTTCCTTTGATAGGCACTATATAAATAAACTGAATAAATTGAATGGTAGTATGTATTACCCTTTTAAATTCCTTTTGACCGATGTTACAATGGTAATATACCTAGATGCCTAACATTTACTTAGAAACATGTCTGTCGTACCTAACAGCTGATTGGCTGAGGAGGTGGTGAGGTTAAACTGCTGCTCCAGGTATTTCCCCAGGAACGCAGCAAAGCCTGCAACCACAGCTATCTCCATGCAGGCTGCCAGTGTAATGCAGCTGAACACAGGGTTGGAGAGAAGGTGCCTGGTTACCCGAGGGATCACTGGGTGCAAAGAAGAAGAAAGGAAAAAAGTAAGAAATAAAAATAAAGTATTATGTCTTTATTTTCCTTTGCTCCACCTCCTCCAACCACATCCTCACCTCTCAGATGCTCCCAGACTGAGAGTCCGCTGTTCATTTCGAAGCCACGAAACTCTCCGTTGGATTTAGAGTCCTGGCTCTCATGGCTTAACGAAGTAGGCAGCATGGCTTGCTCGCTCTCCCCTCGAGCGTCCATGTCCTGCTCGTCCAGCGCTTGGGGGAAACCGAACATAAAGAGGGCCGACACGAAGAGTAAGGCACTGCAGAGGAGGAAGCCGCCCCACCATGCCCCGATCCAGCGAGGGTCGTCTGGGGTGATGTCCAGTTTACCTGGAACAAAAGGTTCAACAATTTACAACCATGTTTATTAAAATAAAATAAAAAAAACACTAAATGATCCTCACCCTAATTAGAACTTGCCATGATTTTTGAAAACCACATGCATGCAAAAACTCTGCTGCACAGATTTATTCTAACTTCACTATAAGTCCTCTGTTTCAAGCCTTCCTGTCTGTGTTTTAGGTTAGACAGAGTGTAAAAATGTCACTTCATCTTATGTCTCCCTATACAATTTTCTATCACTGGTTTGCTTTTTGTTTGCCTGATTCAATCATCCATCTTAGCGCACCAGCATGTTTTTGTCATAACATTTGAGACAACAGGCCTCCTCAGCTCCTTCTTTTTATTTTCTATTCTCTACCTTATGGGGATGATTATAGGAAGTTTGCACTCTTCACTGTGCTATGAAAAGTGTTAAACATCATTAACAATGTGTGCATGATGGGATGACAAACTGATATCTTTAAAAAATTGGGTATGATTTTTATAAAGTGTTTTACTTGAGTATCAACATGGATTGTTCTGGTAATTGTGTGGTAAATAACAATAACAATGGGGATAAGCAATCCTAAAAATGAAAAAAAAAAATGGAAATGGTAAAGGTAATCCAGTAAACACATAAGGTTAGTATAATTTTAAGCTTAACACCAAAAGCTCTTAAGTTCAACTGATTGGTTCCCAAAAAATATATTAAAATAAATAAATAAGGAATGTGAAAGACAACAAAATGCAGACGTTACATAGAGAATTCAATGATTTCCTGTAATGAAAACATTTTTTTTTTTTCAATCTAATATCATAAGAGTTGAGCTATGTTAATAATATGGCCACTTACTGGTGTCGATGAAAACAGCATCAACGTAGACTTTGGTACAGATGGAACCTAGGATGAAGCCACAAGCTGGGCCGAAAACTAATGTGGAAAATAAGATACCTGGAAAACAAAATAGGACAGAAGAAAAAAAGCAAGACTTATTTTATTTTTTCAGAATAAAATCAAAGAAAAGCTGAAAAGGTAACCAATGTGTTAAACCATATTCTCCAGCAGAGGGCAGCATTTCATCAAAGTTGAATTTCAACAAAGAAACTGATGCAGATTGCTGGTGAAGATGCAGACCACTTCTTCTTTGTCAAGTTTCTAAATTTATGTCCCCCAAGGGCACAGTAATGCACAGTCAACACGTTGCACAGACTTATTGATCTAGGACTAGATAATGCAACCACATCAGGACCGATCAAGCAGGAAATGGCTTCTTAGTCTATGAGTATTAGGGAGATGGAGAACCACTCATACAGCAGCTGTGGTTGAGTCCCAAAATGCAAAATGCTGCCTCACTTTGGCTCCGGGACTAAAAGCTTTCCATTGTGTGTCAGACTAGGAAGAATCTGTGTGTTTGCAGCAAATAACCTGCTGCAGAAAATGAGGATAGTTATTTCAACATTGGTCTGTTTGCAAAGAATTGGGCAAAAAGCAGAAGAGGTGCTGTTAGCTTCTGGTACAAGAAATAGAACATTTGATCCTCGTCAAAAATATTTCATGATCGCTACATTTTTTACACTCATAGGGTAGAAAGTACGAATTTATGTTTTTTACATAAAGAAATTATCTACACGAGTGTCAAATGAAGCTGGATTTTTACAGTTTCTCACAAAATTGATTACAACCCTAATGTTTATAAATCATTAGATGTTGCTAACTCTAAAGAAAAGAAACTTTAACAAAATGTGACATAGTTAGTGTGCAGCTCAGTGTGTTTTAACTCGCTAAACCACTGGCAACAAAATAAGTAAACATCTTTAGTAAAATTATCCAAATTGTGCATAATTTGCAGTAATCCCTCCCCAGTGTCATGGCACTGATTACCGTTAAAGTTCTCGAGGTGTTTTATCCAATCATTAGTGTTCAGGTCATACTTAAAGAAGCTCGACAAGCTAATAAAGTAGTTCTGTTTAGTTTCTCTAGTTTAATCCCTGGAGATGATTTTACAAAGACATGAGCATTGCTGATCCCATTGATCAATGTCTTTTTAGACTCTTGTACAAACATTAGATGTGTTAAATCAGAGGCTTCCATTGACGTCAACATCAGAGCTACTGGTTAAAAAAAACAAAAACAAAAAAACAATATGAGTTGCAAGAACATCATGTTCCACTTTGGGATTAATAAAGTACTTCTGAAGCAAATAAACTGCACGCTTCATCTTAATTGGTCTGCATGACTTTTGTTTCAGGAGACAATCTTTACATGAGAAAACAGACTCAGTAAATTGGATTACTGGAACCATATCAGTGGCCTGAAGACGCCAAGATGGACTTTGCTTGGTTCAGGTGGAATTAAACATGTGTGGCAGCAAGCATGGATGATTATAAAGACAAGTCTGTCTTCCTGACAGCCAAGCACGGTGGTGGGAGTGTCATGGTGTGTGGCTCTACAGTTTGATGAAGGAACCACGGATGTTTACCCGTACTGTAACAGACTGAAGCACAGTCAGTTACAGTCTGTTCAGAAACTCGTCCACAGGCCGGTTTTCCAACATAACAAACAATAACTTAACATGTTCTGTAAGGTAAGTAAGGAGCAGCGGCAGCTGGCCAATAGAGGGCGCAAGGGCGGCACCCCACTCACCTAATGACTTTGATTAAGACATAAAAAAATTAAATGAAATTATAGATTAAAATATTTCAAAATATATTATTTCTTAGATGTGCAAGATAAATATTTAATCTTTAAAGGTATACTATGCTAGCTTGACGTAGTCCTACTCAAACTTCCCGAGTTTGAGTGGGCGGGACTAAGTTCGGAATGGCAACCAGGCTAATACTATGCAACCGGTGTTGATTTTCCAGCGAGGCTCCCCCCAGAGGGCGAAAGTAAAAGTGCACTGTCGTAAATATGCTCAGCTGTTCTCCTGGTTTCTCCATCAAGCCAGGCGCGGTTGTTTTGAGCTTAGCAGACAGGCGAACGCAACGAATCCCCATGTCTACTGCGGTAACTGACTATTTTGTTCCAATTTTCGAGTTTGAAAATTTAGCATGTTTTCATACATTATTTGTTATGCATGTGTCTAAATAACAAAGATTGTAGTTAGCCAAGTTTTTGCCGTAAAGCAAGACCGACTCTCGCGATGCACGAGACTTCTGAGCCTGTGGGTGCAACTGCAAGTACGGTATTTCCCCTACAGACCACCAGGGCGGCCGAGAAAACCTTTGTTCGACCTGAAATGACTCATTTAATCATCCAAAACGTTATGGAACACACTAATTAACTGAAAAATGTTGCATAGTATGCCTTTAATGATGAGTCTCGTTCGGCATCGGAGTGGTGATGTATTTCTAAATCTTTGACCCTTGTTGCGCAGTAGCTCCTCTGCAATGCTAAAGGATTGGACCATCCTGGGGCTCAGCTATCCTGCTCCCTGAGCTGAAAGCAACTTTATTTGCCCACCACCTCCCGCCACAGTTATAAAGTGCTGCTGATTTAGAGGTTTATAGAATTATTTAACTACAAGGCTTGGCTAACTGCATGCAGCGAGGCTAACGCTTTATTCTGCTTTCCCTGCCTCCTTTTTCCAATATTTCTCATTTGTAGATGAGCTCTAATAATAGCTTTGGTTAGCTTAGCACTCCTGTGAAGGTTTCATCAAAGGTAAAGGCTCTCGCAGTAGTTCGCTGGCCTCCCAAAACCTTACAAATGGACTTAGTCCCCCTTTGCAGATAGATGAGAAAGATTTTTAAGCTTTTTAAGGTAAATTGTGACTTGGTGGTTCTAAATGATTGGCAGTAATCAGACCTTAGTGTTGTTAATGAGCTCAAACTTAGCTTTCCAAAACAATTGCCTTTAAAAACATTAAACAGTTGAGTTCCAACAAGTATTAAGTTAAACATACTTATATAAACTGCAAAGGAAATCCATATTTTGTAGCCAAAAAAAGGTGTTTCTGATCATTTATAATCTCCTCTTGTCATAAATGACAGAGCTAACTTAAATCTGTTGGCTTCCTGGCACTGGTCTAGCTATTAGGCATATAAATGGTTTATGGGATTGAGGTTGAAGCTTTGAGGAGGTTTTCCAGGAAACCTTTCTAAAACCAGCTATAATGACTCATTGGAAAACCCAAATGTTTATAACTAATACCACCAGACCTGAAATGTTCCTCTGGAAGGAAAATAAATTAATTATATTGTTCAGGAAGAGTAGGTTTTATGCTTGTCATAGCTGAAGGTGCCAGGACACAGACTTCAAGGTCTGCAGAAGTGAGTTTTACATAAACATGGACTGAAATCTTTCTAAACCCAGGAAAAGATTCAATTAATAGTCACAGGAGACAAAGATTAAACTATCTCATCCCAATTCTGTTACAGATATTTCTATCAGGAGTAAAGATGAGGGTTTTGAACTTAAGAGCTCTGAACCAACAGTTGACCATGTTGGTGGTGTCATGTTTTGGTTGTAAACAGACAGATGGCTGAAGCCTGATCACAGCTGGGTAATCCAACAGGATAATGGTGTCAAACACTTCGAAACTTGCTTTAGATGAGATAAAGCAGACTAAAATAAGGCTCCTAAATCAGCCAGGAGCTCAAATCTATTTAGAATTGTGTGATAAGAGCAAAAGCTGGATACAAAACAAACCAGTTCACTGGAAAAACGATATAGAAATAAGTAGAATTTTCTTAAATTAAGTTTATTTACCCTTAATTTGAGTAAGTAAATGAGGTAGTTTGCCAATGGAATGAGTATTTTTACTCTTAAAATAAGATAATTAGATAAAATGCACTTGAAATAAGACAATGCAGTTGTGTGTTCCTATTTTAAGAGTAAATTGTCTTGTTCCATTGGCAAAATGTCCCTTTTAACTCCTCAATCCAAGAGCAAATTCATTTATTTTAAGAAAAAATGTCTTATCTAGATTTGGATTTTTTACAGTGTTTACATAAAATGTAGAAATTCTTAAATAAAGAGTTTTTTGTTGTGTGTTTGTCCATCCATCCATCCATCCATCCATCCATCCATCCATCCATCCATCCATCCATCCATCCATCCATCCATCCATCCATCCCATAAAATGCTGAATAAATTCAAATTCATGTCACCAAGTCATTTCTAAATTATTAAAGATGTATTTTGTAATATACATGCAAAGATAAATATTTAAAAGCCCTGTATTTTTGACATTTATACAGTCGATGAGTTTATGTAAACATCTGACACACACTGTTTCTATAACATTTATAGTTTTTGCATAAACCTGTACGAACACTGAAACTAACCTAAAAGAACCATGAAGATCTGCACATCTACACTGCAAAAACAATCTAGAAATTAGTGAAAATGTCTTAAATTAAGTGTATTTACCCTTAATTTGAGTAAGTAAATGCGATAGTTTGCCAATAGAATTGGTATTTTTACTCTTAATATAAGATAATTAGATAATATGTACTTGAAATAAGACAAAGCAATTGTGTTTTCTTATTTTAAGTGTAAATTGTCATGTTCCATTGGCAACATGTCTCTTTTATCTCCTCAATCCAAGAACAAAATACACTTGTTTTAAGAAAAAATTACTTATCTAGATTTTGATTTTTTCCAGTGTATTTTTTGTGACTCCAAAGGTAAATATTTGGACAACCAATTTTCACTATTGCACATTTGTTGTTCAAATTTAATGATTGATCTAACATTTAATGGCAAATGCTAAATATGTAAGTTAAATCTTGGCCTAAATATAAATTTTATAATTATATGCAAATCTATGTGTAAATCTTATCTTTATATCTAAATATATATTTTCTCTAAATCTTAAATCTAAATATTTATCTTGGGATGTTTTATTAGTATATCTTCTAAAAATGCAAGTCAGATATATGATTTAGTTTTATGATTTAACATATATATATTTAGATGCAAGATTTACATATAACAGATGTAGTGATATTATTTATATCGATATATAGTATGTAAATATATTTTTTAAAAAGCTATATAAATTTAAATGTGATAATTAACATTTATCGTGAAAGGCATGAGAAAAAAAATTTAAATGTGATGAAGGTGCACCAAATAATATAAATATAAAAGAATAAAATAATAATTTCTAATTTTTGCTAAATGTTTACATTCGTTAGCACTAAGGACATGAATGCGATGTGGTTCTGTCATCAGGGATTGCTTCCAATGCTTTCAATGAGCTGTTTTGGACTCTTATTAACTCTAAAGGGGGAGAAATGGTACTACACTGTTTAAAGTAGTACTAAGTAACATTTTTTTACCTTAATTAATCATCATCTAAGTCCCTATGATAGTAATTCAAGTCTTTTTGG
>NW_015150567.1:1137630-1139359 GCF_000732505.1 Cyprinodon variegatus
TTGATCATTTATTTATTTCTGTATTTATTTTTAAATATGGCAGAGTTGGTCCTCCATATTGCTGTGCTACTTCTAGGTTATTATAGTTCATTTTGGGGGGTTATGACATGTTAGAGTCAGCAACAAGGGCACAGAAGAAGACCTCTGTCAGAGGAGGAGGAAAAGAGAAAACGTGAATCATATCGGGACAGGACTCTAACAGGAGTACATTCTGGCAAGGAATTTATCCTTCAAACCAAAACAAGGATGAAAACTGATGCAGACCTGACAATTGTGTTATTGGACTCATAAGAACCATATCTGCTAATCTCTGTTAACATTACTGTTGAGACTTTCAAGTAATCGATTTTTAGTATGCAGCTATAAAACATGGAGAGGCTGAAACACCTTCTGAGAGCAATTAAAAATGGTTCACTCGAGAGGTAGACTCATATAAAAGTCATTTTTTCCAACAAAAAGGCTGCTATACACTAGATTTCATGAGGTAATCTATAATACTACCCACCTTTTCACACATATGGTCATGATCAGTGTCTTCCAGCTGTCTAAGAGTGAGAGCTGCAGCTGTGAGGTGCTGAGCAGCTCATGGAAAACTGTCAGTGTTTAATGCCATCTTCTAAAGGATCCGAATGGGGAGTGAGACAGAAATTTACTTAGTCATGCTTTAAAACAGAGGTTTTCAACAGGGGGTCCACAACCCCTACAGGGTCCATGTAGGTACTGCATGGGGGTCGCAAAAAGTTTTGGTTGATTAGACTTTTTTTATATACATTCCCCCTGCAATTTTTTCCACTAATTGAAATATCTTTAAATCAACATTGACACACACTGTAGTAAAAAGATAAATGGAGGCAGAAGATGTCTTTCAGTCATCAATGCACACATTCAGCGACACACAGGAGCTCCTTCAAGGTGGGCACCGTTTCATTCACAACACCTGTCCCATCAACCAGGAAGCAGAAATACTTTAATAATCCCAGGGAGGAATTACTTTTATTTTACTCCATCTGTAATAGAGTGACTATAGGACCAGTTTGATAAAACAAAATTTCATACAATATATATAATTAGGGGGTCCCCGCTCCATCTCTCCATCAGTTTGGGGGCCCTTGGCCTGGCAAACTCTAAAGACCCCTGTTTGATATGTGCACTAAAACTGAGAGGACTGCAACAAAGAAACTTATGCCTGTTAAAGATTTTAATCTAACGATTTTAGACGATTTAAAACAAAATATACATAAGTATACTTTCAAAAGGTTCAATCATTTCTTCTGTAAATGTCACAGATCCACAGTTAAGAGAAATCAGGAGGTCCATCTAAACCTCGACTTCCATTACAGTTGATTCAATCTGCGTTTTAATCTGAGCCACTTATAGGTAACCTCCCCTTTTTCTCTGTATGATGATTTTAATTCAGCAGGCTACTGTAGCTCATGTTGAAGAACTAAACAGCGGACCAATGAAATGAGTCCAATGGCTTCCTCTGCCAAACACAGAGGGCTAACCAGGCAACACATGATGTTTAATCAATTATGTACAGCATGTTACAAAAGAGGATTAGGGCCACTGAAAAAAAAAAAGTTAACTGATTTTTATATTTTATTTCAGTTTAACATGGGAAAAAACTCAGAATCTCAGAATTCTGAGATTAAAGTCAGAATTCTGAGAAAAAAGTCAGAATTCTGAGATTAAAGTCAGAATTCTGAGAAAAAAGTCAGATTTCTGAGAT
>NW_015150567.1:1140984-1142027 GCF_000732505.1 Cyprinodon variegatus
AGGGGTGGTCAGGTAGGGACCAATGTGCACTGAGAGGTGACTGAAAACTGATGGACATCCTATGCTCAATCTTTACTGATTAAAATAAACCAGCAGGAAAATGAACGTGCAAAACATCTATATTTCCCAAAATAAATCACTGAAGACAAACCAAATTTTTATTAGGGTCCCTGCCTATAAAACTATGTGCATATTTATATATTAGTGCCATTTAAATGAATTTATGGTTCTACATAATATATACATTAAATGGGTTGAGCAATGCTCTTTATCTATGTGACTGTAGAGATAAACTCTCCCCTAAAAGACCTAAAGACTAATTTATAAAAGAGCAAACATTCTGTATTACCCCACTTTATTTGCAATATATTGTTTTTTGCTGCATTTTTGTACTAAAATTTTGTATTAAAAAGGGTTAAAATGTCAATTTATGACTATCACTGCTGCCACCATCAGGGTCAGCGGAGAACTGCAGGTTCCAGAGGTATTGAATTAAAGGAGAAGTATATTCAGAATTCAAACTTCTGAAAGTATTTTATATATGAAAGTATTACTTACTGTTCCATAAATGATAAGTAAATAAATAATAAGTAAATGATAAGTTTAATTAAGAGTAATTTCATTTGAATTTTCATTACTGGAGGCATCCATGTTTGTTAAAGAACACTACTGCCACCTACCGGTTTGTGACATCACGGTGCAAAACCCGTCCGTGGTGGATTATGATTCGGAAAAGGTGAAATGTATGTGAAAAGCATTGTCAATTTCACTATAGCTCTGGTGAATTTCAATGGTGAAGTCCTCTGGAAATCTTCAATAATTGTTGTTGATTGCAGATATGTCTTAACCTGACTCCGCCAGATGGATTTGCTCTGCATATCCATCTGGAAACCTTCCATTGAAGTAATTTTGGGAAGGGGCGAAAATACTGGTTAGCTGATTGGCCTATGTTGGTGATAGACGGGCCAAATAAACCAATCAGATCAACGAAGCATATGACGTACTAACAGAGCGACGACAAAAACATCTTTTCCTCTGAGAAA
>NW_015150567.1:1143919-1146346 GCF_000732505.1 Cyprinodon variegatus
CTTGCTCGATAGCCACGCTAACGCTAGTTTCATCGGCTGAAGCCGACATCTTCTTTAGACTGAACTGTCACGCTTCTCGTTGCGTCACACCTCAACCCGCCTCAAAGCCAACGCTGATTGGACGTTCGTTTGGCGAACGGCTCCAAATTTTCTTTAACGGAGAGTCTCCAGACTGATTAGCGAGTGAAACCTTGAAAGCTCGCGAGATCAGGATGGTCTCATGGGGCTAGATGTGTCTAGTAGTTCCCATTGAGAATGGCGCTAGGCTTACCGCACCATGACGTCACCGCTGGAAGATGTCAGGAGGGAGGTGTTACTATATTTGGGCAAAAATGGCCGCTCCCAGACTCAGTGATCGCAAAAGAAAATTTTTTTTAGTATTTTTTTTACTGACGCTAAATTCATTAAATCACCGCAAACATATTAGTTTTAGGTATAAATAATGATCCATTAAATTTTCCGTGCTGATTTTCCTTTAAATCCCAGGGGTAACAAAAATATTCCGTGCTAGGGGTGGCCACAGAAGTGGCCGATGACTCCTCTAGATCCGCCACTGCTTGGAGATATTGCTAAAGCTATGGCCAGGAAAGTCATTTAAGAAAAAGTATTTCCATTACTGTTAATACAACATGGGAAACACAAACACCATCACTGAAAAAATGATCTAGAAATAAGTAAAAATTTCTTAAATTAAGTGTATTTACCCTTAATTTGAGTAGGTAAATGAGATAGTTTGTCAGTGGAATGAGTATTTTTACTCTTAAAACAAGATAATTAGATAACATGAACCTGAAATTAGACAATACAATTGTGTTTTCTTATTTTAAACGTTAATTGTCTCGTTTGATTTGCAAAATCTGTCTTTTATCTCCTCAATCCAAGAACAAATGCACTTATTTTAAGAAAGAAGAACTTATCCAGATTTAGATTTTTCCCAGTGAGCCCATGTATGAAAAGCTTTCCTTCCTGATTGGTGGTTTTTAGCTATAATTAACTGAAGCTGTGAACTTTTAAACACTATGTTGTCCAAACAAACAAAATAGACATCTTCAAATTACGACTTTACTTCTTAAATCATAAGAAAACAACCAGGATTTAATGATGACTTTAATGATGTACAATGACTTTACTGACAGTTAATCAAACTTTTTGTTCCCATGGCGGCAAAAGACCCGAAGGCGAAATACAGACAGTTCCTTTCTTTTTAGAAGCATCAGCAGTTACAGAACTACACCTACTTCAGTTTACAAGGCAGCCTTAAAATGCTTTATGCACATTTCGTTTTATTAGACCCTGACATTGCTCATTAGATGCAGTCTGCACACCATTGAGAACCTGCTGCAGCTGAGGTGCAGAGTATCTAACACTGCAGATAATTCTCCATGTCTCAGTGATGTTCCTCTGCTGGAGGAGTGTGTGTAACCTAAACCAAAATGTTCTTTTTAAGAATATTCTGTACGTTAGGTAAATATATCTGTGCACAAAACAGATGGCAAAACTCAAACTGTAAATGTGCAGTAATTATGGTAGCATACCTAATGTGGCTGCAAATAGTATTAAATCAAAGGAGATGAACAGTAATGCATTAGGTTTGGATTTGTAAAAGAAAAATGACAAAAATAAATCTAGTATCCACTTATTTATTATGCACTACCTTGTGTTGCTCTATCACATACGATCCAAGTTGAATACTTAAAGTCTCAGGGTATCTTACCAGGTAATATGCAGCAGAGCAGGGAAGATTTTTATTAATTCAACACATTCTCTACAAAAAAAGGCCAGATAAAATATGGCATGTCTGCAGCTGCTGGGAACTATTTTAGAGTTGATATTAATTCCATATGATATTATGTCCTCAGCAGTCATAAACAGAGCAGAAGAAAGGTCATTCTGTTTGGGACACGGCTGCTCTACCTGGTCATGCTCCCTGCACATGAATAATTTCACACTCAGACTCACATTAGAGCACAGTTCAATCGTTGGCCCTTAGTTCCTTGGCAAAGGGGCTCACATAAAACAACCTGGGATGGCCGGAACGGACAGAGCGTGCTGAGTCAGTGTCCATTCCTTCCCCCACTGTCCTACAGTGGAAGAGTAATAACCCCATGGAGTAAAAACATTTTGCTGCAGTGGATTCGCAGCCTCACACTGCTTCATTTGAGGTATTACAGGGATGAATGAAGGGCCTGGATATGATGCAGGCAAAGAGAAAATAAACTGGTGAAACTAAAAGCTTGACTTTTTGGAGACTGCACTTGCTGTACAGTTTTCAAAAACTCTTCACAATGTAAAAATATATATATATATATATATATATATATATATATAGATATAAATATCTATATATACATACTTATTTAATACCATATTTTCACGACCATAAGGCGCACCGTACTAAAAGGCGCACTCTCAGTTATGTGTGCCATT
>NW_015150567.1:1147011-1149546 GCF_000732505.1 Cyprinodon variegatus
ACATTTTGAGGGAAAAAAAAGAAGTTTATATGCGCCTTATAGTCGTGAAAATACGGTATGTAGATCCATGGGGCAGGAGCTTTTTCAGCTAAATATTCTAAAAATAATGTAAACAATACCATTCCAACGTTACTGATTTAAGTTTTGTCATCAGTTCCTATATAAGTGAGCAGTAACTTATGAAACAATTTTCAATGGGTCAAGTATTTCTTTTCTTTCTGATGTTTTAGGGATGTTTTTAAGACACCAACCAAAGCCAGCATGTAAATAATATTAGCAACACATGTACTCTGCACCACCTGTTGAAAGAAAGTTGAGTTTTGCTGATATTTCTTAACAAAAAAATGACCACTGAAACAGAGGATTTGTAGATCAGGCTAATTTATGGAATACATGAACTTCTTCCAACCTTTGTCTGTTCTGTAATTACACTAAGAAATGTTGACCCGTATATCTTCTGCTCACAGAATATGCTGTTTCTTTGTGTCCCTCCACCTAAAATCTGTTTCTGAAATCTTTGAAGGTTTTTATCGCTATAAGTGCTTGTAATTTCTAAAATGAAAGTTCTTGGGTCTGATCCAGTAACATTTACCTTTCTTTTCATAACCTGATCTTTTCTTTTAACATGAACCTTTGTGTTTTATGTGTTGTTGTCTCTTGAGTTAATGTAGATATTAATTCCAAACTGTTGTGCCAAAGTTTAAAGAAAAATATGATCTGACGGAGCATTTTCACTTATCGTTGTAGAAACAAGAAAATTCAATATGGCTTTTCATTTAAACATAATCTAGCAGAGTGAAACAATATATATACATGTATAAATAAACTTTTTGGATTTTCATGCTTAGCTGACAGGGCTACAGGAGAGATCACGAGTTTGAGGCTATCTGTTTGCTTGTGGGAATCCTTTCATCGTTGAATTCACGGTTTAGAGCCGATACTGTATGCTTATGTGGACATGGATTTTAAAGGTCCCATATTAGCTGTTTTGGCTTTCTGCTCTGGACAGCTTATTTCCCCTTATGACATCATAAGGGGAAGGTTTTTCAAACAGACCATTTCTAAAACACATTAGCTAAGAGGTGGAGAAAGGCAATGATGGAGATGAAAGGATTTTTTTTTCTCATTTGTGAATCTAACACAATAGCTTCAGGACACATGACTGTTACAAAATGTTTTTAATGTGAATTTGGTATAATATGGAACCTTTAATAACTAAAAATTTGAAATGTGATTTAACTATAAATGTTTAAATTTGGTTTTTTTTTGTGGGGTTTTTAATGATTCATACAATTAAAAGCAACTCTGGCCAGACATTGGTTAATTTAAAATTAAATTTAAAATTTCTTAAGCTTAGCGATTTTCTCATAACTGGTCAGCACTGAAGCAAAAGGGAAAACCGCTTTTAAGTTCTTATTACTGCCTCCGCTTGACTGAAGATGTATTCCTCAGGCTGACTGTCACTGTGCTTCCAGAGTAATTGGAAAGCATGCAGATAAATTACCCAGAATTCCGAATTACGTGGGCAATATCCTTGCATGGGCTTCAAATCTCAGGCCTTTCAATGAAATAAAGGGGCTATTAAAGTATGCTGATTAACATAGGCGGTTCTACTGGGGTGGCATAGGGTGACAACTGCCACCCTAAATGACAGCCTTGCCACCCCTGCTGCCACCCCAGTTGGCGGTAGGGGTGGCGAGGCTTATAAATTATGGATTATTTGATAATTACGGCCGCAAATTTCCAATGTCGGACTGCAGTGAATGCAGCACGTGATGACGCGAGAGCGACTGAGACTGATTTGTTTTGAAAACCGAGTGGGGCAAAGCGAGGGAGCCAGGGGTCATGGAGAGAGGAGACACGGGATGAAACAGGTAGAAACTGATTACCTATCTATCAAGAAATTAAATCATAATGAAAGCACAATGTTGCTAGCATAGCTGCAATGCTGATTTTGAGATGATAAAAATCAGGTTGCAGATCGTTATTTTTCTAACTATGATGTTAGTTCGGCCTGACGTCTCAGGCCTAACTGAGGCCTAACATATTTGCGGTCAACTATGACAGAAAAGAGACGATCAAGTTTGGCTGTACTCAAATCAAAACGCACAAATGCATTGGATCTAAATACATTAATGAAGCGTTTTGCTGAGCAACATGGAAATCACCGCATTCAGCTGTTATAGGCATGTTTACTTTATGTTCTGCTCTCTGGTGAGCCTTTACAGAGCTGTTACATTTTGTTTTGGCACCTGAGAAAATCTGATATTTCCTTTAATAAAACCAAAAGTGTTAAAAGTAAAGTTAAAAATGTGATACTGGTGTAAATCCTGCTTGATATGAAGCAGTGTTGTTCCTTTTTTTGTATATATAGTATGAAACGATCCCAAAAAGACCTGTATGAACCTACTCACAAGTTTTGTACTTTTTCAGACTGGAAACAAAATGTATTTTTATGTTGCTTCTTTTCAGATTTGTGGAGATTTTGATGTAACATACAGTACCTGCCTTTTTGTTGATTTGTTGATACAGCAG
>NW_015150567.1:1149960-1152078 GCF_000732505.1 Cyprinodon variegatus
CTTACTTTAATAACGTTCCTGTGATAATGCCCCTCTAGAAGTAGTGTTATGATTCTTCTATCTCCTATTAAGTGAGATCACATTGTAAGATGTATTTCTAATATGAACTGTTTCACATGAAACACTTACTGTACATACTATTCTCACCAAACTGTGATAACTGTGATTAAATTCAGTGTAAACAAATGCCATATGTTGCCACCCCTCAAAAATTCCTGCCCCCCTCTCGCCACCCCATAAATATTTTTCTAGATCCGCCCCTGCTGATGAAGATTCTCAGTCATCCAGGTCATAGTTATTCCGTAAAAGTTCAAAAAAATCCACTGGACTTTCCAAGATCTGAAGACGTTTCTCCACCTCTCCAGGAAGCTTTCTTAATTCAAATGTCTGGATCCGCAGTGAGTTTGAGTCTATATAGACACGGCCTTGTATCGCTTGGAAACATGCAAATGGTAACCGATGAGCGGGTCGTTTGGTTCCATCGTTAGCCTGTAATATCTGAAACCTGTCTATGTTTCTGAAGGTCGGTCATTAAAGGGGGGCATTGTCGTTAAAGTGGGGGGGAATTGTCTTCTGTAATACTTGAAACCTGTCTATGATTGTTAAGGGTCAGTCGTTAAGGGGGTATTGTTCACCTATATCACTATCACTATTTAAGTGATCTAAAAAAAAAAGATACTGTTTCCAAGCAAATGAACCAGTTAAATAAAATCCCATTAAAACCCTGTGTGTGTTGTGATGTGTTTCTAATTTGACAAGAGTCGGAAAAAGTTCATGGTTTGTGAATGCTGGTGTTCAGAACAACAATGTGGAGTGTTTATATTCACGTTTAGCCATAGGTGGCAGTATGCCACTTTCCATTGCTAAACAATCGTACAGAAACAGATGAAAATTTGTTATTTTTTGTTTTAGTTACACATCTAGCTGTCAAAACATTTAAATCAACATAATTATTCATATAATTAAGCGTAAACTTGTCAGGGATTTTATCAAACAACAAGGTTAATCCTCAGACCCACCTCACCAGGGTCTCATGCATTGAACTACATACAGGAACTACTAAATAAACACCCACAAATTATTCCTAATCTTCATCTGAAGCTGAAAAAATAATAATGTGAATGTCTGAAGACTCGTTAGAGCTAAAGGGACTCTAAATATCCTATAGTGTTGCTTTCTGGTTTCCAAATGCCAGTATTATCACCATCTGCCATGACTAAGACTGAAGCAGTCACACTGAGCTCTGTTTACATGTAAAGCTGAAAGGGGCATGCATTGCTGTTACAAAACCATGCCATAAAAACGGTCATTATTGATGCATCTTTGTTCAGACCTTTAGTGTGGTGAACAACTGATGGGATGCTTGTTGCTTGTTGAAGCTTACTTACTTCAGCCTATCACTCAAGTGGGGGACAGCAATCAATAATCCAATTACAATTTGGCTCTGACATCAGAGTGTACAGAGCCAAAGAGCTGGTCAGTCTCTCTGCAAGCAGCCATTTTCTAACTATAGCAATGTTACATACTTTGAAGCTTTAAATCTATTTTTGCTTTGCTTTAATCTGCCAGCAGGCAAAATGATCTGATGCATCTGCCACTAAACAGGAAAAAAATATAAGGAAAGATGGAAGTATTTAGAAAAGCACACAAAGGACGTCTGTAAGATTTGGAAAACTATCCTGACAGATAGAATCGAATTATAATGCTGTGAAAAAGTATTTGGCCCATGGGCGGTTCTAGACAGGGGCTAACAGGGGCCAGTGCCCCTGTAGATCATGTCCTGGCCCCTGTTATGGCCCCTGCACTGAAGACATAATACTCAAAGAAATTCCAATGATGAACAGACATGGTTACTGATAGGTCTTTTGGATCTATTTCATTTTTTTTGCTTCACAAATTCTGTTTTACTAATTATTTAAAAACAATAAGGTGGTAGCTTAGAATCCAGGTTTTTCATCCGCTAAATGTTTTTTTTTTAAACAAATTTTAAAATATACAATAATTTTTACAGCTGAATTTATCAGTTTTTCTTTATTTCTAATTCTGATTTTATAGAAAATGGCAATTTCAACCTAAATTTAGTCAAAAATACACAAAATTCCTAAATTATGTAATAAT
>NW_015150567.1:1154536-1155810 GCF_000732505.1 Cyprinodon variegatus
CGCATCAATACAAAACAATTATTATTTACACCCCTAGTCTAGAAGGATCAAAAGAAACAAAAATAAGGTTTTGAAATAGCCTAATATCTTAAGATAAATATCAGTGAGATGCTGTCATATAATGTCAAACAATTTTCAAGGTCATATTTGCTTTACTGTCATCTAAAAGGCTTATTCCCAGTTAACATATGACGTTTATGTCAACTCTTTCACCAGGAAGCACTTTTTTAATAGGGCCAGAAGTGTTTTCTTGAACTCCCTAAAGGGTTTTTTTTTTGTTCCATTTAGGTTGCTTTGATTCATGTATGCGAAGATGCGATCTCTAAAGATCAACCTCTTCTCCAATCATCTCCTTTACTCCAGAGCTGCTTGCTTTAAGATTTAACAATCTGAATAGATATTTGCTAAACTGAGCAGAACTGTTTCTGTCACGTCGTTATATTTAAGGCGACTCGGCTTTCGCACATCAAACTTGTCAAACAACATCACCGTCTTTAAAGAGTGGCTTCAGAAACAACAGAGCAGCAGGCAGGATGCAAGCGCTTTTTAAAAACACCATGCAATTACGGCTCCTCAACAGCAGCACCGCCACAAGACGTAGCCATGGCGATCATCATGTCTGCTTGATCAGATAACACACAGGCACATGGAACGGAGCGGGGGTGGTGGTGAGAAAGGATTGATGTCCAGTAAATCACATTTAAGAGAGTTGGGCTGTGTTGTGAAAGAACGATAACACAGGACTGAGGAAACTCTTTCAATCTTGTTTTCAAGGTCATTTTGCCATGGTTCCCACAAGAGAACTTATTTCTTTTGCAAAAGATCATCTTATGCTGCACCAAAATATGGCTTAAACAGACGGCTTTGTTAAATATGACGAGCTACAACAACAAACATCAACATTTCTAATGGGATGTTATGTGACGGGCCATACAGGTTTTTACAATAACCAATATATATATAAACTCTGGAAAAGTATTTTTAAAAGAATCTATTAATTTATTTTGAAGAAGTGAACCACCTTCTGTACAGTCAACTTATATCCTATCAAGAATTTCTGAATGGAGCAAAGAGAAAAGGCTAATGCCAAGAAGTCATTTATCCCCAAAAACCTGCAGCCGATCACAAAAAGTAAATCCTTACCTTTACCAGCAGCTGAGACGTGCAAACACCTTGTCAGCAATTAGAAAAAGGATTTTATTTCTGTAATTCTTTAGAAGTGTACAAATGTTTTTTGTCAAGCTAAATGTCATACACTCTGGGCCGGATCTATC
>NW_015150567.1:1157571-1161164 GCF_000732505.1 Cyprinodon variegatus
ATTTATTGAGCATTTATTTATTTCTGTATTTATTTTTAAATATGGCAGAGTTGGTCCTCCATAGACAATACCCTAACAAAATATGCTTCTTAAAACAAGTAAAAATGTCTTAAAGAAGGAACATTTGTCCTTAATTGAGGCAGGGCCACAAGGTGTTTATTGGATGAGTAGGTTTGGCATTTAAATAAGATACTATAATTACATAATATGCACTTAAAATAAGATCATGGAGTTGCTTTTTCTTATTCTAATTACAATTAATCTCTTTCTATTCTCAAATTGTCTTACTTAACTGCAAAGTGCAATTATTTCAAGAAAGATTTACAGCAGATTAATCTCTGTACAGCAAAATGCAACAGGAAATAAATATCACTAAATAAAAACCAGCAGGTGCTCAACAATCCCAGCACAGAGTTCAGTGTCATGTGTGCTGAGGGATGAAATGCATTATGCTTCTGGGGGAAAATTGTCCAGTTCTGAATTGCCTTTAGCTTTGCATTTGTTTTTCGATACAAACTGCTCCAAGAGTAATAAGGCTCATTCCTTCCAGAGAGCTCTAATGGTTTACGCGCCGGACACAAACTAAAAATATTGTTTGTAGAGTCGTGACTGGTACCTAATACCTGATATTAAAAGGTTTGTCAATCCAATATGCTTAAAGGCCTTTATAGATGACAGTTTTATTATTGCTTCAACAACACAGTTGGATTCAGGTTCCTCATTTTAAAAAGGTTTGTGCCCTCTCTCTTTTTCATTCCCTCTATTTACTCAGATGGTGATCAGCTAATAGCAGGTTGCTGAGCTGCATGAAGAACAGAAATGGCACATAGCCTGTCTCTAAACGGTTACCTAGGTAACGTTGACAGACAGCCTATTATGCACATTGTGTCAGCCTCCTGGTTGTTACTGTAAGTCGGCGCTCCGCTGCCAGGGAGGGAAAGTTTGCTGATGTTTGCAGAAACTTCTCTCCTGGGAGACAAAACTATACGACTGAAAGCAAATTACAAGACAGTACTGGATTTCCTTTAGACTGTTATTTTGCCCAATTTACAGTACCTTAACTGTGTTGGAAAGGAAAAACCTCAAATGTTGTTTTTTAAGCTTTGTTTTTTTACTTTTGCATTTGTTTTATGACTCAGTAGTTTGTGGAACTCTGTCTGACCAAAACAAAGGGGCATAGAAATGTACAGTGCGCTAGTAAATGTGAAATGTAAACAGAAGTTCCAGAAGTTGGGGTCTTTATTTGTCTTCAGCTCAGGCGAGTTAATATTTTGTAAAATATTAACCTCTGACATGTTTTCTTGGAGGATTGTTCTGTATTTAGAGCCTTTAATCTTCCCATCAACTCTAACCAGCTTCTTTGTTTCTGCTGATTTTGCTGGTTATTATGTTTAATGGTGGGGATGGCATCACATGATTGCACAGCTGTGCATTAACTTTTCCATTTTCTGATTAAACACTGAATAGTGCTTTCTGTTTTTTTTTCTGTCTTTCATAAACTAACTTTGCTTTAAACTCATCCACAAACTTCTCCCTGTTCCTTGGTCTCCAGGTTGCTGTTTGTTCTCCATTGTTTCTAACAAACATCTGGGACCTTCACAGAGCTTCTGGAGTTACTCTGAGATTGATTACGGATTAGGATACTTCTAAAAACAGGTGGCAAAAAAATAGATTTTATATTATAGAAGCAAGGCAAAGGGGTCTAAATAAAAGTCCACTAAGGCACAACATGAAGGAAGGATTAGAGAATACAATAACAATACACTGCAAAAATTGGAATCTACATCAGTCAATTTTTCTTAAAATAAGTGTCCTTTTTCTTAAATTGAGGAAAGTGAGACATTTTGCCAATGGAACTAGACAATTTACATTTAAAATAAGAAAGAACAATTGTATAGTCTTATTGCAAGCGCATATTATCTAATTATCTTATTCTAAGAGTGAAAATACTAATTCGATTGGCAAACTATCTCATTTACCTACTCAAATTTAGCGTAAATACACTTAATTTAAGAAATTTTTACTTATTTCTAGATCGTTTTTCCAGTGTATGTATCACGATAGAAACACACTGCAAAAAACGATCTGAAAACAAGTAAAAATGTCTTAAAATTAGTGTATTTAGCATAATTCAAGCAAGTAAATAATAAGATTTGCCAATGGAATGAGTATTTTTACTCTTAAAATAAGACAATTAGATAATATCGACTTGGAATAAGACAACGCAAGTGTTTTTTCTTATTTTAGATGTAAATTGCCTTATTTTATTGGCAAAGTGTATCACTAATACTCTTTTTTAAATAAAAATAAACTTAGATTTCAATTTTTTGCAGTGCATGAATAGAAAATACATACGATAGAATGTTCTATAAATTCACTATTTTGATATTTAGAGGTGCAAGGTATTCTGGGAGATGTAGGCAGGGGAAAGGGTTTAACCTTTTAAAACCTACAGCCAAGCTTAAGTTGGAATTTGGGCGGACTTTTTGAAGGTTGCGTTTAGGGCTCTATACTGTAAGGTTGGGGTACAATTTTTTATTTATTCTTACCACTTCAATTAGAATACTTCAATAATTATTGATACTGTGCCATCTGATACCAAATGATTATATTGTGATAAATTTTTTTAGCTGTGTTGCACAGCCGTAGTTAGAAATAAAATTGTCTCTTTATTAAGACAGAGACGACCAACGCTAAAACCCTACGGCATCCTACGAGCCAACTAATCATGTAAACTTTGAGGCAGCTCCTCAACTCAGGTTCTGATCATTGCAACCAAAAGCAAAACATATTCAGCTTTGGTTGCCAAAAAAGAAATGCAGCCTAAAGGCTTGGAAATAATGATCCTTCTTTTGCAGACACAGCAGATGGTAAACCTACAATCTGGCACCGATGTTATGAAGCCAACCTGCTCTGAGACGTCGCTCCAGGCTCCTCTGCACAATGTGTGCATGTATGCTTCTACAAAAGAAGTAATCAAGTCTACCTAGGTTGTTTCTGATAATGTGCACTGATTTTAAAAATGGCCAAATCTTGCGTAGTGATAATGATGAGGTTTATCATGTGACCTTATGAGTCATAAAGCCACAGTAGCACTATAAGCTTCCTATGCTGGCAGCATCTGAAAGCTTCTTTGTTTTTCTGAAAAGAACCATCAGGTAGAGACTATTACAAAAATCAAATTATTTATATGACCAATAAAACAATTACTGTATAAAACCCGACTTATGCCTTGGAATTTCAGTTTTTCTATGATTCAATTTGCCTCGTTAAAGATCAAAGGAAACCCAACAGATAGAATGGAGTAATTGACTTGCAGAATTCAGCGGACAGTTGCTTGCATTGGGATTTTGTTTTTGCAGCAATGCCTCATATTTACCCTCCACGGAGCGACAATGTTTAGCTTCCCACATACCGTGAAGCATCCGGGTTTTAATGGACATGATTTATGACTTATTTTTAAATCAACCAACATTGGCATCATCATCGAGTCTAAAGAAGGGCCGGTTGCAAATGTATAAATAAAACTTTTGACTGCATTATTTCCTTTACAAATAGCAGCTTACTTTGACAATACTTGCATTTACTTTGCA
>NW_015150567.1:1162122-1163756 GCF_000732505.1 Cyprinodon variegatus
CCTACAACGAGCAACTCAATTACTGGAACAACCCACACCAACTGGATTCACAGAAAGACACCTTTTACTGGAAATGTGAGTCCGGTTGCTTTTATTCCCTTTCTCAAATTTTCAACTGAGCCTGAACTATTCACAGGAACTTCCCTTTCACTTTTCAGTCCCGGTTCGCCAGTGTTCAGAGCAGCACTGGACCCATCTCTACCAGTTCTTCCTTCCCTTGGTCTCTCTGCTTGGTTTCCTGCATGTGGGTCAGATCTTAGAATTAAATTATGACACCCCCCAACAATATTTTGTTCCACTAAAATGGTTTAGCCCATTATTTACATGCAGTAACGTTTTTTTCCAGGCTGTCTTTAAATGCACTATAAGCAAACACTGCTATAGCCTGGGCTCAAAGAAGGAGGACTTTCTACTGAGGCTGCATGGTGCTTCAGTGTGTCTTTGTCAGGATGTTTAGCAAAGCAGCCAGACCAGCAAAAAGCAGAAAACTTTTGACTTTTTTTTTTTAAACAAATTGTATTACTTGAATAATTTTGTTGCATGCAGATAATGATAGGTATATAAATACATACCACTGTATCAATTTAACCTAGTTACAACTAATTTTACCCATGTTGCATACCTTGTTACTGTAGTTAGTTCACAGTCAGAATAAATCCTCATTAATTTCTGTGTAGAACTTGTTTACTGTGCCTTTCCACATATTTATAAGAAATATTTATTGTCACAATAAAAACAACCAAATTTAAGCAGAGCTGAGGACACAGGTAGTAAATAGTAATACTGAGTCTTCACAGGTAAAAAGAATTTCCTAAAACTTTTGGGTTTAATGAAGTATTTTTGAATATAACTGAGTTAAATTGAAGATAAAATACTTTTTGAATTAATTTTAAGAGGTAGAAGCCCAGGAAGAAGGCTATGTGTCGGGGCAGAGATCACACCAAGCAGTGCTCCTGCGTTTCATATTCACTATTTCCCTTTGTTGGCTGCCATGCTTTTCTGTATACAAGAAGTGCCATGTACAGCCATGGAGGAAACATTCGTCGTTGGGAATCGCTCTTAGTGGCTGATTGGAAGAGCTTGTCAGAGAAAACTGTGCCGCTAAAGTTAGAAGCCTACACTAAAAATGCCTGGAGTCCTGCATGTGTGCAATCACTGAGTAACTTATCTTAATAGAAATGACTTCTTCTGCAACATAATATACCATGTAAAAAGCCTTTTTTGGGAGAGATCTAAATAAAATCAGGCACCAGGCCTTTTATAATCAGGCTTAGTACCCTATAAATTCCAGAGGCAGTCAAAGTGGAAGACGTGGACTGACTCAATCCCCTAACAACATGGATTCTGATGAACATATACAGGACTTGCTTTTTTATCTGTACATTTCATTTTGATAGCCGAGTACAATATCGCAATATATAGTGATTTTGCAATACCGTGATAATATTGTATCGTGAGACGTATTGTATCGCAAGATATATGCCACTGCATTGTCGCTACAAGCATGCTTGGTGTGAGGGACTGCTGAAGAATCAATGATATCAGTTGGTTTTCCATGGATAGAAAACATTGAATCAATCTGACTGCATAATCTGGTTGAAATGTCTCTGTAAAGTACTTTGAGAAGACATGTT
>NW_015150567.1:1164553-1172158 GCF_000732505.1 Cyprinodon variegatus
TGCTTATATTTTGGATGAAATGTTTGAAAATGCTTGAAATTGTAACTATTTCTTTCGCAACAAATCCCTATCTAACTGAATCGCGTGTTTATTAAATGGAGAAATAAAATGTTGGAGAGCCCGAAAATGAAACCTGCTCGCTTATGTGTGACTGCGATCTGCCAGTCTATTTCCACGTGTGACTCCGCCCCCATGAAACCATGAAAGTCATCCACGCAAAACTGGTTCCGTAAGGTGCTGGAAAAAGTTTTAAAATGGATCTTGAAAGTGCTTGAAAAGTGCTTGATTTTGACTTTGGAAAAGGTGTACGAACCCTGTACAAGGCTTTGTCTATATAAAGACTCAAACTCACTGCGGATCCAGACATTTGAATTGAGAAAGCTTCCTGGAGAGGTGGAGAAACGTCTTCAAATCTTGGAAACCAAGTCCAGTGGATATTTTTTGAATTTTTACGGAATATCTAAGTAGACCACTGAAAAATAGGACATGTGTGATGTACCGTAATTTTCGGACTATAAGCGGTGACTTTTTCCCCATTTTTCGACCTTTCGCCTTATATAACAATGCGGCCTATCTATGGACTTTTACAGCTAACCGCCACTTAGGGTAATACCTAAATCTATTAATTTTACCATCCACCATTTGCTTCAACACACAAGTATGTTAGCTGCGCGCAGGGGAATGTGGAGGTCCTCCGGAGGCAGACCTCTACCGCGACTGGTACGAGACAGAACGACAGCGAGAAAGACGCACAATGCGAGCCCAAGACATTTATGTGACATCCTCATTATGGAAAACAAATGTACCAGTAAAAATAATAAACAGGAGCTTCCCCAAACAGTTGCCTCTTTCCAATCCTCTCCATGCATGAACCATATGGTAATTAAAAATAAAAAACCTGCGGCTTATAGTCTGGTGCGCTTGTATATGTACAAATCATGCAATTTAGCTTCTGCGGCTTATATTCAGGTGTGGCTAATAGTCCGAAAATTAAGGTATATCATACAAAATCTTTCACAGTCAGTGTATGCTAACAAACCTCTGAGTCTGAAGCCAAGGTTCCCAACCAATAAAAGAATGACTGTTACCTCTGGGTCAGGGGTCAGTCTTTACCTCAACTGGAGGAATTTAAGTATCTTTTGGTCTCACAAGGATAGAATGAAATGATAAAATGAATAGAAACCAGACATTGACTCTAAGTTTAATTTCTGTAGAGGATCTAAGCCCCAATACACGTTGATCTCTGACCCCACTCTTGGGAATCAATGCCTTATAATAAATCTGCTGTACTCACCTATATACAATGAAGAGTCCTTTTTGTGGACGTGGTCATCGATATAAGACACCCCCAGAGGCTGGACAGGGGTAGCCCCAATACCGAGCAGAACCTGCGCTCCGATCAGCAGAAGGTACATCATGTTGGTGTTGGATCGGTTGCTGCAGTTAAACCCAGAGTCTCGGTTCTCAGACCTGGTTTTATTGGAACAGATGTCCCTGCCATCCTCGGTGTGCCAAGAGTCCCCCGCTTCGTACTCATACTGGTGAGTCAAAAACTCTGGCAGAGCTGACAGCAGTGCCCCCAATGCCATGACAATCCCCCCACAGCCAATGAGCCGTGGCCGGTGGGCCTTAGCCCCAAAGTAGCTGACGAACAGGATGAGGGCCAGGTTGCCGATTTCAAAACTGCTGGCGATGACGCCCACATCGGCACTTTGGAGGTTGAAACGTCTTTCCAGGGTGGTCAGAACACTTACCTAACAGGAAAGCAGACGAAGAATAGTAGTCAGCACCGTTACTGGAACCAGACAGAAACTACGAGTGTAAAGAACAAACTTTATCACAAGACGATATTGTATCAATTTGTTTGAAAGATGACAGCATTTCCAGACATAACAAAATCTATGCAGGAATGATTTTCAATTCAATCAAATTTACAAGTCTGCAACCAATATGATTGTAACATATTTAAATGGTAAATGGCTTGTACTCATATAGCGCATTACACTACATTCAGTCATTTACTCACACACTGATGGTGGCCATCTACATTGTAGCCAAAGCTACCCTGGGGCTAACTTGCAGAAGCGAGGCTGCTGTACACTGGTGCCACCAGGCCTTCTGACCATCAGCAGTAGGCAATGTTGGTGAATTGCCTTGCCCAAGAACATAATGACATTGGACGCCGGAGCCAGGGCTTGAATCAACAACCCTCTGGTTGCAGGGCAAACGCCTTATCTGACGCCACAGCCACCCAAATCATTCATGACAATAAAAAAACTCAGGCATTTCAATTTAAAAACAGCATTCTTCTTAGCCTGATAAAGCAGACTAAACGTGAGATTAAATGTGTAATTTAGTCTGATTAGATTGTTGATGAGAACAACCCGTTGTGTTTCAAACTGTTGTCTGTGCCTATTGGCCAATGCTCTGACCAATGAGCGGAACTGACTGTGATGTAGGAAGCGCTACAGAAAGCTGGTGGGGAAGAGTAAACAAACAGCCTGTAGGTCAAACGGGGAATATATCCGTCTTAAAATAGGAGCGTAGCGCCTGTCCCTGCTCACGTTTCAACAAAAAAACCCAAGTCTAATCCTTCAAAAACTGATTCCAAAGCTCAGTCAAACAAGAACTGTTCAATAGTTGTTGCCATCTTCCTTGTTGTGCTTTCTCCAGCGTCGCACAGCTTTGTCGTCACGCCCTCAAACCCCACCCGCTTTGCATCCAGAAATTCAAAACACATCTCAGCGTTGTGATTGGCCAGCCAGTTCTAGGGTCTGGGGCATTGATTGAGGCTAGACCACTCGAAGGCAAAAATTATTTTGGCCGCTGGCAGGTGGGGCTAGTTTACTAGGCTACATTCTTCTAATAAAAATAATGTAAATTTCAAGAATTGATTAAATTCGGAGCCCTGCGTTGGACTGGCGATCTGTCCAGGGTGTACCCCGCCTCTCGCCTATAGACAGCTGGAGATAGGCACCAGAACCTGTCGCGACCCCGCTTAGGATGAGATGGAGAATGGACGGATTCAATTCAGTTCCACTCCAGTCCGATCCCAAATTGGATTGAGTGGCATAAAAAACTCTTTTTACGCGTTATCTAACAATACAGGACTGTGAGATATACTGCAAAGTAAAACTAGTTTTATATCAGCATTCAACAGAAAATCAGTTAAGTAAGTAGGTAATAGCAGCACTGGAAACCTTTGGTTATATAAATCCATTTTTAGGAATTAATGTGAGAGTCAATTAACACAACTTTAATTCTCAGGCTGTAACACTGGTCATATCGTATCCTAAAGATGATGATATGGGTCTATACTTTAAATCTGCATCATCATTCAATTGATATCTCAATATGCATTAATGTAGCTACCGTTTCACCGCGTATGGAAACTTTATCCCCCAAAGCTTCTGTGAATTTAATTCAAACAATTATTTTGAAAATTGTTTGAATGGGTCAACAACAGGATTTTCTTATTAAACACATTAAAATCATGTGAACTTTTAACAACAAACAATTGATGGCAAACATAAAAGTACATAAAAGCTAATTTATCCCAAACACTAAACTTTAAAGAGACAATGATGCCAGCTAGAGAAATTATATTAATGGCCATAAAACCTCCTCCTGTTACTAATATAATTGAACAACAACCACAAACATTCATCTAACCTGCTTTGTAGCATGAAGGGTGGGAGGACTCGGGTTTCATGAAAGTTTATGAGATTTTTTAAACATTATTTCTAAGTAGAAGAGTAAAGATTAGACCTTAATAAATGTACCCATTTCTGACAAGCTCTTATTTTTAGATTGGCAGTTCAATTACTAAATAATTAGATTTCGTTTGTAATCAAGCATTCTCAGATTCAAGAAACTGAATTAATATAATTTCACTGACAGCTTGAAGCAGGCAAAGAATTATCAAAACACCTGCCCTGACTAATGTGATGGTCAAGTTATTGTTATGTTAAAGGTTGGCCATTTTCAGGCTTTAGGATAGTACTGAAACACAGTACACAGAATTTACAAATTAAGTGAAAAGCATAGCAGTAAACCCTTGATGTGATAGAACTAGCAATATTAGAGCTAAACAGCATAGATAACTTATCCAGAAAGACAAAACAGAAAAAAAGAAACCAGGGAAACTCCTTTTAACCTCTCTTGCCAATAAAAAATAGATGTTTGCATTCATCAATATAAAAAAGACTGGTTCAAAATGTCATCCACCAGTGTATTCTCATTATCAGTTCGTATGAAATCGTATTTCGTAGGTTTTTGACGTTTTTTTCATCGTATTTTGTTGTATTTTTACGTCTTGCCTCGAGACAAGATATCAGTGCGCATGCGCATCTTACGCACCATTCAATAACATACAATTTAACATACAATTAACCCTAACCCTAACATACAAAACAGCAAGCAACCTAGTGAGACACATCATGAAGTAATTATTGCACTGTCGAAAGCTCGTCCGTCCCAGTTTTACGTGCGTCCGCTGATCTGCTTTTTTCGTCTGGCTGGCTGTACATGCGCATTGATATGTTTTTTCGAGGAAAAATGTCAAAAACCCACAAAATACTGTGCATAACTTTTCGTACGATTTCATACGAACTGATAATAAGAATGTTGCATCCGCTGAAAAGTTCACAGGAAAAAAAATCCCTGTTGATTTAAAAGTAGACAAAAGACTGCCTCAAAAAAAAAATTATAATAATATAAAGATTAGCAATGGCTTCTGAAAAAAAATACTACGTAGATTTTTGAAAAAGAATAACTTTATGTTACCTGTGCATCCGATTACTCCTTGCAGAAATGTAACCCCATAGGCAAGAAAGAACATCAAACAGAGTGGTGGCAGTATGATGATATGGGATACTTTACTTTTTTAGGTCCTGTCCTGACTGATAAAACTATGAATTCTGCTCAGTTTTATCAGTGTGACCTTAAGCTCAAGGACACTTGGGTTATGCAGAAGAACAATGATCAGATGCAAATGAGCAATTCCACCTCTATATGGTTAAAAGAAAATCCAGGGCTTTGATTGCCCTGGTCAATTATAAAACGTTCATTCATGATATGCAGCATGTTCATGTTACTATATATATATATATATATATATATATAAATCCAGCAATTCAAACTGGTAAGTACTAAATAAACTAACTTCAAACTGAAATCCAACAATATGTTGTTTATGTCTAAATTACTTCTACAATTGTATTAACCTGCTCTGTTTGAAAGGTATTTACTGATATTTCAATAAGCATTTAAAGACATCGATATTATGTCATTTTGTTCAGTTAAATGTTTTATTGAATATGCAGGAATATGAAAAATGACTTGTAGGAAATGAGTCTGCAGGAACAAATGATACAGAAACTACCAGCTGGTGAAAAGGCTTAAGCCACAGCTTTCTGTCAGTGTCTGAAGTTCAAATCAGAGGTTTTAGATTAGTTGGGATGACATTTAATTCTTCCAGAGGTCATAAACTCATTTGATAGTTTCCCTCACGTTCTGAACAGGATTATTATTTTTTTTTTTTTTTACCTAATGCTGTTATTGATCTATTAGTTCCAGCAGTGGGGGAGGTACTGTCAGAGGAAATGTGGTGTTAATGAGGAATAAATCTCCTGTGTTCTGTGTTGTGGAGATCACGTCATCTCTTGGGCCTGTAGACCAGTGTGAAAGGCCTCATGCATTATTTATTGAGGCATTTCTGTGCAGAGACAAGCGGAGCCGGTAGGATGGATGAAGCCCAGTTTCATAATCTGCTTCACACCAACCATAGACGCATAGAGATATTCTCCAAACAACGTGGCGCGCGCTGGCGCTGTGACGCGGTCGGTGTCGCACAGACCGCACACAGGCCCTGATGGATGAAGCAGCAAGCAATCAATCGATCGCCGTGTTTACTGAAGGATGTCATTACGGTAATGGGATGGGAATAATATGGCAGCAGATGAAGCGCTCTGTGCGTCGTTGCTGCGATCGTTTAACTCACCAGATATGCGCCCACGGTGCCCTGTGCCAGCATGAGCGCACATTCCGCCACCAGGAAAATCTTAATGTTGGAAAAACAGGAGGTCTTCTTCTGATTGTCATCCTGCTCCGGGTCGTCCGTGGTGCTGCTTCTCTCTGTGCAAATCTGGCTTTTAACCTGCATCCTTCAGGCTCAGGCTCCGCTGGGGTCGGTCGGCGTGAAACTGAAGGGGTCCGGCCCGGCGTGGAGCATTTGGTTCGGGTGGTGATGAAGCTGTCCTACCTGCGAGAAGAACCAGACCGAACGGAAGGTCTCAACGGGGATGTAGAGGAGAGCGCAGTCCGCTCAGGAGTACATAAACACAGAGACCGTCAGAGACATCTCCTCCTCCTCAGCAGTCCTCTCAGTGAATGTCAGCCTACGTAGCAGCGCGTGTATGGATGAGAGTCCGACACGCGCAGTGACTGGATGCTGCTTCCGGGAGGCTGCATTATTACCGCGCAGAAAGGATGCTGTTATCTATGGAAGCAAATCGTTACCATATTTTAAATGAAAAAGCATTTTCAGAAATGCTTTTTCATTTTAAGAATGCGGCTGCATTATTTGACTCATAAATTAAATTAGTAATAAATAATCCTGTTTGCATTTTCATTTTCTTCTTTAACACTGCTCATCCTTTTACTTAATTAAAATGAAAAAGAGACATTTGAGATTTATTTCTCAAAATGTACCTCAGCAAATGCATACCAAAATTAAATTTTAAATGTAAAATTTGAAAATGAAAAAGCATTTCCAGAAATGCTTTTTCATTTTAAGAATGTGGCTGCATTACTTGACTCATAAATGAAATTATTAATCAATAATCCTGTTTGCATTTTCATTTTCTTCTTTAACACTCCTCATCCTTTTACTAAATTATAATGAAAAAGAGACATTTGAGATTTATTTTTCAAAATGTACCCCAGCAAATGCATACCAAAATTCAATTTGAAATGTAAAATTTGAAAATGAAAAAGCATTTCCAGAAATGCTTTTTCATTTTAAGAATGTGGCTGCATTGTTTGACTCATAAATAGAATTAGTAATCAATCATCCTATTTGCATTTTCTTCTTTAAGGCTGCACATTTTATGCCATAATCAAAGAGAAAATACAGCGGGGGAAAAAAACTGGAGAATAACTAAAACCAGATCTATATCAAGGAATAAATAATTCAACCTTGAGAGATTCACACAAGGAAAGTTGCAATTACAAAATATTCAATTTATTTCTACAGGTAACACAATCATATTCTTCAAAAATTGGGACTGAGAATGGGGGAAGAGATGGGGTGGAGGTGGGTGAGAGTATGTTAGCATTCGGGAGAGAGAAGCTAATTGATTGAAAGAACAACAGATGTCTCATCATCGGGATTTGCTCCGTGATGAGAGGAAATGTTACTTGTTACTAGTTGTTTTAATGGTTATAGAGTCAGATATGTGGCGGTAATGTTTGGTTTATCTAAAGGTTTTAATCTGTTACTGTGTAAATGGATTTGGCTGTAATTTAAGGACAGATTCTAAGAAATCTGCAGCGTGAGGACTATAAATCTGATAGGAGTTAAGTTTTTTTTATTGTTGTTTTGCA
>NW_015150567.1:1172168-1174750 GCF_000732505.1 Cyprinodon variegatus
ACCCATTTAACTTATCTGCATACCCAGCTAACCAACTATCCGTCTCTGCAGACGCCAGATAATCCTGCCCGGACCAGAACCTGAATCTTGTCTTGTTTGTGTGAAACTTTAATAAACTCTGTTAAACCTTTTACCAAGTCTTGGTGGTGTTCTGCATGTGGGATTATCTCTAAACCGATCATGACAGGTTCAAGGAGACAGAGGCAGAAGAAGACATAAACGGAATAAGTTCTTTGGCGCTCTGGCCCGGCAGAAAACTTTAATGCTGTTAATCAACATATGCTTGGATGAGACCTAGACCTGGACCTAGAAGAGGATTAGAGTCGTCTTCCCCCAGGACCGGGCACCGGTGGTGGAATAGGCCGGAGGCTGAGTGGGACTGAGAATGAGGGAGAAGATGGGGTGGAGGTGGGTGAGAGTTTGTTAGCATTCAGGAGAGAGAAGCTAAATGAAGGGGATCTTGCAAGGTTGGCTTCGGTGAAGGTGCGGCCCCCGAGCTGATAGGCTGGAGCAGAACGATGGACATTGCAGGTGGTTCAGGTGAAGCTGATAAGAGATTGAATTTACAGTTAAAGTTGTAGGGAAGCGGCTGTTCCAAGGTTGCATTTCCGAATTCTCCCGAGTGGTGCACGACTTTACACGAGTGAATAAAGTGAATGTGATTGGTCGTTTATCAAAGGGGCGGGATTGTTGTGGTGAAAGCTTTGCAAGCAAGTTTGATTGTGGCCGTTTCCTCTGAAGCATCTTGCTAACCAGTTAGCAACTTAGTGCTAGTAGGTTCCCAATGGGAAATTCCATTGGGACCAAGTAGCACTAAATTGGTGACTTAGAAACGACACTGTCAAGGAACGCACATGCAAGAGGAGGAGAGTTTTGTGTCGGAGGTCATAGATAAGTCTCCTCCGTCTTACATTTTTTATTTAGAGGAGGAAAGCGGGGCCGAAGATGTTGTGGAAGAGGACGCCAGGGCGGCAGAAGCTTGGTTTGGTGTAGAAGGCTTCCAGCCGTACATATTTGAGCAGACGTCCATCCCCGTGAACACTGGGACGGAACTCAATGGGAGAGGAAATGATTCTGATTTCTTATTTCAACCGTTGCTTATATTAGCTGCGACATATGAATCAAGATGCTATGACCAAAAAAATTTGACTGACAGATGACTGTTGATATATGATTGACCGAATTTAGGTCTTCAAGCTGACGTAGAACTAACTGGCTTGTATAAGATTATGAAAAGAAAACAGATTTTAAGACAGGATTTCTTTTTTTTAAATAGTGATTTTCTCAATTTTGGGACAATACGGTCTTAATAAACAGTAAATTGTCGTAGATATTTAAGCCAGAATGATTTGACATTTAAATATGATTTCCCTACGACTTTAAGTTTCATTACCAAAAATACTGAAAAGAGATGACAGGGAGAGGTAAAACTAAACAAATCAAAAATGATTGAAATCTTGTCAAAAACACAGTAAAATAAAATAAAGTATAACTGGGAACCCAAAATAAACTCTAAAACAGAACCAAACAGTCCAGAATGGCAGATCATGAGGGGGGAAAAATACACTGGCTCATATATGGAGTTTTCAGCTTTGCTATAGAAGCTCTTTGAAAAGATAGAGATAGGTAAGAGTTTCTTTAATATCGAGTCTGACAACTGTGATTTTAATATCTTTCCAAACCCATGTTGTTGTTTTTTTTACTTACGAGGGCATTTCGGTTGTTTACGAAGCCAGAAACGTATCTACTGAGCTATTTTTTCTTTGCGTTTCATAAATGAATGAAGTAATAAATGAGTCATCTTTATTTCACACAATTAAGTAAAATAGCAAATGTAACATATACACACAGTAAGTGTAATTAATGATACATATAATTACTACAGTACTGATTATTCTATTATTATGCTGAGGAATATAAAGCAGAACTGATCCCTTCATACCACTTTTACCATCTATAGTCCTTAACACCAACAATTTTCTTAATAATCTATATACATGTAACCGTAGGTACAAATTCACACGTCCTTAAACACATCTTAGATTTATTTTGTCTTTTTGTAAACACGAGTGTATACAAAAAGACATTATATATATATATATATATATATATATATATATATATATATATATATATATATAAAATAACCTTTAAATTAAACATTAAAGTTCACATCTTTTCTCCATTTTATGTATTTTTAGGAAAATTGGTTTGAGCCTTTTTCTAAACAGCCTCATGCTTGGACATTGATTTAATTCAACTCTTTCACACCACTTTTTGAAATGCACATTAATCTCATGTTTGTTAGACTACGTACAATTTTTAAATTTAGATCATCCCTCTAACTATACCCTTCCTCTCTCCAAAATATTCTGATAGCTGTTTATTTCTAGCATTATTAATAGATTGTGAGAGTTGAAATTCTACCAAATTAGAAAACGCAAGCAATGAATGAAAGTTTAATTAGTGTGCTCATGATAGCTGGCTTTATGTCCCGGGTTACTGCCTGTAGGTGCTACCTCAGCTTTTTATACAATACCTCAGGTATGGTAAAATCGGTAAACAATATATATATATATATA
>NW_015150567.1:1177218-1179624 GCF_000732505.1 Cyprinodon variegatus
CTAATAAAATGTCCATCCTACTGTCTGTTTGGTTATTTTTTAAACTTAACAATGCAGAGCTTGAATCTGAACATATTATTTTGACGAATGGTTTTATGTCTTCTACCCATTGTAACGCTAATAATATTGCCAACATTTCTCCTGTGTATACTGATAATCCATCTGTAATTCGTTTTCCTATTTTTATATTGAATTATGGTACTACAAATGCTATTCCTAGTTTCTCAGTTATTTTTGATGCATCGGTATAAATTTGAATATATTGATGACCTCATGATCAAGAGCTGTAAGGTCTTATATAGACAGGTGTGTGCCTTTGCTAATTAAGTCCAATCAGTTTAATTAAAAACAGCTGGACTCCAATGAAGGAGCAGAACCACCTGGAGGAGGATCAGAAGAAATGGACAGCATGTAAGTTAAATATGAGTCACAGCAAAGGGTCTGAATGCTTGTGAGCATTTCATATTTCAGTTTTTTTTTATTTACAAAAATTTTCTACATTTCTGTTTTTTCTGTCAAGATCTGGTGCTGAGTCTATATTAACGCAGGACAAAATCCAAATCTAGATTAGTCATTTTTTCTTAAAATAAGTGCATTTGTTCTTGGATTGAGGAGGTAAAACAGACATTTTACCAAATTACCACTTAGAATAGGAAAACACAATTGCATTGTCTTCTTTCAAGTGCATATAATCTAATGATCTTAATTTAAGAGTAAAAGTACTCATTCCACTGGCAAACTATCTCATTTACCTACTTCAATTAAGGGTAAATACGCCTACACATATTTCTAGATCGTTTTTCCAGTGAACAAAAAATAAAATAAATTTTTTTGATTGTAGCAAATGGCTGCAGTTAAACAAAGACTGAAAATTTTAAAGGGGTCTAAATACTTCCTTTATCCACTGTAAATACTCTTATCACACCAGGATGATAAAGATTATAAATTTAAAAATCTCAGAATATTACAGAGAAGATAAACAAGTGTTTTAGCTAGCTTTATTTTGGCAAACTTCTGCAGAGTCTTGGTTTATGTAGGGAAACTTGTATTAAATATCTGACAATGAACAGCTGCAGAAAGTCTACCTCTTTATGATTAACTGTCCACTCTTTAATGGTGTGAATGTTACTGAGACATGTGAATGAATTACCGTAGTGAAATCAATTAAATGCAGTTTATAGCCCCAATTCACAATATGTCATCTCTAGGCACTTTACTGAGACAATTCAATCATCCAGTCAGATCGGTTCAAAGTTTTCTATCTAGGGAAAACCTGCTGATTGCATCGAGTTCACAATCCATCACATGCATTCATACAGCGACAGTGGAGAGGAAAAAACTCCCTTTTAACAGTAAGAAATCTCCAGCAGAACCAGGCTCAGTGTGATCAGCCCTCTGTCAAGGCCAGGTGGGGGTTCAAGGAGACAGAAGCAGACATGCAAACGAACAGAACTTATCTGTAAAAACTTTCTATTCTAGAAAGTACATTAGTAAACCAGGTCCTCGGGTAGTTCAGTCTGGGAGAGAAAGAGTTAAGCAGTAAAACTGATGAAAGAGAGCATATACAGCTGTTCAGTAAAAGTTGAGCCAATAGTTATGTCTGGAAGGGAAAAAGAACTAAGCAATAAAAAACAGGTCCAACCGAAGGTGTTGGATGACAGCCGAGCTGATTTTTCCTTAGGATGGTGTCACAGCCAAACAGGAACAGACCCCAAGAAGCTACTATGTTGTGAAAAAAGCAGAAAGAACATAAAGTTAGTTGAGCTAACAAATAGCTCAAAAAAGGAAAACAAAGATAGAATAACGCAGAATAATGTGAAGATGTCCCTATGTCTTCCAGGAGTCTTAGCCTATAGCAGCATAACTACAGAGATAGCTCAGGATAACCTGAACCATTCTGACTAAAAGCTTTATCAAAAAGGAAAGTTTTAGGCCTAGTTTTAAGAGCAAACAGTGTCTGAAGAAAATTTCCTGACCCACTTGCAGAACCACTCAGTAGACCAGTTAAAGTTTAGAAGATTTATTTACAAGGTTTAACAGAAAACCAAATCCTCTTTCTGGCTTGTCTATGGAAAAAAGAGGCAAATTAATAAAGTTGATTTTGGCGTGGGAAATTAGTGGATGGAGGAAGGAATTACTTGGCTGTTGTTGGAAAAAGCTAACGATGGGTCCAGCAACACCGATGTGTCGGTGCATTTGTCGACCCCATAGAACAAAACACTATCGGTGCGTCAGTCGTTTAAAGAAAGTTATCGATGCAGGAGTTGTTTCTAACTGACTGGGTTTAAAAATTTATCTGTCAACATGATGCATGTGCTAAGAAAATGTCTCATCTTTTGCGATTCATCAATAAAATTATTAAGAATTTTGGAGCAGCCTTAAAGGAATAGTAACGTTTCCGCCATT
>NW_015150567.1:1182993-1185671 GCF_000732505.1 Cyprinodon variegatus
CCGCCATGCTTCACGGTTGGGATGGTGTTCTTGGGGTTGTACTCATCATTCTTCTTCCTCCAAACATGACGAGTAGAGTTTAAACCAAAAAGTTATATTTTTGTCTCATCAGACCACATGACCTTCTCCCATTCCTCCTCTGGATCATTCAGATGGTCATTTGCAAACATCAGACGGGCTTTGACATGCGTTGGCTTGAGGAAGGGCGCCTTGCGTGCACTGCAGGATTTTAATCCTTGATGGCGTAGAGTGTTACTGATTGTTTTCTTTGAGACTGTGGTCCCAGCTCTATTCAGGTCATTGACCAGGTCCTGCCGTGTAGTTCTGGGCTCATTCCTCACCTTCCTCAAGATCAATGATGCTCCACGAGGTGAGATCTTGCATGGCGCCCCAGACGGAGGGAGATTTTGCGTTATTTTGTATTTCTTTCATTTTCTAATAATTGCACCAACTGTTGTTGCCTTCTCACCAAGCTGCTTGCATATTGTCCTGTAGCCCATCCCAGCCTTGTGCAGGTCTACAATTTTATCCCTGATGTCCTTACACAGCTCTCTGGTCTTGGGCATTGTGGAGATGCTGGAGTGTCTTTTATACAGGTAACGAGTTCAAACAGGAGCAGTTAATACAGGTAATGAGTGGAGAACAGGAGGGCTTCTTAAAGAAGAACTAACATGCCTGTGAGACCCAAAATTCTTACTGGTTGATGGATGATCAAATACTTATTTCACACAATAAAATGGAAATTAATTATTTAAAAATCATACATTGTATTTTTATGGATTTTTGTTTTAGATTCCATTACTCACAGTTGAAGAGTAGCTATGATAAAAACAAAAGCCTCCAAAAACCTTGCAAAGGGGAAAAACCGAAAAAATCAACAGTGTATCAAATACTTGTTCTCCCCACTGTATATATATACATAAAGTCCTCAAACTTGGAAGCAAAGTCCAATGGTTCTGTTTGTTCACTTTTTACGGGTGAAAACATTTGCAAGACGTTTTTTGTTGCAAATACTGTTAAGAACGTTCATGAAATTAGTGAAAACAATAAATAACATTCAATGTTCGATCCCATATTTACAAACAGAATATATAAGGAATATAGCAATTAGAAAACACCAAGGATCAAATTCTTATAAGGAAATTATTGTAACTCTATGTGCCAAAATAAAATACCGTATGTGCTATCCAGCTTCTTTCCCTTGTAATGTTCCTTTAAACAATTAAGATGCCCATCAGAGCTGATTTGATAGAATCTGAGGGAAAGACAATCCATCAGGAGAAGTGTGGACTCAGCAGACAAGGCGTCCATTTCTCACTGCGCCCCTCGGAGTAGCAGCAGTGATTTAAAGTCCGTCACGATGCCTGCTGATGCAGAGCAAGCCCCCCTGAGGACATTATTTTAGGAGGCCTCTTAATCACAGGGTCCACTGAAAGAAGAGGTTCATAACGCTTTTGTACTCAAGAAAACCAATAAATATTCAAACACAGATGTAGATGCAACATAATCTTGCAAGCCATTCAGTTAGATGTTTCATTTTCCATGAGATAAGCTGTGCAATAAGCTAGGCTATGTTTTACAACTACACAACAGTAAAAGATTTTGAGATGAAAAACACAGTATTAGCTGTAGCTTTCAATTGTCAGAAAGATTAGGCAAACAAAAGTTATTTTTGGAATCACTCTTTATTGTTTTAGATAGTTTTTAAGACCTTTAGATAAAAGTGTCACATCTCACAGTACCATGTCTGCATACAAATGTAATGTCTAATCATTTTTCTTTGAAACTTAATAACAGCAATTAATCCTACTGCTTCTAAGATGATATGCCATTGATTGTAAGATTTATAATCAAAGAAAAAATAACTTATTTTTGTGTAGCAGAATTGTGGGTTTTATTAATGAGACAGACAGACAGGACGGATAGATACTGCAGATGTGTATATGTACTTTTTTGAATAAATATGGATGTACCCTGGACCCCTCCCTGAGCTGTCACCTTATTGTTGTGGGGTTTTGAGTTTCCCAATGACCTTAGGAGCTATGCTGTCTGGGGACTTTATGCCCCCTAGTAGGGTCACCCAAGGCAGACAGGTCCTAGGTCAGGGACCAGACAAAGAGCAGCCCAAAGACCCCTTATGATGAGTAAAATAAATGGATGTAGTGTTCCCTCGCCCAAACGCGGGTCACCAGGGCCCCACTCTGGAGCCAGGCCTGGAGGTAGGGCACCCTAGCAAGTGCCTAGTGGCTGGGCTTTTACCCATGGCGCCCAGCCTGGCACAGCCCAAAGAGGAGACATGGGTTCCCCTTCCAATGGGTTCACCATCTGTAGGAGGGGCCATAGGGGTCGGGTGCAGTGTGTGATGGGTGGCAGTCGAGGGCGGGGACCTTGGCGTTCTGAACTCGGCTGAAGAAGCTGGCTCTTGGGATGTGGAATGTTTCCTCTCTGATGGGGAAGGAGGTCTATGTTAGTGTGCGAGGTTGAAAGGTTGGGACTAGAGACAGTTGGACTTACCTCAACGCATGGCTCTGGCTCTGGAACCAGTCTCATTGAGACAGGCTGGACATTCTTCCACTCTGGAGTTGCCCCTGGTGAGAGGCGCCGAGCAGGAGTGGGTATACTCGTTGCCCCCCATCTTGGTGCCTGTACGTTGGGGTTCACCCCAGTGAACGCGAGGG
>NW_015150567.1:1187404-1190050 GCF_000732505.1 Cyprinodon variegatus
AGGGCATGTCCTCCTGGGACATCAGAAGGATCAACCTGCTCTACAGATGCTAAAAATGTAGAAGAGGAACGTAAATGTTCTGAAAATATTTCAGAGGTTCAGGGGAAAGAATGAACACCTGAAATAGTTGAAATAAAGGAAATATAAAATCACATAGTTGTTCTGTTTTTGCTTGGTACCATTTTACAAGTACACAATCTGATTTTGAAGTCAATTTATGGCTTGGTTATATAAAAATAAAAGTTCCCCAGACTTATATTTTGGGATTTTCTTTTTTCTTTAAGTGTTTTGTTTAGTTTTAATTCTAGTTTTCTAATGAGGTTTTCTTCTAGTTATCACTTACAATAAAGCAAATTCTCTCTAAAAGAACTAAAATAAAATCATCACCTCTAGGCAGCTGTTCTGTTTTCGCTTGGTACCATACATTGACATAATTTCAGAAGTGGGGGGACGCAAGTATATTTCAAGATAACTCCTAAATATTAGTTCTGCATGTTTTCTAGTGGTTCTTCTGTGTTTGCTTCCTCCACTGTCTCTTGCATCGCTGCTATCCCTCTCTTCACAAAATATTTGGATGAAAGACATGAACAACTGGACAATTTGGGTTGTAACAATCAATTTAGATTATAAACACATAGTTTTATAATTATTATGAGCCTCAATATATAAAAACACATTCATACTTGTATTTATTTTCTTTTTTGATGATAATATAACAATAATAAATATAATTGATCAGCACTTGTAATAAAACAAATATACTTTACGAGGTTAGTGAAAGCTTCAAAATGTGGAGGAGGATCTTGAAGTGGATCTGCTGCAAACAAATGCTTAATTTAAAGTAGCAGATTCCTTCACCGTCTCTTTGCAGACCCATGTTTTTCCACAAGACCGTGAGGACATGGAGACATAAGACTTCAGCAGCGCTGTGACCGTCCAATCAGAGACCTGATTCAGCGGCGGCATAAATTGAGCTTCTCAGGGGTGACAGCGGTGACAGCCACTCATACAAGAAAAAGCAGAGGGCCAATCAGGAGCTTGTGGGCTGTCTAAATTCAGGGAAGGGCTTCAGATTAAGTTGCAGTTTTCTGCTTGGTCCTAGTGCTCCCAACGCTCCTAATGCTTGACATAACATTGTTTTTTGGATAGTAAGAAATGCAGGTGTTAGGACTCCAGTCTGTGTGGTCTGTGTTTCTGTGTGTTTTTCTTCTTTACTCCACCAGGCGGCGCTTGGTTCTGATTCTCCTCCTCACACACCTTCAGATGGTTGCCTCATTAAGGTAGTGCTCTTAAGCTGCTGACTGCCACTACCTCAATGCCAGAATGTTTGCCAGTTTTGGGTTCTCTAGCCAAGCTGAGTTTTACTGAGTCAAACTGAGTCTTAACACTGTTTTTTTGTCTTTGCATCTCGGCAGGAAGTCATCCTGCAAACTGGATTTTTCGGACCTTCTCGTGAGTCTGCCAACCTTGCCAACCTTTCCTCCTCTACAAGTTCGAGAATCAATTCTCCCACTGAACCTGAATTAACCGCAGTGTCTTCCCCTCACCTTTCAGTTCCGGTTGAGCAGTGTTCAGAGCAACACTGGAACCTCCACAAAACTTCTCAATAAACCTGTTAAACTTTTTCCCTTGTCTCTCTGGTCTGGTTTATCTGCATGTGGGTCCGAGCTCTTGATAAAATCATGACAGCAGGGGACCAAAACTGACTTTTGAAAAAGTGCAGGGGACATGTCCCCCAATATCTTATTTAATCAGATATTATTTCGGCTGTTATAATTTGTTTATGACACACAGCCCTACTAACTGTGTGTTAGAACAATAAATGAAAGAGTGGTTCGAGCACTAATCATGGTCAAACAGTTAATTCTGCACATACATGGAATAAATTCACCACAACTTTTGTTGTGTTGAAAATATAAGAGTTTATTAACAAAAATCATTCAGCTCCAAGTCAAACAGATTTCAGTTTAACACTCTTAACTAAGACTAGTGAAAGCCAACTAAACTAAACTACTATGTACAAATAGGAAGGGAAACATGGTTGAAAACCAGATTACAGTTTAAGATGGATTTTTAGATTGAAAACCAGAGTTTATCTGGAAGAATTTGGAATATGATCAAATTAGCTTTTCACTAATTTAGAAAAATTGAAATGTTTTCAGACCAATTCACAATGCAAATCCATGAGGTGAATAAACCATTATTTGGCCAAATAATATTTTTTTAATGATTTGCTTAATAAAGAACCAATAACCTTTAGTTAATGATTGTTTACCCTAACACTAATGTTATATCAGTGTTTAAACCCTTAGTGAATAAAGCTTGTCCAAGCTTCAGCAACAGCTCAACACATATTCCTGTATCATAGCGTAGCATGCAGTCCATTCTGTTAGCATTGCTTTTACTCATCAGTAAACACATGAAATGATTAACATCATCAAAAGACATATTGTTTGTTCTGTCCCTAATTATGCCAGACCTGCAAACCTTTTCATCCATGTCCATTGGAAGGCTTGAGTTTCATCCAGCTGCAACTCAGCAGTCAGGGCAGCAACAACCAGGGGTCCTCTTTGTCTCAGTGGCTCATCAAAGCAGGCCTCTCATCCAGTCTGGATCTATAAGTTCTGAGGCCCCGTCCACACGAAG
>NW_015150567.1:1192888-1195417 GCF_000732505.1 Cyprinodon variegatus
GTGGTGATTCCTTATGTAATTGGGAGGGAGTTCACCAGTTATGAAAGGGGGACCATCGAGGGCGCCATGAGGGCCTTCGCCAGTAATACCTGCATCCGCTTCGTGCAACGTAGCAATGAACGTGACTTCATCAGCATTGTAAGCAAACAGGGCTGCTGGGCTGAGCTGGGCAGAACCGGAGGCATGCAGGAGGTCTCACTCAACAGGGGGGGCTGCGTGTACGGCGGAGTGGTCCAACACGAACTCATCCACGCTCTGGGCTTCAATCACGAGCAGACCCGGAGCGACCGCGACAACTACGTAAGGATCAACTGGCAGAACATCATCCAGCAGTCCGCCTACAACTTCCAGAAGCAAGACACCAACAACCTGAACACTCCCTATGACTACTCCTCCATTATGCACTATGGAAGAGACGCCTTTGCTGTGGCCCCCGGGAGGGAGACCATCACCCCTATCCCCAATCCCAACGTCCAGATCGGCCAGAGGCAGGGCATGTCCTCCTGGGACATCAAAAGGATCAACCTGCTGTACAGATGCTAGAAATGTAGAAGAGGAACGTAAATGTTCTGAAAATATTTCAGAGGTTCAGGGGAAAGAATGAATACCTTAAATAGTTGAAATAAAGGCAATGTAAAATCCCATAGTTGTTCTGTTTTTGCTTGGTACCATTTTACAAGTACACAATCTGATTTTGAGCAGGAGTCAATTTATGGCTTGGTTATATAAAAACAAAAGTTCTCCAGACTTATATTTTGGGATTTTCTTTTTTCATTAAGTGTTCTGTTTAGTTTTCATTTTAGTTTTCTCATTTCATTAATGACATTTTCTTTTAGGCCTGATTATCACTTACAATTAGTGTTGCATACTGATACCAGTATCAGACGGGGCCCCAATCCAGCAATAAAATGGTGGTATCGGTATCGGCGAGTACCAACAAATAGGGCACTGATGCCATTTTGAGAGCCAAAAGTTTATTCAACGATTGTCTTTTTCCTGCTTCACAAAGGTAGGCAGCAGCTTGACAAACCATGATGGCAATGATTTTACATCCAAGTAGTCTGCAGTTCTTCATATATACACACACACATCAATTTAAACAGATGGTATCTGTATGGACCGATATTGCACAGCCAGGTATCGGGGCCAAAAAAATGCCATCGGCGCAACACTATTTACAAATAAAGCAAATTCTCTCTGAAAGAACTAAAATAAAATCATCACCTCTAGGGCCCGACCAACCCAAGCTGCTATGTGGCCCTAAGCAAAATACTATTGTTTCGACCTACTAATTTAGCTAATTATGTCTATTTCTGCAATCAACAATGATAAGATCATACACATACATACTATAAACTCAACGCATCTATGTCAGAGCTATTTACATTCTTCAAATTGTGTCCATCATCTAGTGTTTCCTAAATTAATAAAAGAAACTAGTTTATCTAGCCCAGTGATTCCCAACCGAGAGTAATCCTACCCCTAGTGGTCAGTGAGTACATTGCAAGGAGTATGTTAATTCAATTCAATTCAGTTTATTTCTATAGCGCCAATTCACAACACATGTCATCTCAAGCTACTTTCCAGTTCACCAGATCATTCAGTAAAATTGATTCAAAGTTTTCTATCTAAGGAAAACCAGCTGATTGCATCGACTCATTGACTCCAATGCAATACCTCACACTAAGCATGCTTGTAGCGAAATTTGATGATTTTCTTGTGATTTCATGAACGTTCATTAAATTGTAAAATTTCAAAAAACGTATTAAACTACATTTACTGGAAAAAAAACATGAAATATATTGCTAATAAAAGGTTTATATGTAAAAAAAAAAAATAATAATAATAATTTTTTTTGCATATTTCCCTGCAAAAGTTGCAAAACCTAATTCCTTGGTGCCAAGCTTTTATTCTATCAAATGTTCTGTGATGCAGGGATCAGAGGATTCATAGAAAAGTGTCATTTTTTCTTGCCTAAAAAAAGCCAAACACTGCAACTTGAGCCATCTGGTCCTTCTAACTGTTTCATCTTGACTGTGAAACGAACTTCATCTTTTTGTCATTGTTGTTTTAGGGAATCTTGACTTCTTTAAAAAGCAGCTGAAGACATTCTCAAGCAAATTAGCTTTTTTTTCCCTTTATTTTTTCCCTCCAATATTTCAAAATATTGTATTTATTTAATCACATGTTTGATTTAACTTAACACCAAATGGTGGCATAAAAGCACTCGCTTTAAGTAGTTTTATTTTTACTTCTACAGGCTTTTTTAAAATTCTTTTTACCTCAGTAAGGTTGTTGGATCTTACATCCAGTATATGGAACAAAATGGCAGATCCAGACACCAGACCAGCAAGAAAGAGCAAAGAATACTAGACACAAAAAGTTTGGTGCTGTTCACTGTCAGATGGACAGAAGCAAATAGCTGCACATCTGCTGGGCCCCACAGAGTTCATCATTCAGTTTACAGAAGGGAAATGCTGCCCTCTGGTGGAGGTTTGAACACAAACATGTCTCTTGCTCTCTGGCTCT
>NW_015150567.1:1197084-1198410 GCF_000732505.1 Cyprinodon variegatus
ATAACGTTCATCAGGCAGTAATACAGTACGTTCAGTTCACGTTCGCCCAAAATATGAACGTTCAGGCACAACACTGAGTATCGGTTCCCAAAAAGCTGAACGCCAAGGAACCGGCCCACTTTAAACCAGTCACCTTGACCTCCCACCTGATGAAGACCATTGAACGTCTCATCCTAGCTCACATGCGCACCGTGGTGAGTTCCACCCTCAACCTGCAGTAGTTTGTTTACCGACCTGACATCAGAGTGCAGGATGCTTTCTTCCTGCTGCAGCGGGCACTAACCCACCTGGAGACCACTGCGCAGTGAGAGGCATGTTCTTTGACTTCCAGCACTTTCAATACCATCAGACAAGAGCTGCTGAGGGGGAGGATGGAGGACGCCGGAACGGGCAGACATCTTGCTTTCTGGACCATCAACTACCTCAGTACGTGTACCTCAGTAAGTCAGTGGTGGCAGTCTGCAGTTCCGGAGACCCCCTGGGCATCGTTCTGTCTCCATTCCTCTTCACCGTTTTTCACCTTGGACTTCACCTACATCATGTTTTTCCCCCCACACTGTTTACATTTGATCACTGCTGCACATTATGGAATAGAAATGTTCTGTGATTTTGTATTCTCTCTGTATACAAAATGACAAGAAAAGTTGTCTAAGTCTAATCCTTTGCAGATCCGTAATAATTTTGAGATATCAAACTGTCTGCTTTGAAAACTGGGTCCTCTGTTCTGAGCCTTGATAGTCCTGGTGAAGAGAAAAGGCAAAACTCTGAATTTACTGGTCAGTCCACAATCTCATCCTCAACTATGGTCATGAAATCAGAAACATGGCAGAAAAAATTAGGCCAAAATGAGCACATGTTCGCTTGGCTCTCCCCTAGAGATAGGATGAAGAGCCATTTGGGAGAGGTTTCAGAGTAGAGCCGCTTCTTTTCCACATCGAGAGGAGTCAGCAGAGCTGGCTAGGACACCTTTATCGGATGCCCCCTGGATGCCTCCCTCAGAATGTGTTCTAGGTACGTTCCACCAGGAGGAGGAGCAGGGAACGACTCAGGACACGCTGAAGGGACTGTGTCTCTCAGCTGGCCTGGGAGTGCTTCAGCTTCTCCCAGCAGAGCAGGAGGTGGAGTCTGTGGAGAGGGAAGTCTGGGAGTCTCTCTGCTAAGACTGCTGCCCGCCGACCTGGTTTCAAATAAAGCGGAAGATCACAATGACTCAGTTTTTTCATTACGTCTTTACATCTGATAAGGGAAGACGATTTAAAGGAATAGTGCACCCAAAACATGATTAGCCTTCATTTTCTACTCACCCCCATGCTGAACAACACTCTG
>NW_015150567.1:1199120-1200844 GCF_000732505.1 Cyprinodon variegatus
CAGACATTTTTCTTTCGTTGTTTCTTTCTTTGCACTTTCTTTGTGGACTTTTATGGACCTTTCTGCCTCGGGCGCCATAGACCTCCATTATTTGAATGTCAGCAGACAGCAAGAAGCCTCCCAGATCTCCAGATGCATTTGAGATATATCAACAAAGTACTCCAGAGTGTTGTTCAGCATGGGGGTGAGTAGAAAATGAAGGCTAATCATGTTTTGGGTGTACTATTCCTTTAAGCAGGTCTGGATTTTTAATAGATCATTGGAACACCTTTTTAGCTTGTTCTGTAATCCTTTTAATTGTTCTGTTAATGAACCAGTTTGTAGCAAACTCCAGCGGCTAAAGGTTTCTGGTAAAACTCTGTGACTGTTTCTAGATTCAGCTGCAAAAATCACAACGAAATGACTGATGCAGCAAACGTTGCTCAATTACCTCAACATTTTAAACACACAAGTCAGATGGTTGTTTATAATCAAGGACCCCCCAGAGAATCAAGTCTACTGATTGGTCTGCTAGGATGTTTGGAAGGTTTTTCATCTGCACATCAATCATCCTGCAGAGAGGCAACGCCTGAGGACCACTATCCATCACAGAGGAGCTTCATTACCAGATTTGTCACTTGATGTTAAAAGAACAAAGAGCCAGAAAAGGTGGAATGACTAACGTGACGAAACTCTAAAATTATTTGGATCACAGAATGAACAGAAGATATGATGCTCAGAGATTGGAACATGGATCTTTCAATTCGTGGTTTAGGAATATTAAACACATCAGAACAAAGAAGCACAGATGAGAAAGACAGCCTTCATACATTTTAAACACATCTTAAAAGTACAATATTTATATAAATGGTATAATTTATAAACATAAAAGTACAGACAGGGTTAAAAAGTATAACAGAAAACAAACTGAAACCATGACACTGCAAAAGTTTTAGCAGATTTTCTTTTCTTTTTGTTCCTTCATTTAAGCACAGCTGGTGTTTTTGTCACGCAGGTCCTTCTTTTCTGAAACCAAAAATACAATCTCCTTTAAAGGGCCGGCAGCCAAGCTGCTCATATATCTTCAAAGTACATCAAAGGGTCGATGTCATTTCTGTGAAGTGCATTTTTCAGATGGGGTTTACATTCTTTCAGTAATCGAAGAGCAGAAAAGAATAAACTAGAACAAAATAGAAAAGGATAAGGAGTGTGTCATCTAAAGGGTAATTGAGAGGAGGACTTTTTTGAGCTGGCAGACAAGATTTTTAAATTCACCACTTGCTACACGAATGATGGATGGAAATGGAAAAAAAGGGTTTCAGTTCTCTCTGTGACTCATATTGGTTATGAATAATCTCACTTCAGGACACTAAAGCACAACTATAGGAGGAGTGAGTTAGAAGCTCTGGAAAGCCGTGATTCCAGCTAAAGAAGTTTCACCTTGCTTTAGAATCCAACATGTCTGCCATGTCTTTTTGTCATCCACACACATTGTCCTTTACCTGTCTCTGTTTGAACAATAACATGTTGTTAATGAGTTTAAAGGCCCCGTTGTATTGCTAACAGTAAATAGCCTGGACATTGAAGACAGCAGTGCACAGATATTATACAGTTTTCTACATTTGATAACAGAACATGGACTCGGACTGGACCTTGATCCATTTAAATCACCTGCTGGGTTATTGTAGCCTCGTGAGACCATCCTGATCTCGCTAGCTTTCAAGGTTTCATTCGCAGATCAGTCT
>NW_015150567.1:1201402-1207311 GCF_000732505.1 Cyprinodon variegatus
AGTTTCCTCCAGCAAATCAAAACATACACGTGAGGTAAACTGGGAGCTCGTAGCTCCATCTAAGTTGGAGCTTTTGGTTAATAAATCATTCAGTCATGTTTAATTGTAGGTCGGTAAAGTGGCTGACACTGTTATACCACTGTTATCAAACCAAACCGTTTATATTACCACCCTTTCCAAGTCCAGCTGGATTCCAAGTTTGAAGCTGAACAATTTTATACTTGGATTTTAGATCAGAATTTTCAGGTTCCAGGTAAAAATAATGGACTATATGTCCCATTCCTCACTTTTGGGAAATTCAGCCCGCCCCTTTGTCTCCTGTTTTTCATTGCTGGAAAAACTGATTAAACCTGGTTGTGTGTGACCTGAGTAACCATGACAAGAAATGCCAGACAAACCTGGATGTGTGGGATCAGTTCAGGACCTAGTGGAGTGGGAATATAGCCCACTGAGTGAACCGCAGCCGGAAGCTTCAATTCATGGACGGTATGGAGGTTGTTGAAAATAAATATTGAATGCCAAAATACAACATGGTTGTTCAGAGTCTGAAATGTTCTAACCATCTCATTCATATTATCCCAGTTCCATGTTCTAATTTCCAATTTTCTGGGTTGTCTAGGTCTAATGCTAGACCTAGACAACCCAGAAAGACGTTTGGGTCTGGTGTGAGATACTGGAACACCTGGCAACACAGGAAAACATTCTAAAGTCTCAGCAGGGGTGTTTTGTGTTTGCCTAGGAAGTTAAAGCCTGCACATGGAAATAAAATCAGACACTGTAGGAAAATCAGTGGGATTTATTCATGGTTGTGTTTGATGTTTGGAAAATTCTGATCTGGGATTTTGCCACTGAATTGTTGCATAGTCCGGCTAAAATAGACCAGGTCTCTATCTCAGTTGGAGCTACACAGGCCCTCTGCAGAAAACCGTGTCTATTGTGATCGTCTCTACTGACTATGAATGAGCTCTAAACTTCATGACTCGTTCCGATTTTCTATCTGATCAGACGCAAAATTGGATTTGGTGTGTTCAGGACCCAAGGCTCCAAAGAGGCTAACTAACAAACTCCATCCAAAGACAATTAAAACTTTCCTTTTAAATGTTAGCTTTGTTGGGACCAAATATACATATTTTTAGATGGTAATAGGAAGCCGGAGCACCTAGAGAGAACCCAAGCAGTAAACAGGAGAACATGCTCAACAAACAGAACTCAGAAAATCCTGGCCAGAACTCAACAGATAGACCTCATTGATTATAGGCAGCATTTATCGCCATTCCATCCTTAATCTGAATATAGAGAACTGGATCTTCACTTATTAAAGGGTTAGAGCTTCAGAACTGAACAAGACTGACCAAAAGGAAGACTCCAAACTGGGAAATTCACATCACAGTTGTCAAAAAATCGGTTCTCAAGAACTGAGTCCGGCTTGTTTTAGATGCTTCCCTGCTTTAATTGACTAAAAGATGATTCATTACAAAGACTTTTCAGAACTCTATGACTAAAGGAGGCACCTTATCCATCTAAATTAGGTATCAGGTTATCAGGTAATCAGGCTAAGGAACATATTGACCTATAGGACACTGACCCTTCGGGACGAGTTGGACCTAAAGAACAGCATCTAGAAGGGTTTAGAGTTTAAAGGGATGGAGAGTCTTCAATGAAAATGTCCGTTTTAACATGGCCAATGTCCGGGCAGCATCAGAAAGCACTGGGATGAAGTGTGAATCGATGCTTCTTTCTGGACATCACTCCATCACTTTCCTTTTGGAGACAAGAACTCTTCCTGTGAGAGATCGCTGACCTCGTCGTGTTGCTCCTGCTTCCACACCCGCTCATACTCCTGCTTCAGCTCCTGGTATGAACGGGAGAAGGTGTGGAAGATGGAGGTGGCTGGGAATGCCATGATGAGGATGCCGCTCAGGATGCTGATAAGCGCCACTATCTGACCGGGGAGGCTGCGTGGAACCATGTCGCCGTAGCCAACCGTGGTCATGGAGATAATGGCCCACCAATAGGAGGCTGGGATGCTGCTAAAGCTGTGGTGGGGGTGCGCAGCAGCAAACGGAGCCAGTTCGCTCTCAGCTAGGTGGACCAAAGGAGAGAAGAGGGTGACCGCCACGCAGACAAAGAGTAGAAGCAGGCCGAACTCCCTCATGCTGCGCTGCATGGTCACACCCAATGTCTGTAGGCCCAGAGAGTGGCGCGCCAGCCGCATGACGTAGAGGATCCGCAAGGCCCGCAGCAGCCGCAAGATCAGACTCAGCTTGTCGAGGTAGCCTCTACCAACCCCCATCACCGCATCATCCTGCACCTCCTCTCCAACGTCAAACACCAGCGACACATAGTACGGCAGGATGGCGATGGCGTCGATTATGTTGAGCGGGCCGCGGGCGAAGCTCAGCTTGCTGGGAGCATTGAAAAACCGTAGCAGGAACTCCAGGGTGAACCAGGCCACACAGACCGACTCTACAACAAACATGTTGCGACACTTCTGGGAGCATTCGCCCTGCAGAGGAGCAGAAACACAGAATTATATCAAAGGGACAACAGCGAGGAAACATGAAGCTTGTTCTTTAGTTTCTTTAGTTAAACTGAATCCTGGGGTTTAAATTACTAGTTTTGATGTCAGATGTCTCTCTTTATTGTCTTTTATGTGCAATTTGTGAATGAACTATGTTATCGGTACCTGCCATAGCAATGCATGGAGCATGGAGCGCCATGTGTTCTTTGCATTGTATGGAAGCACCTATTATTATTATGTGAACAAAACAGACTCTTTATTGGTGCCTGCCATAGCAATACAAGGAGCACGAAATGCTAATGCCAGGTTTTCGATCTAAGGAAAACCAGCTGATTGTAAAAACTTCAGCAATCCCTCACATCAAGAATGCTTGTACCGACAGTGGAGAGGAAAACTCCCTTTGAACAGGAAGTTCAATCTGAAAAACTCACACGAAGTGAAAAGACAATTAGGAGAAATTTATTGATAGAATCACATTGTCTTTGGTGTTCAGACCTCGGCAGGAAAGATAGCGCTTAATTTTGATAGATATGCATGAACAGGAGTACAGAATAGGGCTGTGCATGAAGCGACAGTGGAGAGGAAAAACTCCCCTTTGGGAAGAACCTCTGGCTCTGGCTCAACATGGCTGTCTTCTACCGGACCGGTTGAGATGAGACAGGGAACGCAGTAAGAGTCCTGGATGAATGAAACTCTGATGAAGCTTTAGCTACGATGGTGGAGGAGGGGCTGGAGGTGGGTTGAAACGGGGTCATCTGAATGAAGTCACACAGCGCATCCGCCGCCTGCCTACAGGAGCAGACAAGTTGCTGATCAGAGGAGTTTTAAGATGAAGCTTGAATACAAATTGGCTTTCATGGAGGTGTGGTTCAAAGCTGATTGACTGTGTCGCAGGTGGATGTAGGAGAGCCATGAGTTTCTTCAGTTGAATTTCAGCCTAGGCTCCATAAACCTCCAGCAGAACCAGGCTCAGTGTGAGCAGCCAAGCAGAGATACAAAAGGCAACTGTCAACCAGCTCCACTGGCAGCCCCTTAAAAGAAAAACACAGCCAGGTAGACAAGCTCTGAGCCAGCTCCCATGTCAGAGGATGAAGAGAGCACATCCAGTTAGTTACAGTCAGAGAAACAGGACTACACTGGAAAACAGGCCAAGATCCAACAGATAGATCACTAATACTATACCAGTTTAAACTAAAACTGGCATAATATAAGAGACTGAACGAATAACGAACAACACCCGCAGTGTGGGAGAATAAAGATAGAATGAAGCAGAATGATGAAAAAGGGTCCCTATGTCCTCCAGCAGTCTAAGCCTATAGCAGCAGAACTATAGAGATAGCTCAGGATAACCTGAGCCACTCTAACTATAAGCTTTATCAAAAAGGAAAGTTTTAAGCCTAGCCTTAAAAGTAGACAGGGTGTCTGCCTCACGGACTAAAACTGGTAGTTGGTTCCACAGGAGAGGAGCCTGAGAACTAAAAGATCTGCCTCCCATTCTACTTTTAGAAATTCTAGGAACCACTAGTAAACCTGCAGATTGAGAGCGAAGTGCTCTGTTAGGAACATAAGGAACAATCAGATCTCTGATATCAGATGGAGCTTGGCCATTTAAGGCTTTATATGTGAGAAGGAGGATTTTAAATTCTATTCTGGATTTAACAGAAAGCCAATGAAGAGAAGCCAGGATAGGAGAGATATGATCTCTCTTTTTCATTTACATCAGAACTCTGGCTGCAGCATTTTGGAGCAGCTGTTGCCTCTGGTTGAATCTGGGTCATCCATGTCTGGTTATTATAGTTTTTTATGTTTAATGGAAAAAAATACGAAAGTTTAGAGTTTTCAAATACCTTTATTTTTCAATGCTTAGGCTATGGGATGATCATTGTTTCCATCAGAGAGACAGCCTGGGCAGAGAATCTGTCTCTGTTGGGATGGATTTAGTAAATGTTGCTCAGTAGCGCCGACACAAAAGGAAAAGATCTAAACAACCTCTGTCCAAGATGTGTACACTGTAAAAATGTTAGATATTCTCATCCTAGGCCTGTACAGGTCCTGGATAAGCCCTGATGATCCTCCCCGCGTCTCGGGAATAAACACCAGGTCAGTGTGTCACTCATTCAGAACACCAGCAGCCATGTTTCTATCTGATTTGTATGGAGGTTCTTCGTTAGTCTACGTATGACCTGAAAACCTAACTTGCTGTGAAGCTGCACAGGTTCCAAGCATCTGTTGCTATGGTGACAGTGACTGGTGCTATAGCAGCTGATGCAACTTAATGAGGCAGAAACTTACAACAGGAGAGGAGTGTTAAAGCCTTTCAAAGTCCTCTAAATGATCAGGAATGAAAATTGAATTTATTTCTCTCAGGAACTATTGCAAATTCCAAGAACATGCTTCAATAAATTGGAAAAACATGATTTTGACACATCTGAGCACATTCCCACAACAAACTGGATTTACAAATATATGAGAAAATACATAAACTGCTCACATTTTAAAGCTTTACATCATTTAAGAGACGTTGATCATTGTTTTCTTCTTACTGTAATGTGATAAATCTTTTAATAAGTGAAGATATAACAAAACAATAGATTCTGGGTAACAGCCAACACAGACGCAAAGATGGCAGAAATGAGGGGATGGTAAGACACATTTATCTGATTCTGCATAATAATCCTTTGTGTGCGACAGAAGCAGCTGATAGCAGCTTTCGTAAAGTGTTAAAATCTATATTTTTAATTTGGAGCTTTAAACACCATCACCAAAGGAAAGACTTCTTTTAAAATGAGAAAATTATTATTGAGTAAGGTGTCATTTCAGCTCTTTCAATGAGACCTCAACCACCTTTCCGTCTGTTGAAAGTAAACTGTAATACATGTTGACCATTCAGTCAGCAGGACAATAGCTGCAGGTGTGGGTTGGTTAGGTAAAATTAACTCATCTTTATGTTTTCCGTGAGCAGAATGAAATCCAGCTCTCAGACTCAGACCTTCAGCAGGTCGGAGCATAGCTGCAGCCTGTTTATCCATCCTCCTACAGAACAAATTAATGCCTGGATGTGCCGGAACTTTCTGAAATTAAATGAGGAAAAAACTGAGGTGGTTGTTTTTTGGAGCAAAAGAGGAACGCTTAAAAGTCTGCGCTCAGCTTCAAACAACAATGTTAAAAACAACAGACAAAGCCAGAAATCTTTAACCTGACTCTGCCAGATGGATTTGCTCCACATATCCATCTGGAAACCTTCCGTAGAAGTAATTTTGGGAAGGGGCGAAATTACTGGTTAGCTGATTGTCCTATGTTGGTGATAGACGGGCCAAATAAACCAATCAGATCAACGAAGCATATGACGTACTAACAGAGCGACGACGAAGAGGAGCCAATTGATAGA
>NW_015150567.1:1209856-1211529 GCF_000732505.1 Cyprinodon variegatus
TTATACTGCACTGTAATTTTTATTCTTGTGTTTTATTCTGTTTTTATTTTTAACTGTTTCTTCTGTGTTTTATTTATTTTTTTAACTGATTTTATGTAAAGCACTTTGAATCGCCCTGTTGCTCAATGTGCTATACAAATAAAGCTGCCTTGCCTTGCCTTACAGACTTTGTTTAAATGTAAATATTTAAGGCATGGGAACTGTAATCTAACAATACATTATAATCTCTGTGTTTGTGAAAGAAACTATAACAAGCAGCTGCAAAACAATGAAATTCTTACTAAATTAGATTGTACAATGCTTGGAATAAATTAAAAATAAAGACTAAATAAATCCTCTCATGCAGAACAACCAACCTGCAGCTTTTCCATCACTTCAGGGTTCAACCAGATGTGTGATGAAATCAAAAAGACAAACTCTGTAAGCTACATTCCCCTTTAGAGCTACAGATCCGACTATTATCCTTACATCTAGTGTTCTAAAATGGCCTGGAACAACAAAAAAGTCTGATAGTCTTTTTTTGTGAAAATTTTTTCACTCAGTTTAAAGAAAACATATCATGCGGTGAAGTCCTTCCTTTTCTTTTTTATATCCTTCAAAACAAAAAGACGTGACTGAACTTTGCATAGACATGTTTATAGAATAAAATATTTGCCAGTTCTTATATATGAAACTGCTAAAGCTCAGATAGATGGGAGAATATCCTCAAGTGGCACTTCTGCCATTAGGAGGGTGCTGCGGCTTCTGTTGGTGAGATGTATCATGTTCACTTCCTGTTCAGACTGCAGAGTTGCATTGTTGTTCAGTGTTGAATACTGTTGAATACTGACAGGGTCATATTTATTGCCATATATATATATATATATATATTATATGAACAAAACTACAACAAAAACTAAATCATGAAATAAAACAGCATGATTGGCTGTAATGAGAGTGGAGACAGAAGACACTCAGACTTTACTGAGAAAAAACCTGCTGCTGACCAGGTTAGCTCTGGGGAGAATGTCACTAAGGTCACTGAAATAGAGGTTACGGAAACTCTCTTTCTGAACCGGAAAACTGGATTTTTTTTTTTTTTTTTTTTACTTTTCTGGAAGTTGTTGCAAATTTCATGGCATGTAGTTGGCAACAGAAATAAGATCCAAGAAGAAGTAAAGAAGAAATTAAAAGCAGGAGACACCAGGGAGAAACACACATGAGGATCAAATAAGTGAAAAAAAGATCAACAGGAGGAGTATATATGGGGGGCAGAACAAAGACTGGGCTAATCAGCTGATATGGAACAGGTGTGTTTAGAAGAAACTAGAAGCTAGGGGAAAGGAGACTGGCACAAGGGGGCAACAGAGAGCAACACAAACAACACTGCTTAAATGTAACTAGAAAGCGACTACAATGACACAAAATGGAAAATAATCAATTACCAAGAAAACACAGAATGACATAAATCAAAGTGTAATTCAAAAAAACAAAAAGAAACTTAAACAGAACCAAAAGGTCCACAAAGGACAGAATCATTACATAAAAACCTGGATGACTCTTAACTTTCTGCTCCTGAATGCAGACAAAACAGAAGTTATAGTCTTTGGACCAGAGTCTCTGAAAAATAAGCTGATTAGTCAGTCAGTTCATTTAGATGGGATTCAACTGATCTCAGATAATAAAGTAAAAAA
>NW_015150567.1:1212913-1213987 GCF_000732505.1 Cyprinodon variegatus
CATTTAACCCTTAATTTGAGCAGGTAAATAAGATGATTTGCAAACAGAATCAGATTTTTTTTACTCTTGAAACAGAAATTACATGATAAGCAATTGTTTTTCTTATTTTAAATCTATATGATCTAATTCTATTAGCAATTCAAGAACAAATGACTTATTTAGAAAGCAGATGGCCGCTCACACTGAGCCTGGTTCTGCTGGAGGTTTCTTCCTGTTCAAAGGGAGTTTTTCCTCTCCACTGTCGCTACAAGAATGCTTAGTGTGAGGGATTGCTGAAGAGTCAATGAGTCGATGCAATCAGCTGGTTTTCCTTAGATCAAAAACTCTGAACCAATCTGACAGAATGATCTGGTTAAATTGTAAAGTGCCTTGAGATGACATGTGTGGTAAACTGGATCTATATAAATGAACTGAAATCAATTGGATTTAACATCAGGTTCTTAAAGCTTGCCACGGATTTTCAGTTAGTTACAGATCAGGACTTTGACTAGGTCATTTTAACACACAAATCTGCTTTGATCTAAACCATTCATAGCATCTCTGGTTGGATGTACAGGCTGATTTTCCTGCTGAAGGGCGAAGTTCTTCCACAATCTTGAACAGTTTTTTTTTTCCTGGGTTTGTCCTGAATCAACTCAGAGAAGCTTCATTTTCCCTGGTGAAAAAAGTAACCCCACAGCATTATGCTGCCACCACCATGTATCACATAAAGATGTTCATGTAACATTTTATTTAAAATAAATAGTTATGTTTTAGTCTAATCGCACCAGTTTGTTTACTTGTTTGCTGCATCTCCTACATGCCTTGTTGCTGTAAACAGGAAATTTGGTTTTTAATCCCACAGTATCATGCTCTGATACCATGCTTCATTAGGGGAGGGGTCTGTTTAGGTATTAGTTTTCCACCAAATACGGCTGTATGTGTGTAGGATAAAAAGATGTATGGGGGCCTCGTCTCAGTATATTTGTTGTAAAGGTGTCCCTGCTTCCACACACCTGTTAGTTCCCTTCAGACTTTTGATTCAGGTCGGGGACACATCAAGTTGCAGGACAGTGACCTTCAAAGATTTGACTT
>NW_015150567.1:1214971-1216888 GCF_000732505.1 Cyprinodon variegatus
TTAAAACATTTAGAAGACAGTCAGGTCTCTGAAAGCTAAACATAAATAAATCAGATCTGGCTCAGGACTTTTGCATAGTATTAGATATGGTGACCCACTGTGCATTTCTCCACAGTGGGTCCTTCAAATGGTACAAGACCTTTGTTGCATCGACAGTAAGCAGATTCCTCCAACTGAAATGTATGTTAGGTTTAAGAGGGTCTTTAATTGGTTAATGGGGAATCTTTGCTAAAAATAAATACTTAACTTGAACAACAAAACTACACAAAACTGACCTTGTTGTCACTGTTAAGGAACAAAGCGAGAGAACGCTTTAAACTTACCCTGTTCTCCTCATCTCTGAGGTCCGGCATGGTGCTGATGCAGAGGCTGATGACAGTGACCAGAACCATGATGATCGAGAGACACGCAAACATTTTCCCGGCTATACCTGAGTGAGGGTTTTCCATCACTTCCCGCAGCATCAGCACCAGTCTGCGGTATCCTTTTTCCGTCTGTGGGGGTCTTTGCTTCAGCTTTATTCTTTTCTGCCTCCACTCTTTCTCTTTCCGCCGGCGCTCCACCACCTCATCCACACGGGTGATCATCCGCCGCCGGCAGCAGCGTTCCATGTGGCCCGGGTCCACGCCCCAGTAGTCAAGCTCATCATGCAGAGAAACAGCACACAGCTCCCGTAGAAGACGAAGTTTTCCCGCGGCAAGGAAGTTCAGGATGATCCTGAAGGCTGTGGGGTTCCTGTCAAAGAAGTACTCCCTGCAGGTTTCATCGTAGTCGTCACAAAGTCGGGCAATCTCCTCCGGGGTGGTGCAGGATCGAAGACGACCCAGTCGACTTTGGGGAAACTGCTCCAGCGTGCTCCAAGGGAAGGTATAGCGGTTTCCCCCTACATTGATGAGGACCTGCAAGGTGTGGTCAACCACATAAGAAGCCTTGGGGTCACGCAGCAGCTGGGCACGCTGGAAGTAGACCCCCTTTATGGTCTCAGTCTCAGGGATCTCAGTGAAGAAGCGGTCAAGACTACTGTCATCGCTGCTGATAGAGTATGTGCTGAAGTCATGGTTTGTATTGCTGATGATGGGCATACTGGCAAAATATTGGAGATAGGGATGGAGGAACTTTCTGTAGATCCAACCAATGCGGAAGATCTGCAAGGAGTAAGTATTTTAGCTGTAATACATTAAAGATTCTGCAAACCTGTGCTACTCATGCATAGAAGGATGGGAGATTTCATATTTAATATTTCTGCATAGATATTCTATAGAGGAACTGTAAAAAAAAAATCTGCCATCACCTTAGCTAAAAAAAGTTATAAAAACCCAAACTGACTTATACCTACAAGCCTGAACATATTTTTTTAAATTTTTCATTGCCATATAAAATTAAATACATTCAAAAACAAAGGAATACATTCATTTTATTTTTATCTTTTTTTATATGCCTGCATCTCAGCCTGCTGGACGCTGGATGTGCAAATTAGCTTTTTAAAAGAACAAAATATCAAGTCAGTTTTATAATTAAAAAAAATTACATTTGAGAGTTGAATATGGATTAATTAAAGGAAAGAGCATTTACGATACAGATACATAAATACAGAGAGGAAAATATGTATTTGAAATCCCTGCTATTTTGCAAGTTCTTCCACTCCACTCCACAAATCATGGAGGGGTTTGAAATTGTCATCATAGTTGCATGTTCGCTGTGAAAAAATCCTTTTTTTTATTTTCTATTTGTATGATCCAGCTGCAAATAAGTATTTGAACACCTGTCAATCAGCTAGAATTCTGACCCAGTTAGTCTTCCTTCAAAATGTCCTCCTCCACTCCATTTATTATCCTAAATTAGATGCAAGTGTTTGAGGCCGTTAGCTGCATAAAGACACCTGTTGTCAGGAATCCAGTTTGTGTGGTCTGTTTTTGT
>NW_015150567.1:1216984-1228151 GCF_000732505.1 Cyprinodon variegatus
GAGCTTCACACCGAGCAAAGGTTTCATCTGCACCGCAGCCCGTTCAAGTACCGCAGGAAATCAGAGTGGCAGTCAGCTTCTCCGTTCACTCCAAACAGGAAGTTTGGATCAACTTTTCCCAAGAGGTCGTTCGAGCTTCACACCGAGCAAAGGTTTCATCTGCACCGCAGCCCGTTCAAGTACCGCAGGAAATCAGAGTGGCAGTCAGCTTCTCCGTTCACTCCAAACAGGAAGTTTGGATCAACTTTTCCCAAGAGGTCGTTCGAGCTTCACACCGAGCAAAGGTTTCATCAGCACCGCAGCCCGTTCAAGTACCGCAGGAAATCAGAGTGGCAGTCAGCTTCTCTGTTCACTCCAAACAGGAAGTTTGGATCAACTTTCCCAAGAGGTCGTTTGAGCTTCACACCAAACCAGGATTTCTTCAGCACTACAGCCCGTTCAAGTACCGCAGGAAATCAGAGTGGCAGTCAGCTTCTTCATTCACCAGGGAACAACTGCAGCCTGAGTAACCCAGTCCACCCATCACCAAACAAGACAATCTCTGGTTTAATCCTCACAGTCTGGATTCCATAAAGGACATCTTTCCCCGGAGAAGTGAGTCTGCAATCTTGTCCTCCAATTCTAAAACCTAAGATTCTAATTTCCCACTGAGCCTGAACTAACCGCAGTCTCTTCCCCTCACCTTTCAGTCCCTGTTGAGCAGTGCTCAGAGCAGCACTGGATTCCTCACATCATAACTAAATAAACCTATTTGAACTTTTCCCTGGTCTCTCTGTTTGGTCTTCTGCATCTCGGGGTCAGACCTTAGAATTAATATAATCATGACACCTGTCCACCCCATACAATCAGTAAGAATCCAACTACTGACATGGCAAAGACCGAAGAGCTGTCCAAAGACACTGGAGATAAAACGGTACACCGTCACAAGGCTGGAAAGGACTACGGGGGAAATAACCAAGCAGCTTGGTGAAAAAAGGTCCACTGTTGGAGCATTCATTAGAAAATGGAAAAAGAACATGATTGTAAATCTCCCTTAGACTGGGTCTCCATGCAACATATCCCCTGGTGGGGTCTCAATGATCCTAAGAAAGGTGAGAAATCATCCCAGAACTACGCAGGAGGAGCTGGTCAATGACCTCCAAATAGCTGGGATCACCGTTTCCATGGTTACTGTTGGTAATACACTAAGGCGTCATGGAGTGAAATCATGCATGGTACGGAAGGTTACCTAGCATAAACCAGCACATTTTAAGGCCTGTCCTAATTTTGCAAATGACCATTTGGATGATCCAGAGGAGTCATGGGAGAAAGTCATGTGGTCAGATGAGACCAAAATAGAGCTTTTTGGTCATAATTCCAGTAACTGTGTTTGCAGGAAGAAGAATGATGAGTACCATCCCAAGAACACCATCCCCACTGTGAAGCATGGGGATGGTAGCATCATGGTTTGGGGGTGTTTTTCTGCACATGGAACAGAGCAACTGCACTGTATTAAGGAGAGGATGACCGGGGCCATGGGTTGTGAGCATTGAAGATGGGTCGAGGCTGGGTCTTCCAGCATGACAATGATCCGAAGCACGCAGCCAGGAGGGGTGGCTCTGGAAGAAGCATATCAAGGTTCTGGCATGGCCTACCCAGTCTCTAGGCCTTAAACCCAATAGAGAATCTTTGGGGGGAGCTCAAACTCCGCGTTTCTCAGTGACAGCCCATAAACCTGACTGATCTAGAGAAGATCTGTGTAGAGGAGTGGGCCAAAATCCCTCCTACAGTGTGTGCAAACCTCTGACCTCTATATTTGCAAAGAAATGCTACTGAACCAAATATTAACATTGATTTTCTCGGGTTTTCAAATACTTTTTTGCAGCTGGATCATACAAATAAATAGTTAAAAAATCATACATTGTGTTTTTTTAGATTTTTATTTTAGATTATGTATCTCACAGTGGACATGCACCTAGGATGACAATTTCAGATCCTTCATGATTTCTAAGTGAGAGAAAATGCAAAACAGGAGGGTGTTCAATACTTCTTTTCTTCACTGTAAATGATCCAACAGGAAGAATATGTGGCGGTCCAAATGTTTGCCAGTCTAGCCTTCCATACCATTGAAACTTGTTTTATCTGTTCTAAGACAGATTATTACTCCGAATCCCCATCTTATCCAACTTTTCCTCAGCAAATCTCCCCAGCTGTTTTAAAACTTGCCATTTCTTAATGGAAAATGAAAGTCAAAAAATGTATTAGAAAACTCTATCTAAACAGAATATTACCTTCCCATATTCCCTCTAACCTGACTCCGTCAGATGGATTTGCTCCTCATATCCATCTGGAAACCTTCCGTTGAAGTAATTTTGGGAAGGTGCGAAAATACTGGTTAGCTGATTGGCCTATGTTGGTGATAGACGGGCCAAATAAACAAATCAGATCAACAAAGCATATGACGTACTAACAGAGCAACGACGAAGAGGAGCCAATTGATAAATCAAACTATTGAGGAAACCAGTCTGGAGAAGAGCAAAAACATCTTTTCCTCTGAGAAAAGCCTCCAGAGCAGTGTTTTGCTCTTCTTTCAGCGAAGAAATACTCTGTAATTCCGATAAAACTTGCTCGATAGCCACGCTAGCGCTAGTTTCATCGGCTGAAGCCGCCATGTTCTTTAGACTGAACTGTTGCGCTTCTCGTTACGTCACACCTAAACCCGCCTCAAAGCCAACGCTGATTGGACGTTCGTTTGGCGAACGGCTCCAAATTTTCTTTAACGGAGAGTCTCCAGACTGATCTGCGAGTGAAACCTTGAAAGCTCGCGAGATCAGGATGGTCTCACGAGGCTATATTCCCTCAGCATCGTGTGAAAAGATCAAATCCCAGAGCCAAAAAGAAGGTATAAATATTAGTGTTGCACCGATACCAATATCGGGTGGGGCCCCGATCCAGCAATAAAATGGTGGCATCGGTATCGGCCAGTACCAACAAATAGGGCACCGATACCTTTTTGAGAGCCAAAAGTTTATTCAACTAATGTCTTTTTCCTGCTTCATAAAGGTAGGCAGCAGCTTGACAAAGCCATGATGGCAATTATTTTACATCCACGTAGTATGCAGTTCTTCATATATACACACATCAATTTATTTCAAACTGTATTGGTATCAGCTGATACCAATTTCAAACAGATGGTATCGGTATGGTATTGGTATCAGCTGATACCGCACAGCCAGGTATCGGTATTAGACCAAAAAATGGCATCAGTGAAACACTAATAAATATCAAATCACTGATGTCCAAAAACATCTGAAGCAGCAGGGTATCTCTCTGTTAATCTGATTTTAATCTGAATCCTGCAAAGTATTGATTTTAACCCATTGTTCGCGTCAGAAGCATCAGGACGCATTGAAGGATAATCCCGCCACTGTTTCCACTTTCTTTCTGGATCCTCTGACGCATTTTTCCTTTTCCATCAAACTACGATGAAAATCTGCTGCTTTATTAGTCTCCGCTGAACCTGCTGAGAACTTCTGGACTCCATGATAGAGTGGGAGCCAGTGCTGATGTGAAGCTGCTCTTAAACAAACCTGTCATCTGAATAAAATAAAGTTGGATAAAAAGATAAGTGAAGCTGGGTCACCTGTCAGAGCGCAGCCGCTCCGTCCTCCTGCAGAAAGAAGCTCCTCCTCAGCTGGAGCTGGAGCTGCATCAGCTGCGCTGCTCCGACATCATGAAGTTTGCAGATGCTCTGATCTCCAGCCTCCCATCAGTGTTTCCACCTTTCCACGCCGCGCGTGAACAAAGAAAAGATGCGATTATCTAACAGCGGCGCGCAACCAGAACCCGCTGCTGTGTTTTCATCTGGCTCCAGGACCGTCCTCCTCCTCCTCCTCCTCCTCCTCCTCCTCTTTCTCTTTCTCTCCTCCTCTTATTTTCCCTTCTCATCAACAGGCTCTACACAAAAACAGACTCCTCTCCGCTCTGAAAAATCTGGAGAAGTTTGGAGCTTTTCAGTTTTAATTTCACAAAGTAAAACCAGGTAATTGATTGGAAGCCAGATTCTGCAAATACATGAAATGCAGAGATTAAACATACAGAGTCAGAAGGATGATCTGATTTAGAGAAAACCTGCTCCTGATACAGGCAAGCAGAGATGTGCGTAAAAGTGATGGAGTCAGAGTGGCTGCAATGTCTGAAATGGCCACTGGGGCCAAAAGGCCATCATGAGAGAGGCTGTGTTTAGCTGTACAGGCAGTAACCAAATATCCGACAGTCGATCCCTCCCTTCCATATTTATCTACTACAGAGTATTAGGCCAGGCTAGATAGTTTTTCATTCTTCTATTTCGAGAATAAAGTAGTAACATTACGAGAATAAAGTTGTAACATTACGAGAATAAAGTCTTAAAATTACGAGAATAAAGTCTTAACATTATGAGAATAAAGTCGTAAAATTACGAGAATAAAGTCTTAAAATTACAAGAATAAAGTCTTAACATTATGAGAATAAAGTTGTAAAATTACGAGAATAAAGTCTTAACATTGTGAAAATAAAGTCGTAAAATTACGAGAATAAAGTCGTAAAAATTACGAGAATAAAGTCGTAAAATTACGAGAATAAAGTCTAAAGTTTATGAAAATAAAGTTGTAAAATTACGAGAATAAAGTGGTAACATTATGAGAATAAAGTTGTAAAATTACGAGAATAAATTTGCAAAAATTACGAGAATAAAGTTGTAAAAATTGCGAGAATAAACGTAACATTACGAATATAATTTCGTAAAATTATAAGAATAAAGTCGTAAAATTACGAGAATAAAGTTGTAACATTACAAGAATAGAGTCGTGAAAATTCTGAGAATAAAGTTGTAAAATTGCAAGAATAAATTTGTAATATTACGAGAAAAAATTCACAACGAGAATAGTTCTACAATTTCGAGAATAAAGTCATTATACAACAACTCGTTTCAGAAAGAAAGCCGTGAGCTCCGCCCAGCAGATGACGGCCGACCAGCTCCACCAATCAGCAACCTGAGTCCACGTTGACATCCTGACCAGTTTGATGCTGCTGCTAAAAGATTTCCTGATTTGTCAAACCAGAACCAAAGTATAACTTCACATGATGCTCCACATTCCCCATTTTAGGAAGAAAGTGCTTCTTGTAAGAGTTATCATGAACTACAACTTGTTTCTTGTAAATTTTACGACTTTATTCTTGTAATTTTCCAACTTTATTCTAGTAATTTTATGACTATTCTCGCTGTCACTTAATTCTCGTAATGTTACGACTTTATTCTCGTAATTTTCCGACTTTATTCTCGTAATTTTATGACTTTATTCTCGTAATTTTCCGACTTTATTCTCGTAATTTTATGACTATTCTCGCTGTCACTTAATTCTCGTAATGTTACGACTTTATTCTCGTAATTTTCCGACTTTATTCTCGTAATTTTATGACTATTCTCGTTGTCACTTTATTTTCGTAATTTTACGACTTTATTCTCGTAATGTTATGACTCCATTCTCGTAATTTTCTGACTTTATTTCGTAATGTTACGACTTTATTCTTGAAATAGAAGAAAAAAATCTTTTGCCTCGCCCTAATACTGCGTCGTACTGTACATATCAAACTCTTCTCAGCGATGTAGGAGTTTTAGAAATCATTTCACATAGAGGTTAATTATGATCAAACAATATATAATCATTAACAATAGTTAAGCTCTAGTTAAGCTGTTTTATTTCGATGCCAGTACACAACAAACTTTCATAACCACCTCACTTCAAAAGGGAAACTTTTTTTTTTCTAAAGCTTAAGTCAAGTAAATGTTACTGGGAAAATGGAAGTAGATAGTTCCCACCTCTGCTCACACATTCAGAGAAAATTCAAGAAAATACAGAATCCAAGTTTAATTTTTCACATCTGAGTTTAATCCAGAGCCCTGCAGCCCTCTAGAGTTCCGCCGAGTTTACAGTTCGATTTTTGATGTGAATCTGAGTGAGTTCTGCAGAAAGGAAATAATTCCGCTTTTAGATATTAGTATTTTCTTCCCGAGCAAGCATGGGTTCTCTCTGAGTTATCCAATGACAGGTTGTGCCTATGTAGGCTAATCATCAAATATGTTTATCTTTCAAATGTCATGATGCATTTCATCCATTTGCATTTGATCATAACTCTCCACAAAACCACAGAGCAACTTCTGCCTGAGTAGTGAAAACCTGGATGACAAAGTCTGTGCCGCTCAATGTTCAATCACTAAGAGGATTAATAAACCAAAAGACAGAAACCAGAACCTCCGTATGCCCATCTGCAGCGTGCAAAATAAGGCGTGCACCGTGATGTCATGGATGATTCGCATCACTGCTTTACAAGAAGCAGGTGGTTATTTCAGGGCAAATTGAATAAGCAGAACATAAGAAGAAGGGGACATCTGAGCTGTTTCACTACGAGAGCAGCGGAGGAACCACGCCTCCGACTCAGTCCAGTTCCGATTCCAGTTTATCTGTGCTGTCATAAGGGAACAATATGGTACTGAATCCTTCTAATTGAAACATTAAAATTACAGTGGAGCTGCTCTTCTGGACCAAAGGCTTATGATACTCTAGTTACATGACTCTCATTGAAAGTTCATAAATCATAATCAACTTTATTGACCAAGTTTGTAGATACAAATCAAAAAATTACCATCCAAAATAGAGGCGATGGGTTGTGTTTGCAAACCCAAACTGTTTGGACCACTGAGTAAAATAAATGTCCCATGTCATAATAATCAATAATAAAGCTTTATGACAAAGAGCTTCATTCATTTATCTTTAGGCACCAATCAGAAGGAAATGGGGTCTAGATGAACCCTTTCTATGGATTCTCAGGATTTATATCCCATCATAGTTTATCAAACCTCAGCTGAGGTCGATTCCTTTCAAAATGACTTTTAATTTAATTTGTGTTTTGTTGATATTTGGATTCCTTAGAGCCCCTGAAGTCTGAGATAGATCTTTGTAAATTATCAACATTAATACTTGCACCTTTAATCAGTCATGTTCCTTTATTTTCTTCTTTCTTTGCCTTGAATCATGATATATATTACAGTTTATTTTCTTCCTAACGTGATTTATGGTTGCAGTTTAGCAAAAGCTTGTTATCCCATCATCATCATGTGTGCTGAAATTTAAACCATGCAACACACTGGCCCTCGAGAATTTGCGTGGCAGATTTTAACCCCCAGATTCCACATACTCCGTCTCTGCTCCGCTTCGCCCCGCTCACCTACGTCGTGCGTAGTACTGGTCAGTCATGTTAATCAATGAGAACTGTTCCACATCCACCACTACTTCTCCGAAAGTCACCCTCCATGTACGTGTTCTCTGTCCTTCACCGTCAAAATATGGAGCCGGTCAAGATCCACAATTGCAATCGCACCAAACACGAAAAAGAAGGGCGAGAAGATCCAGTTTGTCTAATTAGAATATCGTAATGACAGCTCGGTAACTACTAATTAGAGCAAAACTTGCAAAATTGTAAGCGACCGTAGACAATGCCCAGATAGCGTCACAGGGAGGAGAGAAAGGAGGCCTCTGATTGGTCAATTCTACATCCCCTCTTTCCTGTTTGGTACCTAATGGCAGAAACTCTGGCTGTAGTGCCGTCCACAATGTCTGGCACACCTCAGACACTATGCCAGACACCGTAAAGGTTGCTAGTTTGTGGCTCTTTGCGTCAGTTTTTGATTTGCAACCGAAGTGAAAACACACAGCGCCACGGCAGGTCTTTCAGGAACACTCACGGTGAACTGTGTGTCTACCGGCTTTGGATGAGGGGTTGTAGATGGCGAACAAGCTCGTCAAACTGACACTCAGACGGCCACAATCCTAGCTAGTTTGTGATTGTCCCTCTTGCGTTGCGGCGTGGAATAACATATGGCAGACCACGCTTTAAAATTGGCCATAAAGCAAAAATATCTGCGTTATCCCTGTGATAAGCTCACTGCGACACACTGCTGTGGCCCTTAAGGCTGGAGGACCAGCAGGAAAGTAAACCCCTTTTAAAAGTTTTCTTCCCCATTCACAGTAAAGCACTCTGTGTTGATCGGCTTCCTAAAACCACAGGAAAAGATTAAAGCTTGAGAAAAAAATGTTTATGAAACTAGAAAGTCTGTCATTTATTTGAAAACACACGGCCAAATAATTTCTCATCTTAAATTAGATTTTCTAACTTAACTTACCTTATGGGACGACACACCTTCTGTCAGCTTCTCAGGCTTGTGTCCAGGTGGGAGGATGAAGATGACCCAACCTGTCTACCTCAGGCTTGTTAACTCCGTGTTGAGACCTGAGGGAGTTCACCCTCTCACGGGATGAGTTATGACGAAAAAACCTCTGATCTCCCAAACTGATTGAATTTCAGGGATTACATGATAATCCTGGGCAGGAAAGAGGCAGATGGAGGGGAAACCTTAGCAGCGGTTCACAGCCTGTTTATCCTCCTGAGAGATAAAGATTTATTGGACCTTATAGATCTACAGCACAATTATGCTTTTCATGACATCACTCCACAGATTGTTAGAATTTGTGGGTTTGGAATCTGAACTGAAATGCAGACCAGAGATTCAATAATAATAATTGAACTTTATTAATCTCACATAAATCTACCGCTGCATGTAACCCATCCCCTTGGGGAGCAGTGGGCTGCCACTGTGCGGCAGCTAGGGAGCAGTGTGGGGTTAAGGGTCTTGCCCAGAGTGGCAGTCCATGGGAGATAGGGATAGCATGTTGAAAAGTTTGATAATGAAATTAGCAAACATATGGAAGAAGCACAAGTGGAACATAACATCAAGTATGGGAGGATAATAAATGAGCTTCATCATCAGGGAGGAGCAGAGAATGACAATTACTGCAGGTGAGTTTATGGAGCAGCTGAAGCAGAATGAAAGCAGGGCGCCTTAAGGAAGAACACTAATTCAATGAAATGGGGCAGAACTCGGACAAAATAAACGCCTAATTAAGAAGAAAAATCATGATGCGTTCTGACCAAATGTGTTTTGCCCATCAAAAGGTGTCCATCGCTCAGCTCGGATGCTTCGAATGTCATGATTTTATCCAAAGATCTGACCCACATGCAGAAAACCAAACAGAGAGACCAGGGGAAGGTTTAACAGGTTTAATGTGAGTTGGTAGAGAGGAGTCCAGTGCTGCTCTGAACACTGGCAAACCGGGACTGAAAAGTGAAGGGGAAGATTCTGCGGTTAGTTCAGGCTCAGTGGGAAATTTGTGTCTTTGATTTGAAAAAGGGAACAAAGGCAACAGGACTCACGTTTCCTGAAAAAGGTGTCTTTCTTTGAATCCAGTCGGTGTGGGTTGTTCCAGTAATAGACCTGCTCGTTGGAGGGCGGACAGAGTTTAACCAGGTTGAGGTGTTTACTTGAGGAATGGAGGACCTGACTGCCACTTAGATTTCCTGCGGTACTTGAACCGTTTCTTGTGGAGATGAATCCCCTGCTCAGTGTGAAGCTCAAACAATCCCTTGGGGAAAAGTAGATCCAAATCTCCAGTTTTAATCCCCAGCTCAGTTTAAAGCTCAGACGATCCTTCCAGGGAGAGAAGGTCCAAACATCCAGTTTGCAGGATGACTTCCTGCCGAGAGGCAAAGACAAAAAACAACAAGGTTAAAACTCAAATTGACAAAAACTCAGTTTGACTCAGCAAAACTCAGCCTGGCTAGAGTACCCAAAACTGGCAAACACTCTGCAATCAAAGTAGCGGCAGTCAGCAGCTTAAGAGTCCTCCGGTAATGAGGCAACCATCCGCAGGTGTGTGAGAAGGCCAACGAGAATCAGGCGCCACCTGGTGGTGGAGGAAAACAAACAAAAAACACAACCCACACAGACTGGATTCCTAACATCGAATTTAAACACTTGATATTGGACATCAAAATCCTTTTAGACACATTTGAGCAAAAGGGTGGATAATAATCCAAATCTACAAATAACAGAGCATGAAAACAGACTAACAAAAAGGGAAAGAAATAATATTTCAACAACTTTTCTAGGAATGATAAACAGAGAAAACGATGTTAATAGATTAGTGCATAAACAACAAGGTAATGAAGAAAACTCATTCTATGGATCCTGATTAAAGACCCCCCCCCATCATGTTTTACTTCCTGCTGCCTCTTCATTTCCTTACGCTGCTGAAGGTTACCACGGTTCACAAGGATCTCTCTGACAGAAGAAATTAAACCAAACTCCCAGGGAATCGCTCTTCTCTCTCAATTTGTGCCGGCTCGCCTGGGGATCCGTGCGGCGGGGCAACGGATGGTTCACCCTGAACTCAACACAAACATCCCCTTTCCAACACTTGTTAATTAACTCCCGCCTCAATCCCAGCCTTATCAGGTCTCATGTGGCCGGCTTATAAAGGCTGCCCTTGCTGCAGAGAGCTTCTGAATTGTGTTTCATTAATGTGGCGTGTTGGTGTGAGCTGAGCCTCATTAAGCATTCAGGCTTTGTTGTGTTGTCCTCTCACAGTGTCCTGTTTCTCAACTTGGAGTACAAGCATTCAGATGTCGGAAATACTCCCACATGAATCAAATTATACAGCTCAGGTGCTCTGTTACTCTTATTGATTAGCTGCCCTTTCTGCTGCAGGCTCAGCTTGCAGGTTTGTTGATGATGGAGAACATCTTTCCGACAACAAAGCTGCAGCAGCGTGGCTAAACGGGACTTTAAGTTCACGCCGATTCAAAGAAGAGCTCAATAAAATCTTGATCCCATTTTAGCAGCTTCTCAGCTATTACTGCTGCAACTGAATGGAGGCTTGAGGAGCCAGAAGGACCACAAAGGCAAGGCCTAACCTTTAAGATTTACTGCTTCACCATCTTCAGTTCTTTAAGCTTCTTAATGCTGGACGACTAAACAGAGTAAAGACAGACGGCTATTACACTTTAGCAGGAGCTAGTATTTATATTTTTATTACAGGGCCAATGGAAGGGGTGAGATTATATAAGCTACCCTTATGAGGAAATGCATGGTTGTGCTTTTTCTGCATTAGCATGTTGGATGTATGCTTTTTATTAGTGTTTAAATAAACTGCAAGGTGCTCTGTTCAATGGAAGAAAAAGTTGTGTGTTAAACAGGGGCGGCGCTAGATGGGGGCCACCCTTAGCTAATCATTGGCCACCCCTGTGGCCACCC
>NW_015150567.1:1229344-1231089 GCF_000732505.1 Cyprinodon variegatus
CTGTAAGTCATCTAGCAGACTTCAGTGAATACAAACTTAATAAATAATCAATTTATGTAAATATTAGTAACTTCAAATATAAATTTTAAGCAGAATGATTACTGATAAAAGTAGGTAAGTAATGACAATGGAAAAGATGATCACCCCAGAATTCAAACCTGAGACAATTCTATCCATTTTTATTTAGAAAGCACATATGTTCAAATATATGCATCTGTTTGTTTCACAGCTTTGATTCTGTTATGTTTTTCTTTTGAGTATTCAGTTATACTTTGCTCCATGTTTTCTTGTTTTAGTGGTTTAATAATTTTTTTTTTTGTCTTCTGTGGTTATTTTTCAGTTTTCAGGTTTTTATTTGTTGCCCTCTGCTGCCCTCTTGTGTTCTCCTCTTTCCCTAGCTCCTTTCCTGTCTGCTCTGTCCACACCTGCTCCCAATCTGCTCGTTAGTCCTCTCTTTGTTTCAGTCTCCCATAAATACACTCGTTATGCAGTTCCTCAGTGCTGGTTCCTCGTAAAACTTTGTCCAACTCTGTCTCTCTGAGTCTTCCTTCTCGTGATTGTTTTTCCCCTGATGTCTCCGTGGTTTCTGGTTTGTTTAACTTTGCTTTCATGTTTTGATTTTTTGGACTTTTGGATTCCTGAAAACCCTTCCATGAAATCTACAAGAAACTCACCTCTGCCTCCCTTCCTCTGCATTTGGGTCCTCAAACCACATCCAAATTCTGACAGTTTGTTTGGAAAGGCTTTAGGAAAGGATAGTTTGTCTTTATTTAGAAAATGTGGATGTTTTGCTCATTAATTTTCCTGTTGGAACAGTGTCGATTGACCGTGAGGTTCTGGCGCCTTTCAGCTTTTGGCCACCCCTCAGTGTACATTGGTTATTGCCTGGCCACCCTTATAAAAATGTTCTGGCTGCGCCACTGGTTTAAAATTGCCAAATCAATGTAAAGAACACAGTTTAAGCAGAACTAGGGCTCCTTTGTGTGTTTAACTTGAAAAGCTCCCCACCATTCATTGAAGATATGACACAGGTGGAAGAAATCCATGAAACTCGTTATCTTGCTGCAGTCAGTAAATATTAGCTACAGAATCAAATTCAGAACTAGTCGATGCCGGCCGAGCAGATAAATAAATAGCTTTCTTTGGACAGAATAAACATCCATTTGGACCTCCTCCATGCTAATCAAAGCAAGCAGGAGAACGGCAGGTTTTCAAAACAGCAGCTTTCATGGCTGCTAAAGTAGATGCAAGAGAAGTAAACTGACTTTAAATGTTTTCACACGTTTCGTCCTTGTTTGGTGTTTCTGACTCACGTAACCTCTATTTATCTCTGACAGCCTCAGTGGAACAAGCCCTTCCCATCATGCATCTCTCCCCTGAAGATAAGAGCTCTCTATTTGGAAATCTTCTAAGCTTCGCTTTGAGCGAGGCTCTGCTCTGACTGTCTGATGCTGGAGGCCTGAATCGATGGTTCAGGCAGTGAAAGGAAAAACAGCACGTAGGTAATCATGAGCTGTTTTCGTTTTGTTAGAACATTTCAAGTTGATTGCCCTGAATTTTCAGCATCTGAGGGAAGATTGAGGTGAAGCTATGGATGAATAACTCTTTTATCCACATCAGCCCCTTTAACCCCTCAAAACCCACCTGGTAGCTGCTGACCCGTTTTAAAGCGTTTGGAACTTATAGCTCAGAATGTATGAAAATTACAACGGTAAAATTTTTTTAAAAAGACATATAGGGGTGTC
>NW_015150567.1:1232457-1234071 GCF_000732505.1 Cyprinodon variegatus
CTGCTTGCTTCTGATGATTTCCTTTAGCTAACCAATGAGTGTTTGCATTATATGACTCATCAATTACACTAGTTTTCACTAGATGTGGATGGAGCCAATGATCTGCATTGGATGGAGCACATGACGGGAAATAAATATATAGAAACATTAAACCGAAGCCAAGAGTAACAAGTAACGTTTGTTTTAAAAATGTAAGGAATAGAAAGTACAGATACTTGTGTGAAAATGTAATTAGTAGAAGTCAGAAGTAGGAAGAAAAATAAGTTACGGAGTAAAGTATCTTTGCATAAAAAGTGTACTTGAGTACAGTAAAGAAGAATTTGTACTTTGTCATTTTGACACCTCTGCCAATATAGACATATTAGACATAGTTGGAAAGCTTAGATTCTCCACACTTCAACCACCTAGTTCATTTTTTGGGGGGTTTTTGTTTGTTTTTTAACAGTGTCCTGTCTGGCAATGTGGCAATAAGAATAATTGTCTTGATGCCAAATAGAGCCCAACAGATTTTACTTTCACAAGTGGAGCGGTACGGCTATCGCCATTGTCATGATCCTGGCACTGGTGACTGGCCTGATTGCTCATTCCATTCACCTGTTTAACTCTGCCCGGTTTCTCATTACTGCTTATCTGATCCACCTGTTTNTTATAGCTCAGAATGTATGAAAATTACAACGGTAAAATTTTTTTAAAAAGACATATAGGGGTGTCAAAAGTTCACACATTTGTTAAGTAGAAGTATAGATACTGCAGTTTAAAAACACTCTGGTAAAATTTGAAGTATCAACTTGACCTCTTTACTCAAGTAAAAGTGAAAAATTATGTGCTCCAAAAACTACTTAAAAGTATTGTTGGAGCTATTGATTCTTTATTTCTTTATCCATTTGAATTGTATTAATTCCTACTCCTATTTTTTTTTTGTATTATTTACAGACTTTATTTCTAGGTTAATTGTTGCATTTTGTGTATTTATTTTTTGTTTTATTTTTTTCTTTCTTTATTACGTAAAACAGGAAGAAATGTGGGCGGTCCACTTTCTATAATCGTAGGAGCCTGGTAAGGACCAGCAGGTATTTGGGTTAGGGGCCTATGGGTTTTTACCAGCGCAAGAGAGGTGACAGAGCAAGGAATGTTTGAACTCTGTAATGTTGCAAAAAATATAGGAAATAAATCAACTAAACATCTACAAGTTTGGACTTCAACTTCTTTTGCCTGCGTCAAGAAAACGTGACCCCAGTGCCTATAGTGGCTTATTGGAACTTTATTTGATGTTTGGTTTGACAAACAATTGCCACTACAAGTATAAAGCAACTTTAGAAGAAAACAGCGAGATGCCACTACCTGAATTAGAAGCTAAATTTTTACTATTTTGAAAAACTCTTAGAGATAGGGTCTTGTTGGTCTCCATCGATACGCTCTCGCCTGTGTCCGACCTTTCAGACATTTCAACATCTTTTTTCTGAATCCCACATTGTAGCATGGCATAGACAATTCACGTTAGCAGTTTGAAGAACACCTGCTTGCTTCTGATGATTTCCTTTAGCTAACCAATGAGTGTTTGCGTTCTATGACTCATCAGTTTTCACTAGATGTGGATGGAGCCAATGATCTGCA
>NW_015150567.1:1234699-1238194 GCF_000732505.1 Cyprinodon variegatus
GTTTCTGCCCTGTGGATCCCGAGTTTTGCTTTGCCCTAGTTTGCTCTTTAATCTGCTCTGTTCTGGACTGATTCCTGGATTCGGCTGGCTCACCAAACTCAGACTGTTTTTCTGACATCGGCTTGGATTCCCCTTCTGTACCTCATCGGCTTTCTGATCTTCTGGTCTGTGAACTTGGTTCTGCTACGACTTCGGCTTTGGGCATTCCGTTCAGGACTCTGTTGCCCTTCGGCCAGGCTGGCTTCAGCTCCACTCAGAAACAGGATCTGGTTTATCCGCCCCAGCTGACGAGCAGCCATACTGGGTGTTCAATAAAGGCTTGTTGTGAACTATCCAGATCTGTCTGTCTTTTGAATTTTGGGTCCAAGGTTTTGAACTTACTACAGCTATAGTGTTACGCTTGATCAATGCATATAAATTGCTTTATTATAATTCATGCATGGAGTATTACAGATTATAGGGACACTGCATTTTAAATAGAACAGAAAAAAGGAGAAAAGACATAAGAAAGAGAAGATTAACGGGTGATAACGATAAAAAAAAAAACTTCAATCTGCTTCATTACCTGCAAATAGATGTAAAAAGAACAGCACAACCATCAGACATGTTACAAGATATACAATAAAGTAACACCATCATACCATCACTAAAGTAAAAGTTGTATTAGTACCTAGTTAATTTTATGGACACAGCGAGGACCAAATCACAGTTTACACAGATGTAGCAGCTTGTCAAAATGTAAACACGACAAAGCAGCCACAACAAGCAAGCATGTCTTTATTACAAAAAAAACCTATCATTTAAGAGAATAAAAAAAAAAAAAACAACTTTGAGTCATGTTTGAATTGATGCAGCTTAGGCTGTGTTTTACTCACCCAATTTTCACGTGTATATTTAGAAACTAGAAGATGTTAGTTTTCAAATAAGTTATCACACATGTAATTTGGGCTTACAGTTCCTAAGTTATTTGCTTTTCCCTTTTGGTGTGCAAAATAGGCGAGAATTTCCCAAAATGAGGTGGATGTTATTTAAACCATTTGGATTATTTATCTCATTAATTAGTTCTTTAAAATGTCAATTTTTAAAATTAGCTCATATGGGAATGAAGCAATCAGCTGGATTCCTGTTTGCTCTCATCTCGCTTAAATGAGCACATTTTAGGTAAAGTTCAGACAAACTTCAGTGGGGATTTCTTCTGCTAAATACACACGTAATAATTTTAGTAGTGAACCTCTTTTTTAGGTAGAATACTGGTGCAAAGCAGCGTCCATTTCACAAATCCCTGCAAAGGTTTGTTTGCACATCATACTTTTGTAAACAGGACGATAGACGTCGAATAGCAAATGAAAATGTATGTATTATATTAAAACTTTTGCACAAAATCTCAAACAAAAGTTTCCTGTTTGATCCTGGAGTCATATATGAATTAAATATGAACTGGAGATTGTTCTGATAATTGTATTCAGAACGATGGACAGAGTTATTGGGAAGACTGGGAGGAAATAATCAGATTGAGCTGAAAGGGAACAAAAGACAAAAAGACAGAAATATCCAAGACTCAGATAAAACTAATGAATGGAATCTCTATGCAGTGCAGATAACAGTAGGAGTTTCAGGAAGATAAATTAAGACATTTCAGGGACTAAATGTAAGAATACTTCCTTTCTGACCAACCAAGGTCACCTGTCCTGCCTAAGGAACTGTTGAAAATAGGAAACATTTCATTCTTTGTGACAGACTGACCCTTCAAAACGTCACCAAACACCTTCATTCCAGCACAAATCAGTGACTCAGACAGAGATCCTGCAGATTCAAATGCTTCAATCACCTCCACAGCGTGTCCTCTGGTCCAGCAAACACCTGATGAGGACCCACTGATTGGAGCAGAGGCCCTTCAGAAAGACGCAGCGCCGACTCTTCAGCCCTGCACAAGCATGCATTGCAGAAACTTAAAGGTGACATTCAAACTGTAGACTTTAAGACTCATTTACTCAGCTTTCCCAGTTAAAATACAGCATAACTGATTGACTTTAGCAGTCCTTTTGACATGTGGTGAAAAAGTGACTGTACACACAACCCTGATAGCAGCATCCAACAGTCAAACATGTCGGTGGCCGCATGATATTGTGGCGATCCTTTCCTTCAGCAAGGCCAGACATCAATACTTAATAATGTGTCAGAATGACCCAAATCCAGCTGAGAATCTTTTGGGAAACTAAGTGGAGTTTATCAGATGCTCTCCATCTAATTTAGAGTTTAAACGTGTTTTGGCTCTTTTTTTTCTGCTGATCTTGATTATTATGCAACTTCATTTCAATTCAAAAATACCTTATTTATCCCAAAGGGAAAATTAGATGTGTCTGTAAGGTTTATTCAATGATGATTATAAAGTTGATGTGTGTGCATATGAAACATTGAAGTCCTGCCTCCAGCCAGTTGGTCATAAAGCAGGATCATGCTGTTTTATGACCTGCATTCAGCTAGATAATCATTGCAGGGTCTTCTGTACTAAGACCCACCCATTTGCTCATGATCTGTTAATAAAAGACTCTGCTGTTTTGGTGGGGAGCAGAAAGGTGCTGAAATGTGAGCAGGCAGCCTTTCTCCTCCTGCAGGAAGCTGTGTTTGAAAATCCCTTGGTGTGTCAGATTCATTTTTTTGTCCTATATGAACTCACAATTCTTTGAACCCAACAGTGTCAGTAACTCATAGGGCATTATTTCGTTCAGTCGTTGTAGATGCTGATGCTGTAGGCAGGAAGGATTTTCTGTAGAGGTCTGTCTTGCACCAAACCTGTAGAAGCTTCTGACTGAAGACACTCTGTTGTTGTTTAAAATCTCCTGAAGAGGATGCTCACTAATGCCTATTAACCTTTTCACTTTATGAAGAGTCCTTCTCTGGGAAATCATCAGTTTCCAGAACAGAGCCGACCTTCTTTATCAGCTGATTGAGCTTCTTTCCCCACCATGGACTGGTCTCCCTGCTGCCCTCTGGTAAGGATCTTTGCAGCATTCGATGCAGATACAGCATATTCCAAAACAGCTTCTTTCCCACCATCATCAGACAGCTGAACTGTGGAAAAATCTCCAAATCATGCCGCAGACTCTGCATCAAACTGATAACAGCAAACCAAAATAAAGCATATTTGTACCAGATATTTTAATGCTATGAACTTCCATATCATGCCTTTTTGTGCACAAGTTTTTTTTCTCCCACTGTTTATATTTGATTACTGCTGCACTTTATGGAATAGAAATGTTAATTTACTGTCTGGAGAGCCGTACTAAACGAAATTTAGTTCTGTATACACTTTTTGTATACAAAATGTCATAAAAGTCTTTCATGATGGAGGCAGAGATCAGACTCTCCTCAGCAGACTGATAGAAGATCTGCAGCATCTGAAGGACCTAAGCTTCCTCTAGAAGTCCAGTCTGCTCTGTCCCTTCTTGGAGACGGCTTCACAGGTGTGTCTCTAGTCTAGTTTGTTGTCCAGGT
>NW_015150567.1:1239509-1240804 GCF_000732505.1 Cyprinodon variegatus
GAGACAAACTAGCAGACGCACTCAGCCTGACGCCTCATCTGTTCAGGTCTGGAGAACTGATTGGATTTCCTCTCCTCCGTCGCCTACTTGACCTTTTTCCAATCAGCAATAACAATTTTCTCTCACTGACGTTCTGCGTCTCGCTCTGAGGGCCCCTCGCCTGGGGACACTGCTCTTTGTGTCTGCTAACAGCTTTCAGTGGAGGAGAACAAATCGTCTTTAAACTCAGCTGTAGTGTGAGTCAGACTGGGTTTGTAGGAACTAAAATCTCTGCTTCATTTATTGCAAAAGAAAGTCCAGATTGAAGCCATTTAACGTCTAATTTTTTGTGAAAAGCTGAATTCCTTCTTGTTTTCTTAGCTCTGAGAACTCCTCTTCGCTCCAGCAGCTTCATTTAACCCCAGAGCAGAAACTCAGTGTCTGAAATCATAAGAAGAAAGAAAGAAAGAAATCTGGTGGTTTATGAATATCTGGATTTAAAGCAGTGACGGGCTTGTCAGCTTCAAAAAGCATCATAGATTGGAAAATAAAAACTAACCTGAGGTGAAGCCCATTCAAATTCACAAGTTATTTCTTCTCTTTCATGTATTTAGAATTAAAATACACATAAAACTCTCTGATCCCAGTGATGTGTAAAATAATTCCTTGGTCTCTGAGGACAGCAGCTTTCCTTTCTGCTTGGAAAACTGCCACCATGACCCAGAATTTAAGACAGTTTTCTGACAGCTGTATGAAAAAGCAATAAATAAAGCATTTCCAAACAGATCATTAAGCATTTAGATCTATAGATTGTTCTACATCCACAAAGCAAAAGAGGCTTATCCAAAACAGCAAAGGTAATCATTTTCATTTAGTTTACCTGAGTAAATTTAATTATTTTTTTAGACCAAAAATAAGAAAACATTATAACGAGAATTTCACAGTTCACATTTAGATTTAAGGAAAAAGTTTTGAACATCAATCTGTTTTCTCTTGGAAAGGTTCTCCTGTTCTGAATGGTTCAGAACAGGAGAAATGTCACTCCAGAGAAATGGTCTATGTCTTTTTGTGATTCTCCATTTCCATAGCAGGCAGTCAGGCTACCCTCAGTTCTGCGTTCTCCCTCACCATCATTCAAGCTTTATTCTTGAGATGAATTTATCGTTCTCTCCGATGTTTCTGCTAGGAGGTCCGTTTCCACATCTCCGATCTGAATGCGCAAACAATGGCAATGCACAACTCGCCGTGCAGTACATGATTCAGCTCAGCGTTCTTAAAGCAGACTCCATCACCACGACCATCAGTGAGTGTATAGT
>NW_015150567.1:1242795-1248394 GCF_000732505.1 Cyprinodon variegatus
TTTTTTTATATAGAAGAGTTATATGTGTATATATTTATATTATCTTGTGTGGTTTGTTGTGTATATATATATATATAAAATGTTTGCATCTGGAGCGTGTAACAAAAGTAATTTCCCTCTGGAATTATTAAAGTATTTCTGATTCTGATTCTGAACAGCAGCCACGCCAGGTAGCGTTGCCACCCTGCTCCGACCCAAACCCGTGAGATTTTCCGACCATAGCGCATCCAAATAGCATTGTCTATCTGTGACATATTACCAGTCTGCACATTACCACACATTGGTGTGGATCATTGGGTAGAACGGAGAGTCAGAACACCAGCTCCACAGCTGCCTCTTCTCTCCTTCCCCCGGCTCACTTCACACGCCAAATGGGCTCAAAAACATAAATAATGTGATTTAAATTGTCAAGTGTCTTTCATCTTCCATCATAGGAAAATGTTTTTAAGTGTTTTACAGTGTGAAGTATAGCTGGTATTACCAATGTATTCAACTACTAGCTACAGAGCCAACCAACCCTGTGACATCACCGCTTAGAGCACTGCAACATGGCGGCGCCGCCTCTAAACAATTCTAAATAATGCAATATTTTTTCTTTCATGCATTTATATTTTTCACTTTGTTAGATAATTACTGATAAAAATCTAAATCTCTGATGACAACCTGCATTATGGCTTTACAGACATTGTGTCTCTGATTGTTTTATTGTCAAACCTTAATGAGGAAAAGAGTAAACTTCACTATAAACAGATCTAGGACCCTCCAACTTGCATCTGTTTAGACGTGAATGTTTTTTAACCTTCTCCACACAGTAAGAGTTTGCTTTCCGACCTGCTTCCAAGATCTAGCTCCTGTTGGACCTACAAAACGAGGAGAATCCCGCTGATTGGCTAGCCTAAGATTTGAGATCAGGCAGAAATGGGCTAAGATTCTTCTGGAAAACTCTGCTGTGATTGGGTAAGACGCTGAACTGGATGAAGACCTAATGTTCAAACATTAAATCAGTCCTGTTCTCTGTCAATATATTCTTGGTCAATATTTTCAGATCTCCCGCTTGTACTTCAAACATGCACACAGATATTCCTTTCAAAATAAAAGCAAAGAGAGCATCCTCTCCTTATTTAATTACCTGGAAATAAGTTTAATTTTACAAGATTCAGTAAAGTGCTTCTTTAATAATAAATTAATTTAATCTACTTTAACTAACATTGATTGGTTGTAAACTCATTCAAACCTGAAGGCTTTAATGACAGCAGAAAAGTACGTGAGGAGAGGTCTGTCTCCTGAACTCACCTCAGCATCACCAGGATTTCCTCACTCTTTAGTTCTGCATGTAACTTTTAAAGATTTTCTTTGCAATTTCCTGTCTTATGAATAATTTTGAATCATCCTTCATTTTTTTTCCAGAAACAATTTTGAGATAATATTCATGTGTTAGATATGAAATTGCACAAGATTAATTTCCTTATACAGGATGGATCACACAAAGGAAACTGACTTCTTTTTCGTTTTTCCTTCTGCTTTGCAGCATTCCTTATCCTTTCATATAAGGACACTAAGGCTGCATTTGATTACTTCCTGAAGTTGTAGCTGGGAATGGTGTCTACATCCCATCTAAAAAACAATATCTAATTACTCTGAGCCATGGAAGAGAACAGAAACTTTGAACCTGACTCTATGATCTGTAAACTGCCTTGAAATGTGTGGTAAATTGGTTATTATTTATAACGTTGAAGAAAATAGCATGCTCGGATTAAAGAGATGTACATGTTTATGGGTGATTTTAAAAACGTATTACTAGAATAAAGAAATGTGCAAATGACACCAAGGATGTAGTCATTGTTGTAGGTTTATTGGTTGCAGTCATGGCTCTACTAGGAGCTGCTGGGAGGAAGGATCTGTGAAAAGCCTTAGAGCTCCTAAGCTGCTGCTGAAGAAACTCTCCTGCTCTGCAGCAGCTTCATGCATGGAGTGGCTATCGTTGTCCCACATGGTGTTTTTATTGCAGAGAACTTCATAGAACAAGGTTTTCTTCTAAGACAGATCAAAAGTTGCAGCAACAAACCCAAAACCCAAACGACTGCCCATTCCTAACGCTCGGATCCGTTCGTCCAGTTCAATTTCAATTTGGCGTAGAAAACATTCAATTGTTTTCTAAGCCAAAACAAGGCTTGCTTTTGGTCCATTCTATAAAGCTCCAAACTAAACACTAGTTCTGACATTTTGAATTGAAAAAGCTTCCTGGATGGGAAACGAAACGTTTTCAAACTTGGAAACAAAGTGCAATGGATTGTTTTTAACTTTTTCGGAATGACTTTTAACCTGGATTACTGAGAATTTCCCCCAGCAAACCTTGGTTAGGGTGAATAGCAACAACAATCTGATGGACTAGGGATTTTATCACAGCATATTTGTCAGCTGACTGAAAAATTATATGTTTTATTTATGTTTCTGCTAAAATTTTATCAGAATTTATTTAAACAGTTTATCTATTTCAATCAGGGGAGCAAAAAACAGTGGAGGTTTGTTGTTTAGGACCCATCCCACCAAACCTGGCGTAATTTAACAGGTCCACCCACATATTCTCTTATCCTCCTGGTTAATCTCCAGACAATGCTACTGGATTATGGGAGGATTTTTATCCTAAAAATCAAGTCTGTTCATACAAAGCTGCAAAAACAAAGGAGATCACATAGTCTGATAGTTTAAAGTTTAAATCACTCTCTTAGATCTGACTCCCCACAACCTTTTAAATTATCTGTCATAAAAACACAGAAACTGGCCTCCTTCATGCACCATGTTTTCTGGGCTGCAGCAGTTTGCACAAAGAGAGCTGGCTCCTTCCCTCGAGGTCAGATTCTAAAAATGAGCATCAGCCGAGTTATTCAGAACCACGCCTGACATCTGTGCCTGCTGTCCGTCAGAACCAGCAGCGCTCTGTTTAGATGCCATCCCACTGAGAGGAGCAGATTAAAAAAACAGGATCAGAGTAGAAATTTCCCTCCATGCATCGCCTGATTTCTCTGCCCATGTGAGCGATGTTCCTTCTGAACAGATAATGCTGAGCTTTTTTGATCTTTTTTTTTCAATATATCCATCATCTATACCATCAAACAGATTATCAAGAGGAGATGTTGTCTCTAAATGCGAAAGGATTTTAGAAACTACACAAAGTCATGGGTTTAGAGTGGGAGTGAGATTCTGACCATCCTCACACATTTTCATCATGCATATTAAACAGGCCGGCAGCGATGATCTCTGCTTCTCACCCACTTACTCCCTCTTCTGTTCTGTAGCTATTCCTGTAGAGCCGCTCTGACTCAAAAAGTCCTGGAGGACTGCAACAGTAAAAACACAGCTTCAACTCAGACCGTGTGCCGATGACACAGACCTGCTTAACCGACCCACAGCTGATTACCAGCTGCAGGGGGAGGCTCATCCTCTCATACAACCATCAGCATCAGGTGGAAACATCACAAAGTGATGGCCAATCAGCATCCAGTAAACTCAACGTTACATAATCGTACAGTGAAGCAGAACAACCACTGGTTTAAAGGTTGGTTTTCACACACATTGATTTCTGCAGAAGCTGCAGCTCTAACAGGTGGATTTAATTTAATGAAAGATGAAGAATGCAGTTAATATTGTTATAGTGATGCAGCAGATAAAATAAAATAACCCAAAACATCATCTCATATTCCCTGAGAATATGGATAACACAGATAATCTGCTGTGTTATCTATTGTCTGTAGGTGACTGAGCGATTCCTTCTCCCTATGAGTTTGCAGCTGATTGCCCTTTAAAAACCGAGTATAAAGCGAGATAGAGAATGGTTTCTGAGCCATTTGGCGGCATGAGTGCTGATTGAGCCTTTTGAAGGCTTCCTTTGGTCGTTGTTTTTGAATGGGCTGAATTTACGGCTGTTTTCCTGTGAGATGGGTTGGTTATCCTCCCACAGCAGTGTGTCGCAGTGAGCTTGTTGCAGATATTTTTTATATACGGTATACCCAATAGTGAAGCTTGGTCTGTGCTATGTTATTTCACGACACAACACAAGAGGGACAGGAACTAGTTGTGAGTGTAGATACGGCAGAGGTGGTGAGGAATTGGAAAAATGCAAGGCAGGAGTTTGTGCGACAACGGAGAGACATGAGGGCGAAAAAGAGCAGGGATCCAGGTGGTAAAAAGGGTCCCAGCGTTCTCACGCACTTCGCTCTTCTAGCTGGTCCAACTTCAAGAATCGTTTTCCACAATGGCGGTCATACAAACTAAACAAGCCGGTAAGGTACGAAACAGGAAATACGCACCATGCAGAGCGGATGTAGATTTAACCAATCAGAGGCCTCCTGTCTGCAGCACTGTCTGCGTTCACCTACAATTTTAACTGCGACACACACGCAGACGACCTGGTTTCTGAGTATAAATCAGCCTTCAAGGTGTGTGTGATTTCAAAGGCTGCATCCTCTGAGGATGCAGGTCTACCTGGACTGGATCCTTCGATGGAAGAGTTCTGGCTATGCATTCAAACAGGTCCAGCCTTCACCGGCTTTCACCGTGAAATTTGACACACAAAGCATGAAAAGAATGGATACTGATCCTCTCACTGCTGTTTCTTTTTTCTTTTTATTGTAGGGTGATCAAAAGCTTCACTCACCAGAATGCAGAGTGGAATAAAGGTGACAACCACCGGGAGCCTGAACAAATAAAAGCAAATGTAATTATATTAAAGAGGTAGAAAATTATAAGTAAATAATTAAACTCCACTTCCGTAAAAATTCAAAAAATATCCACTGGACTTGGTTTTCAAGATTTGAAGACGTTTCGCCACCTCTCCAGGAAGCTTTCTCAATTCCTGGAGAGGTGGCGAAACGTCTTCAAATCTTGAAAACCAAGTCCAGTGGATATTTTTTGAATTTTTACGGAATGACTTTGACCTGGATGACTGAGAACCTTCATCAGCATATTAAACTCCACTTCCAATATCCACCACTGTTTGGCGCCATTTCCCTTTTTCCTCTGAGCATGGAGCAGCTGGCTTGCTTGGACTCGCAATGAATCCTGGGATACCCAAGGCTACGGAGGATACAGCGGACACGTCCTACAAAACGGGCAAAAACAAGGTCGCATTTGTTGGCCGCATAACGAGGAGTCTTCCAATCAGAACAGGCCTCAGCGCCGCGCTATGATGTCATCGGTCAACGAATCCGGCCTTCAGAGGATAAAGCCGCTGGATTCAAACTTGGTCTAAGTTTTCCTTTTGTGATTCCCTTTTAAATGTTAGTTTCTTGCTTTGCAATCAACCCCCCTCTTTTTTTTCCAGGTTCTCATTGTCTACTAAAATGCTCTTTTTTGTAAATGAACTTTTATATTAGTTAATTGTCTTGCGATTTCAAGACTCCTTGTTATGCGGCCTACAAATGCGTTTTTTTCTTTTTTTCCCGACTGGTGAAAGAAAAGTGAAATGGCGTGCTCAAAGGTGACCCTGCAAATTTAGAGGATGTTTGGCTCAACCTGCTGCTGTGAAGCAGGATTCTCCACCATGAACAGAATCAACAATAAATCTGGATCCAGGCTCAAAATGAGCTCCTTGATATGTGCT
>NW_015150567.1:1248936-1258236 GCF_000732505.1 Cyprinodon variegatus
CCAGTCAGCTCTTTAGTCCAGTCTTTGTTCAGTCTCCCATATATACTCTCCCTGTGCAGTTCCTCAGTGCTGGTTCCTCGTCTCTTCATGTACCGGTATGTTTTCCCTGATGTCCCCTAGATTCTGTTTTTTTTTTTTTTTCGTATTTTTTATTCTGGATTTTTTGTTTTCTGCCACAGTTGCTTTATTAAATCTACAAAACTCACCTCTGCATTTGCATCCTCAAAACCTCAATCCAACCGCGACAAAAGCTTTGAACGTAGAAAGCATATGTAGAAAAAATGTGAAAGAAAAAAAGGATTGTTGGAGAAAAGAAGATAAGAAGATAATGCCAGGAATATCTGTAAATGAAGATTTAGAAAAACTTTAAAAAAGCTTTGAGGATATGGAGGTGAATCCGATAAAAAGATTATTGAAAACAATAAATTAGAAAAGAGTTGAAAGTTTATCAGTAATTATAGAATTTAGAGAAAATATACTTCCAGAGAGGATTAAGAAAGGATTCAGTAGCTTTCAAGTTAGGCCCTATATCGCTCCCCCCACTCAGGTGTTAGAAATGTCAAAGGTACGGGCACGTAATGTAGAGGTGATCATAAATATGGGGAATGCGGAGAAAATGTTCAACATAATTGTAATTGTGGGGGGCAACATAGAGTGAGTTTTGGGGGGTGTGAAGTAAGAAAGAAAGCCACTGAAGTGGAAAAAATTAAGATGAGCAACAATATCAGTGATGCTGAAGCTGTAAAAAGGATGGAAGGACAGACAGAAAGGAGGCAGATAAATGGTCAACAAAACCCAACTCCTCAGTTAACATCAAAAGAGAGAACTGATCCTATGATGACAGTAGAAAATATGTTTATTGCATATGTGATTAATTGTGCAGATCAAGTCGAGTACAAAAGTGAGAAAATTAAAATACAAGTAAAAGGAGCGGATATGTCATGATGTTACAAAGTTCAGACCCAAATGCAGAAAACCAAACAGAGAGACCAGGGAAAAGGTCTAACAGGTCTTATTGAAGAGGTTAAACAGAGGGAGAAGTGTTGCTCTGAACACTGCTCAACCGGAACTAAAAAGTGAGGGGAAGACACAGCGATTAGTTCAGGCTCAGTGGGGAATTTGACTCGTGAACTTAGAGAAGAGGATCTGGTTGTCGACTCACATTTCCAGAGTTGTTGAATCCTTGACTCCTGTCTATGTGCTGTAGTTCCAGTGTTTGTCAGATTAGGTGGAGGGCGGAACAGGTTTTACCCAGAATGCGGTTGATAGTTGGGGAACGGAGAAACTGACTGCCACTCAGATTTCCTGCGGTACTTGAACGGGTCGTAGTGGAGAATAATCCCTTTCTCAGTGAGAAGCTCAAACGATCTCTTGGGGAAAGTGGATCCAAACCTCCTGTTTGAACCCCAGCTCAGTTTGAAGCTCAGTTGATCCTTCCAGGGAGAGAAGGTCCGAGAAAACCAGTTTGCAGGATGACTTCCTGCCAAGAGGCAAAGACAAAAACAAAGTTAAACTCAGGTTGACAAAAAAGCTCAGCTTGACTCAGCAAAAAAACTCAGCTTGGCTAGAGTACCCGAAACTGGCAAACACTCTGGCGTCGAGGTAGTGGCAGTCAGCAGCTTAAGAACACTCCGTTAACGAGGAAACCATCAGCAGGTGTGTGAGGAGGCGGACCAGAACCAGGCGGACTCCTGGTGGTGGAAGGGAGACAAACACAGAAACACAAACACAAAAACGGAAGTCCTGACAGGATACATTTTTTGGAATTAAAGATATTTCATGGGAACATATAAACAAAGGACTGGGAGGAGATGGGAAGTCAGAGAAATCAGGAGAGAAAACACTTTGATTATTGTAGTAAAACGCACAGAGTTTAATAGCTAATGGGCAAGAATTTAAAGGGTTCATTAAAAATCTTAGGATATAAACAGACATATGTATACAGGAAACCTGCCTTAAACCTAATTTAGACTTTGTTATTAAAGAATATACTGATCTACGTAGAGATAGAAATGAGATTCAAGGAGGAGGTTGTATGATATTTCTAAAAACTGGAAATCTGTTTAGATTGTTAGCAAAAGGATTTCAATTAGAGTATATAGATGTGGAAGTTTGGTATGAGAAGCAAAATATTAAAGGGATATTTTTTTTATAGTCCTGGTAAAGGAATCCAGTATGAAACATTGAATGAAATTAAAATTTAAATGGGAAGGTTGTTTGATGTGGTGATTTTAACGCACTTAAGTCATTTCAGGGTACTAAAAATGCTATAGTTATTGAAGAATTAATGGGGAATAAAAATCTTGTATGTCTAAATGATGGAAGGGGACAAGAGTTGATATAAAAACAGGGAAACAGAGAATCGGTAATAGATCTTACAAAATTTTCAAATTCATTTTTCAGGTGTAATTTAATGGCAAATAATTAACAAAATAACAAGAGAAAGTGACCATTATCCCATAGTAACACAAATAAACTTGGATATTGAAAAGTATGACATGGTGGGTTTAAAGAAATGGTGTTTTAATAGTGCTAATTGGGAAAAGTTTAGATTTATAAGTGAGCAGGAATTGGGAAAAATGAATTTGAACATGGAAGTTGATCATTTAAATTTCTCTGTTTGTGATTCTATTTTACAGGCTGCTAATGAATCCATAAAGAAGAGAGAAGGTAGGAGCCATAAGGAGATTGTTCCATGGTGGACAAATCAAGGCAATACAGTAATCAAAAATTTTAACAAAGCTTTTAAAATGCGGAAAAGGAATCATAGTGCACAGAATCTTATAAAATATATGAGATGTCAGGCTCTTGTGAGAAAAACTATAAAGAATACAAAAAAGGAGAAACAGAAATTAATAAAATACGGTCAATGATAAGAAGGATGAATATGGTTACCCTGTCATGAGTGATGAATAGCAGTTAAGGATGAAGATAAGGTAGAAATGATTGCAAAGACTTTTATTAAAATACAAAAGCTCAGATAATATTACTCTGGAAGGAAAAAAGGGGGAGAGAAATGAAAATATTAGAAAATATGCAGATATTAGAGCAGATAGAATAGCACTTAGGAATATATATACAGGGTTATTTAGATCAGTGATAGATTATGGAAGCTTTGTTTATAATTCAGCAGCAAGAACAAATCCACAAAATCGTATTCAATACCATGAATTGAAACTATGTAGAGGAGCAATTATAACTACTACAACGGCTGCATTATTGGTAGAAATGGGAGAAATGCCACTTGCATTTAGAAGAGAGCAATTAACATTTAATCATTGGGCTAATTTAAAAGGTCATAGAAAGGATCATCCAACTCTTAGGTAATAAAACCCTGTTGGGAAAAAAGAAGCAAAATACTTAGTTTTGTTCGGACTGTGCAGGAAAAAATAACAGAATTCAAAATAGATCAGATTAGTATAAGCCAAAGAGTTCCATTATCAGTTATTCAACCTTGATTCCAGATGTTTGAGGAGATTTTACTTTATTGAAAAGAAGAAAAGATAAGGAATTCATATTATTATTATTATCATATAGTACAGGAATATTTTAATAAATACAATAGCAATTTGAAAATGAATACAGATGCCTCTTACAATATAACAAATCAAATAGGAGTAGTTTCTATAGTACCAGAATTCAATGTTAAAATTAAAAATAAATGATGGATGTTTAGTTTATACAGAAGAAATGATTGTAATATTATTAGCTATATTATTAGCTATTCAACAGGTTGAAGAAGTAAAGTCATTAAGATCAGTTATTTGTTCAGAATCTAGTTCATCCTTATTAGATGTCAGTATAATCACCAGATATTTTAATAAAAATTCAACAAACACTATATAGAATAAATATGATGGGATTAGTAATAGATTTTGTATGGATGCCAGCACATTATGCAGGTAAAGGAAATGAGCAGGTAGATAAGGCAGCAAAAGAAGCTGTTAGAAATTTATCAGTAGATTTAATTATAAATTGTATTAAATCTGAAGTTAAAAAGTTAGTTAAACAGAGAATGAAGGATAAATGGCAAAATAAATGGGAGAAAGGGGAAAAATGACGTTGGTTTTATAAAATTCAAAAGAAAACTGGAGAAATGAGAAGAGCAAGAAGAAGAGAAGAAACATTTATTATTATTATGGGCATGCTGGTCTAAACAATGCTCTGTTTATCATGGGGAAACAGGAATTGTAAATGTGAGAAGGAGAGACAGCAATTATTTCAAAATTTAAGTAAAGAAAAAACTAAATTAGATTTAGTTTAATTATTTAGAAGTTTTCTAGAAAGTAACATTTACAGGATAATATTTCGATATCTAAAAATAACACATTTGTATAATAAAATGTAATTTCTGAGAGTCATTCTGGTCCACACTCCGTACCAGTAGATGGCGGAAATGCATCCATTGTTGTAAAAAAACAATTAAAGAATAAGAAGAAAGTCTCGCGGTATTTGCTGAAGCTATATATACCGCCACATCCTCCGCTCCTTCTTTCTTTTCCCCTGTAGCGGTGACGGTGCAACAGTAATCGGTCGTCCCGAAGCCGGGTTCATCCGACACCCTCACCAATCAAGCTGAACTGAGCTCAACCTTCACAGCAGCAACATGCCGCCCAAATTCGACCCCAACGAGATAAAAATCGGTATGTTTTATGGTAGTAAGCGCTGAAGTGGCCTCTGAGCCGAAATGGAGCCGCTGTTAGCCGGCTCCCCCTCCGCCTGGCGGCCCGCGGGCCGAGCGTTGAAAACGGTAAAGATTTGACCCCCGAGTCGGACTGAAACACCCAGAGGATGATTGTGTGTCTTACTAGTGTTGTCGAGTGTGTTATGGTGCATGTGAAGCACTCCTCAGTTAGACTGCAGAAGGTGGTGGTGCTCCACGTGCAGACGTGCAAGATGGCTAAAGCTACGGTTAGCTATCTAAAGCTAATGTTAGCTAGCTGTTCGCTCCCCTGAGAGCTGAACCGCATGGTGATTTATAAAGTATTTATAAATCTGTTAAAGTATTTTCTCACGTTGATTAGTATTATCCTTTAACTTATTTTAATTTTAGCAATTAGCCTTGACCAGTTTTGGAGATTTAATGCTTTACTTGAACACTTATTTTATTTTAATCATAGTGTTATGAATTGTTTTTTTCTTTAAAACTTTTGGAGGTATAAAGTTTTATAAATATAAGAGCTGAATAATATGCTGCAAATAAATCACATCTGTTTTAGATTACATGATGTCCAATTGGATTTATTAACTGCTACTGTGGTTTAATCTCTGAGCTAGAATCTTCCTTTAAACTGTTGATGTAGACACAGTTCAAAAATCTGGAAATAGGCATATATATATATACAAATTTGTGTTAATCCTGTTATAGTAGCAATTACAAAACTTCTATCTTTATTGTAAATCTATTTGTTTTTTAGGAGTAGAGTTGTAGATTTAACAGACTGTAGTTTTTAACTGTTATACCTGGATTACTAAAATAGTTTTTCTCAGCTCCTGGCTTAGGAGGATTGATGGTGGGGAAACAAAGATTCCAGCATCTTTTATCCCATTAAATGATACTGAGATATTAATAGGTTCAGCATTCAGACCTGGTCCAAATGACCAGAACCAGGAAGTTCTGCAGATAAAAGGCTACGTTACATGGGATGGGTTCAATGTTCCACATTGGCTGGTGATGAGAAACATTGCGATTAAATCTAAGATGCCACGCATGTTGGGAAGGTGGTACTGTTTTCCCTCTGAGTGAATGGGGTTGCCATAGTAACTGCTGCTTATGTTCTGGCATGAGCTGTGGTGGTTCATTGAGATCTTGAGATTTATTTTATGGAAAATTGTAAGAATCAAATTGTTCATGTAGTGTTTTTAAATTTAGCAGACACTTTTATCCAAAGGGACTTGTAAAGTAGGATTCTAGCAATCATCAGTGTTCTGTTGCAGATTATCCTCAGTCTGTCGAATATCTGACTTGTTTTCTTGTCTTTAGTGTACATGAGGTGCACAGGAGGAGAAGTTGGAGCTACATCTGCTCTGGCTCCCAAGATTGGACCTCTTGGTCTGGTGAGTATCAGAACTTTCCCCCCGTAACAGCCCCCTGCCACGATGCCGGTCCATCACTGTGGCCGAGTATATTCCAGTGGAGGCTAAGAGCAACCCGGCTTTAGGAAACAGGGCTGTCCAAACCATTGGACCGCCCTGTGCCGAAAAGTCCGGAACACTGACCCGGATCGTCCTGGTTTGTTCTAACCCTGTTCTGCCTTTTCTTCTAATCTTTAGTCTCCAAAGAAAGTTGGTGATGACATCGCAAAGGCTACCGGTGACTGGAAAGGTCTGAGGATCACCGTGAAGCTGACCATCCAGAACAGGCAGGCCGCTGTGAGTGAGGGGGGGTGTCTGTTAGCAGAGCTGCTCCAAAGTGAAACTATGGCTCAGAACCAGGCTGTCCACGCAGTAATTGGCAGAATACTGGCTTCAGTTAAACCAATCAGGATCAACCCAGTTTGCTTATGACTTGTTATGTACTGCGATACACTAATTGTTAAATCCTTATTCAAAATGTATTTATATTGCACTGTATGACAACACCAGGGAGACCAAAATGCTTCACAGGAAGATGACAATGCTGCAAAACAAAAAAAATAAACATAAAACGAGTCTGGTGGCAGTCTTTTGAAATCTGTCCCCATCTCTTTGGTCTTACTGGTGTTACTGGATGCCTCTGCATACAGCTTCATTGATGCGGAGCATCAGCTTGGTTCAGGCTTTAAGATCAGGGATTTCTCACAGATGGGCGTCTGGTTCTGGAAGTTCTGACGGTCTGCTTTCTCCACAGATCGAGGTGGTTCCATCTGCTTCTGCCCTGATCATCAAAGCTCTGAAGGAGCCTCCTCGTGACAGGAAGAAGGTCAAGAACAGTGAGTGCTGCTTCTGCTGTTAAACAGGCTAACCAATCAGCAGCGGCAGCCATATTGTAACTATTTAATTCTTCTTCCAGTTAAACACAGCGGCAGTGTGACCTTCGACGAGATTGTCGGCATTGCGCGTGCCATGAGGCACCGTTCCATTGCCAGAGAGCTCTCAGGTGAGACTGCGTCTCCCCACTCAGCCTCCCGCCACTGTACCGGTCTGTCCCGTGACCCGAGTTTAGTCCAGTGGAGGCTCAGAGCGACCCGGCTTTAGGAAACAGGGCGGCCCGCGCCGATGGACCGTTCTGTGCCGAAAAGTCCGGAACAAATATAAACCTAGAGTCCTGATCCGGTTTGAAAGTTTTCTAATTGATCTGGTTCTGTTTCTGTTCAGGAACAATCAAGGAGATCCTGGGAACTGCCCAGTCCGTCGGATGCACCATCGACGGTCGTGCTCCTCATGATGTCATTGACGACATCAACAGTGGGAAAGTGGAGTGTCCATCAGAGTGAAAATGGTGTGGCAATAAAATGTTTAAAGTAATAGGCACGTGTCTTTGTGGTTCTGTTGAATTGTGAAAAAATGACGGCGGTCGAATTCTGCTGGATTGGTTCGGAAGGTTCTGGTCCAGCCTGCTGCAGAATGATGGACCAGTTTGGGTTCCAGAGGATGATTTTAGAGGGATTAATAAAAGGTTAGATGTGATGCAGGAGTGTCAAAGTAGTTCCAGAAAGGGCTGTGTGGCTGCAGGTTTTCTTTCCAAACAATAGCACACCAGACTCGATTCATCTCATCGATTCGTGTTGAGACTGGACTCGAGATGACCTGAGTCTGGTGTGCTATTGTTTGGAAAGAAAACCTTTAGCCACACGGCTCTTTCTGGAACCACTTTGACACCAGTGCATTAGTGGTTTGAGGATCAGATTAAAGGTATATTGGAGGATTTTTGCTAATTTTAAGACCCGTCCTCTCCACAAACTAATGTACATCTGACACCCTGTACCTGATCCAAGGAGAGGAACGCCTGTTAAATGTGAGCTCATGCACGAACCACAGTGAGGGAAGAGCATAAGTGACTGAGCATGAAGAGAGCCATCTGGTGGTGAGCAGGACGGTAATATGTAAATGTCACTAGAATGATTGACAATTAGTAGGACCACTTATTTCGTCGACCCACCTGGTAAAAGAATCCTCCACAATACCTTAGGTAGAATAGATGAGATGAGCAGAAGACAGACCACGGTGAGGCGGGATCAGTGATCCTGCCTTGGCTGATTCTGGTGAGTTTTCCTGATTTCAGGTACTGTAAGACGTAATGAGTGCTTGGAACCATGAGCAGGGCTACACAGTACCACAGTTTCTGACACGCTGAAGTTTTGTTTTTTTCCTTCAGCTCTCCTGGAATAAAGCAGCCTGAAGCTTTATTGCTCTCAGCTGCTATGAATTTAACTCGACTCCAAACGGGTCCACTCAGATGCTGAGTTTTGATTTCATTGGCTGCATCCTCCAAGGATGCGGTCAATCTGGACTGGGTCTTTCAAAGTCTGTGAAAATATCAAATGTCAGATCGGTTTTGGCTGCAAATTCTTACGTTGAAATATTTAAGCAAATTGTGCAAAAATAAAATCAGATTTATAGTCTCCTAACTGCAGATAAATTGGAATCTGTCCTTAAATTACAGCAAAACCTATTTACACATAAGACCTTTAAATAAATCAAACTTTGCCCACCACACATCCCAACCCTTTATAAAACTATTTTAATTTCAGACAGCTATTCACTTGTATTATGTTAAACTGAACTTCCAATATTCACCACCGTTCGGCGCCAAGTACCTTTTTCCTCTAAGCATGGAGCAGCCTGCTGGCTGGTTCTCGCAATGAATCCTGGGATACCCAAGACTACAAAGGATAGGCTGGACCCCCCTTTTACATCAGGAATAAAAAGGACGCATTTCCAGGCTGCATAATGAGTCTTTAAATAACAGACCTTGGTCCAGCGCTATGACGTAATCTACGAATCTGGCCTTCAGAGGACACAGCTCCTGAATTGAAGTCAGAGTTTAGCACGTGCACAAGTATGAAAAGCCATTATCAGTGGAGCATCGATTTGACGGATCTCCATGGCAACAGGACATAGATTTTAATGAAGAAATAAAATAACAGGAGAATGTGTTAAAGGACAAACGATGCTACAGCTACGAAGAAGTTTATGCGAAGTAGCTACGGCAAGCCGTTATCACATTTATTAAAAGCACTCCTCTGTTGTTCCACTTGTAGATCACTAAAATAAGATTCTTCTTGATTAAAATCACACTCTTAGACTAAAATGTAATAATTTCTAAATAAATTTTTTTTTTTACCAGAAACGGTGTCAGAAAGTAAAAAAAAAAAAAAA
>NW_015150567.1:1259652-1261050 GCF_000732505.1 Cyprinodon variegatus
GATTTTTATAGGCCGTTCTGACATCAGCTTGACTGAATATGTATTTATCTCTGAAAAGAAACATTTCATAGTTAAAATAATACAAATCCTGACCAGTAATATTAGAATGTTTATTCTAGATGTGGAGAATGTTATTTTGTTTAAAATGGTTATTTAGACAAAGAAAAAATTTTTTTTCAGATGTCAGGAATACATATTCAGTAAAACTAGTACATATCAAAACGGCTTGTCAGAGCCTGATGTAACCGCGATATTACGGGATTATTTCTTGAACGGTAGTAGACATACTACCATTCTTTTGGCAGCAGGTAAAGTCAGAAAACGTTCTAATACATGGAACCCGTTCATCATCTCATGGGTTCCTCCTCATGTTGATTCTTTCTTCCATCACACAGTAAATAGTGTTTGCAGCCATTTTGGATGTTATCATCCCAATAAATGGTCATTATCAGTGGCTATCAGTCCCTTAGAATGGCTTCAGATTGTGCCAGTAGGCTCAGTAGGTTTTTATCACAGTAAATCCTAACCCTAAAGTAATTCCTTTCCCCCCATGGAATTAATCTATTTACGTGTAATCTGAAAATAATTTCAGTAGTTCTTCGTGTACTGTAAAACTAAATAAAATGATCTTCATTTCACACATAATAAACCAAAAACAAGTCATCTCATATCCTGTGAACTGATTTGTAGAATCCTCTCCCTATAAATATTTATCTGTGAAAAAGGGAAAATCATTCTTTATTAAGATCCTGATCAATCGGACATGCAATGTTTGTTTTTAAAACCTAATGAGTAACGGACCTAGTGAATATGGAAATATTTTTTAACGCACAAAACTACAACAAAAATCAGAATAAATCATGAAATGGTGTAATTGGCTGTAAGGAGAATGGAGACAGAGGAAACTGAGTTTATTGAAAAACACCTGCTGCTGACCAGGTGAGCATGGGGAGAATGTTCCTAAGTCAGTTTCCCTCTGTGTAAAATGTACCCCAGCATGTTTTCCTAGTTTAAAGATCAATATTTTCAGGTTTTCCTATACTCTAAACTATGACAATCAAATCTTTTACCCCATTTACACTATCCTTGAAAAACCGATCCATGCCGAGACCGGTCCGAGCTCGGATCAGTTAACCAGGCCGAGCTCGGTTCTGACGACCGTTTACACGTCACGCTATCTCGGTTCCTCGACTCCTAGTGACGATCTGCAGAATTACTGCCAGTATTGAAGGAGGAAATCAAGCAGTTGGTGGCGGTAATGCACCAAAAGTTGTTTGCCAACCGCCATAAAACACAAGAAGAAGACGAAGAAGAAGAAGGGAATCAAGCAAATCAAAATGGCGACGCCCGTCACATTCAGAAAGTTATGCTTGATTATTACTGCTGTACTTCGGTGTT
>NW_015150567.1:1261974-1263362 GCF_000732505.1 Cyprinodon variegatus
TCAATGACTACTTATTTTTGTCCAGCTTTAACATCGGTATCGATATCGGTTATCGGCTACATGAGTTTTAAAATATCGGCATATTGGATATCGGTCAAAATCCCAATATCGTGCATCCCTAGCGGTAATGCACCAAAAGTTGTTTGCCAACCGCCATAAAACACAAGAAGAAGACGAAGAAGAAGAAGGGAATCAAGCAAATCAAAATGGCGGTGCCCGTCACATTCAGAAAGTTATGCTTGATTATTATTGCTGTACTTCGGTGTTATTAAAATGTTGCGTGGGGAAGATTTCAATTGTTGTTTACAGTTGAAGAAGAAGTTGTTCTTCTTCTTGTTTCCGGAGGGGCATTACCGCCAACTACTGGAATGGAGTGTGAATCGCGATGTGCAGCCAGACGGAAATGACGCGTTCTGCTCATGCGCTCTTGTTATCAGAGAACCGAGCCAGGGAAAAACCGAGCCGAGCCCACCTCTGGAACTGGTCTGCAGTTAGCTCGGTCCGGTTGTGTCTAGCTCGGTCCGGTTTAGTTTGCTTTCCATTTACACACGATAAACTATCTCAGTTACTGAGCTCGGACCGGTCTCGGCACGGTTTTTTCAAGGGTAGTGTAAATGGGGTATTTATGCTGGTCGTTGATCTTGGCTTATTTGACAAACAAGGTCTTTGGTTCCATCAACTTCTGCAGATTCTAACAGCAGAACCTTCTGGATGCATTGTGTCCAACTGGAGCTGCACCTCGAAATCTTAAAAACTCGGCTTTATTTTTATACAAAACACTTTATTGAAAGATTTCAGCAGTTATATCTAAAAAAGTACAAACGGATCAAAAATATCAGCTGTTCTGACCTGCATGGAGAACCTCCATCCATTTAATATTAAAGGTGTTTTTTTATGAAACAGAACCAAAGTTAAACTGCAGACAAATCTGAATAAATTGAAGTGAAGAAGCTCCAGTCCAGGTTCTGGAGATGTTTAAGGTTCCTCCTCATGTTAGAAGAGAGAGGGCACAGCTGTGCTCCTGCTTCCTCAGTTCTCCACCTCCTCCTCGTCAGCTTCCTCCTCAGGCTCCTCCATGCGCTGCTCCTCCTCCTCCTCATCCTCTCTGCTCTTGTCGTTCTCAGAGTCGTTCTTCTTCTCCTTGTCTTTGCGCTTCTGCTCGCTCACCTCCTTCTTTCCCTTCTGGTCCTTCTTGTACACTGAGGAAGACAAACCAACAGGGTCAGAAGGTTCTGATGGCGTCAGAACAGAACCCATTTCATTGATTGCATCTTAAAATAAGTAAACATTTCTTAAATTAAGTGCAATTACCCTTAATTTGAGTAGGTAAATAAGATGATCTGCCAATGGAATGAGTATATTTTACTCCTAAAGGGGTCATAGAATGC
>NW_015150567.1:1264536-1266775 GCF_000732505.1 Cyprinodon variegatus
GTGATTTTGCTTGTTCCTCTTGACTCTCAATGTTTGGTTTCTCTGCTCAAGTTGAAAACTAACCTAATGGTTTTTGAATGATCTTGAAGCCAAACCAAAGTACTGTGGTATTTTGATTTTTTCCAGTGCAGTTCTGTTTATTTTATTCCCACTGAATAAACCTTCCAACCAGCTGCTGATTAGATCAGATCTCAGATTATTAGGGCTCAGTCTGTGGCCACATCTCCAAGAACAGGAGGAATGGGACTCTGCCCACCTTTCCACTTCCCTGGAGGTGTGGCCACACTGAGCCGTGGTGAATTGCGTCGTCTGTGTTCCATTGAGGAGGGCTTCTTACTCGCTCTGAGCAGCCGTGTGGTGTGGAGGCTGCAGCGACTCAGACTGGAGGAAGGTGTACTTGGTGGTGGGTTTTAAACAGGAAACGACTCGATGTTCTTCTGCATTTTGCACCACATTTATTTGAACCTTTTCATATTAATGCCCTTTTGCACCATTATTTCTAAACTAGTTTCCTTTTCTCCTACACTGTTTACATCCTGATCACTGCTGCACGCTATAAATGTTCATGTTCGTCTCACTGTTTCACTGTTGTAAGCTGTATGCAATGGGATTCCGTTTTCTATACACTCTGAATCAGGCCCAACCGACACTGCAGAAGGTTTTGTAATCTAAGGCCACCTTTAAAAGAGTCTGGATCAGAAAGATGGGACCTTGATCTTCTTCATGCAGAGCCATCAGGTGACCAGGAAGCAGCAGCTTCAGAAGGTCCTTACCTTCCAGAGCTTCTCTGAGTGGCTCCAGGAATCTCTCAAACTCCATCTCCTCCATGGCTGCTAGCACGTCTCCTGCATTCAAAGTTTTCCTTTTGGCCTTCAAGGCAAAGTTATTAGCGCTGAAACCAGGAGAGAAACTTTTAGTTTGAACTTTATGGGTTAGAAAGTGAATCCTGTCAATAACTGGATTTTGGCGACTCACCAGGAGGTGGCATACAACACAAACACGCTGGCCGCCTGGGAAATGGCTCGCCGGGCCTCTTTGGACACGTTCACCCCATCTGGGAGCTGTTAGAAACAAACGGTGCGGAGGAGTTATCTCCAAGCTGCAGACTCCAAATACACACGTCTTATCAGGAAACACGAGCCGCATAACAACAGCTCTTTTTCTGCCAATCACAGACATGCAGCATTTGTCAGCCATGAACATAACCCTCCAATAACTGTTCCTGGTTCCTCTCTGGTCCATCAATAGGATGCTTAAGATTATTTCCCACCCGCTAACAATTAGCATTTTGCTCCCTTTCCACTTGCATAAAAAGCTTGTCTAACCCCTCGCTGGCAGCTGCATGGCCTCTGTCCACCCCCCGCCACTGTGTGTCTGGTGACATCATCAAGCTAGGTTAGCGTTGATGGTGTCACCAGTGCAACAGAAATCAGGAAAGAAAACAATGGAGAGCAACATGTTCCGCTCTATTATCTGTCTGAATCCCTCTCACCACGGCTGCTCCATGTTTATCGAATGTAAACGTTTGTTTTTGTTCGTTAAATCATAAGCGACTGACGCAGTGTGTTGATGTCATTACGTTGCATTTAATGGTGTCACGTAATTTAGAGGGCCATGGTGTTCCCACAGCATGCCGATCGGAGCCCAGGCTAATTTAACGCCTGTTCAGTGTTTAACTTAGGCTACGTTCACACTGCAGCCTGAAGTGACCCAAATCTGATTTTTTTTGGCCCATATGCGACCTGTATCTGACCTTTTAATGGCAGTCTGAACAACACAGATCCAATTTTTTTCCAATGCGACCCAGGCCACTTGGCCCTGCGGTCCTGAATCCGATACGAATCTGATCTTTTCAAATGCGACCTGTGTCTGAACGGCCAGGTCGCATTCATCCGACCTGAACGCCATTAATACTCGACAAAGGTCACTATTATACGTCTTGCTATGAAGAAGCGGCAAGAAAAACAACAACCATGGCAGATGATGATGCGGAGAGCAGTATTTATGGTCAACCATCTTAAAAAGATTGTGTTTTTATGGTTGGGAAAAGATCGCTATATGCGCTCCGGCACTACCATCCATGTTTACTTCCGTAAACACAGAGCACGCTGGCCTGTGATGTCATCGCGTCCTCTACTGCGCATGCGGGACACTTGCGTTGTATAACTGCAGTTCACACAGGAGATCACATACAAGTTGTATATATATTTGGAAATGTGAACGGCAACGCAAAAAAAAA
>NW_015150567.1:1269167-1270741 GCF_000732505.1 Cyprinodon variegatus
ACGTGACTCGTGTGATGTCAGGGCTGACATACGTCACCAGTGAGTCATGGACGGATGTAATGGAATGAATTTGGTCATTTTTGAAAATAAAACACCATTTAGTCTTGTAAAATAAATCAGTCGGAAACATTGGAACCTGTCTATTCTTTCTGCGTGGCCCCGGTACCAAAAGAACCAGTAACAGGCCGGGGCGGGGATCATTGTTTTAAAGGATCCTATCGGTTATAGTTCCTTGCTAGTACCTATCAACACCAGACATTATGTGTTCTATAGAGGGACCATAACAGGAGACAACTTTACAGGGACACTGGCCCCTATTGCCCCCCTCTAGATCTGCCAATGCATACGGAGCAGGCTTGGAGTTCTTTTTGACTGGATTTCCATTGAGGTCAATAGATGAACCACGACCTCCCCTTTAGGTTCACTGTCTGTTTGTGACTGAGAGGCTCATCCTTCTTTCAGACCACCTGACCTCTGTCAGACACCTGAAGTCCTAAAGGAGAACTGCTAAATCTGACCCCAGGCGGCTTGTTTTCCAGGGCAAAGTGGGGAAATCAGCCCCTCAGGCCGGGTGGGGTGGAGGGCAAGGCCGTTTCTCACCCCCCTCCCTCCATGTGCTCCTCTCCCACTCACCGCCTCCTTGATGATGCGGGTGATCACCGCGTTGGGAAGGTTCAGGTCCTCTGGCCGCTCCGCCATGTCTTCCGCTCGTGTCTCCTGCCTCCTCTTGTCCCGCGAAGCCTTTAAGTACCGGCGCGCGCGCGCGGTAGCCGCTTCCGTCACCGGGAGCTGCGTCCGAATCAACCAGAACCAGCCGCGCGGCTTCACACACGTTTGTTTTTGGACGTTTCCCGCGAATAGTCCAGCACCACGAGCCCGCCTACGTCAAGATTTAACTTCGACCGCTGACGCGCGCGTGACGTACTTCCGCAGATTATAAAAAAACAAAAACAAACAATAAATACATAAATTAAAAACAAAATGAAGAAAAGCACGACAAATAAAGATACGTAAGATTAAAAGAATTTTTATTTTACACAATTAAATCAGCTTTTTAGAACATATAATATATTTGAGAAAGTTAAAAGTGTTTTAGCATCAATTCGAATACGTTAAAATTAGCTAAAAAACCTGATTTGATATCAAGGAAATTGCAATGGTCTGAAAAATACATTTATTTTGTTTCATTCTTTTCAAACGCTAAAGTGAGGGACTAAAAAAACACACTATGAATACAAATTTTATAATTAAATACAAAATAGACCTAAATAATATAGACTTAAATAAAGGGAAATAATAACAATTTAATATCGAGCTACTGGGGACCTAATAAAAAATCTACTAAAATATAATAACAGTGAATTAAAGTTAATTAAATGTCCAGGGAAAACAAAAAAAAAAAAACTTTATTCAAGTAAATAAGAGTTGAACATTTGTCATCAAATTCAATTACATACAAAGAAAACCCCATAAATCAAACATGCTTGTTGTGAGGGATTGCTGAAGAGTCAATGACTTGATGCAATCAACTGGTTTTCCTTAGATAGAAAACTTTAGAAAATTTTGAACTAATC
>NW_015150567.1:1272177-1286280 GCF_000732505.1 Cyprinodon variegatus
ATACATTTAAATTAATAGAATCCATGAAAATAATTCTTATATATAAATTTGTTAACCCTGCGATGGACTGATGACCCGTCCAGGGTGTACCCTGGCTGTAGGCTCCAGCCCAACGACCAAGAAAAGATGCAGAATTTAATGTAAATCTATTTATTGTCCCACAATAGTCACTCTGTGCATTTAACCCATTCCCTTGGGGAGGGGTGGGCTGCCACTGTGCGGCGCCCGGCGAGCAGTGTGGGGTTAAGGGTCTTGCTCAGGGACCCAGAATGCAGGCTGTGGGGATCAAACCGGGTACATGCAGCTTTCTCAGAGCACAAGCACACTGCTCTAGCCCTCTAAGCCAGGGGTCACCAACACGGTGCCCGAGGGCACCAAGGGGCCCTCAAGGACTTCTGAAACCAGAAAAACTCACTCAGTAGGTTAAGTTTATTTATTTATTATTTTTATTCTGTTGCTCTTCTTTTTAATCATTTACGTATTATTTCATCATGTTAACTATTTCATCATATTTCAGTGGTTTCAAAATGACAATATTAAAAAGAAAATTAGAAATGAATAGAATAAGAATAAAAATGAGTTTTTATGGATGAGATTTACTGTGGGTGAACACTAATCAATCCAGTTCATAGGTCGGTATTGGTAGCCCTTCCTATGACTCAGTAGCCATGAAGTAGCCCTCAGCCTTAAAAAGGTTGGTGACCCCTGCTCTAGGCCAACACTGGGCCAGAAGATGGATTATTTTGGAATTCACCTGCTGAGATGAAAAGGAGGCACCAGGGATGCAAAGCAGGAGCAAGGTGAAGAGAGAGGAGCAGGAAGTCTCTTCTATCAATCTTTACATGTTAGAAGAACTCCAAGCCCTAACCTGGGCCCAGACAGAATAATGGCAAAGCAGCATTATGTGGTTTGCTTAAATATGGCTTCTTTCTGCCAGGCCATACAAGCAGACAGAGATATTAGTTAGTAGCACAGGAGCACCACAGGGGGCGGTACTCTCTCCACACCTTTTTCTATGTTCACCTCTGACTTCCAAGACCAGACAGAGTCCTGTCATCTGCAGAAATACTGGGATGACTCTGCAGTCATTGTGTGCGTCAAAGATGGACCAGAAGCTGGTTAACATTTTTGTGGAATGGTGTAGAAACAATCGTCTGATCCTGAATTTCAACAAAACAAGGAGACAATTGTAGATTTAAGAAGAAACAGGAACAAGTTGAATCCTGTTAACATCCTGGGTCAAGAAGTGGAGGTGGCGAAGGAGTAGGTGTTCACCTGGACAACAAACCGGACTAGAGACACACATGTGAAGACGTCTCCAAGAAGGGACAGAGCAGACTGGACTTCTAGAGGAAGCTTAGGTCCTTCAGATGCTGCAGATCTGCTATCAGTCTGCTGAGGAGACTCTGATCTCTTCCTCCATCATCTGCTGAGCAGAGATGGGAAGTAACGAAGTACAAATACTTCATTACTGTACTCAAGTAGATTTTTCTGATATTTTTACTTTACTTTACTACTTATTTTTATGGCGACTTTTTACTTCTACTCCTTNTTAATAGCAGCAAGTGCAGGATAAATAATGCTTCCATAAATACAGGACATGGGTTTCTACTGAATGAGTATAGAGGTGAATACTATTATAAATAATGAATATAATATATAGATCACTAGTGTTATGAACTAAATTTACAGCTGGATATGTACCGAATATAATATACAGGTGGATATTACTATAAAAAGAAGGTTTTTACAGTTATGTACAATAGAATATATACAGATGTGTTTTACTATAGAATTAATAGATAAAGTTTGGACAGAAGCTATCTAAATTAAAGTTCAGTGGAAGGTAATTGCATATTACAGTTAAAGTACGTTATTGCAAATGTATATGTAAATGTATGGTGGTGAACATCCTTGTGGAATGGTGTAGAAACAATCATCTGATCCTGAATGTCAACAAAAAAGGAGATGATTGCAGAATTCAGAAGAAACAGGAACAAGTTGAATCATGTTAACATCATGTGAAAAGAAGTGGAGGAGTAGAAATCCCTTGGTGTTCACCTGGACAACAAACCGGACTAGAGACACACCTGTGAAGCCGTCTCCAAGAAGGGACAGAGCAGACTGGACTTCTAGAGGAAGGTTAGGTCCTTCAGATGCTGCAGATCTTCTATCAGTCTGCTGAGGAGACTCTGATCTCTTCCTCCATCATCTGCTGAGGTAACAGCATCAGAGCAAATGACTGAAAGAAGCTCAACCTGCTGATAGAGAAGGCCGATCTGTTCTAGTAACTCCTCTAAAACCTCTGGAGGTGATTTCACAGAGAAGGAAGAAGATGATGGATAACAGGGTCTTCTCCCGATTTGGTGCAAGACAGAGCTCTACAGGAGAAGCATTCTGCCTAATACTGCCTAAGTAAAATAAAACACTGTGCATGGGTTAGGCTTTAGGAGTGTTATCACTGGTCCTACATCCCAGCAGCTGTTAAGACTTTAGAATCATCACTGCTCCAAAGAAACAGAAAAAGTTTTTTTCCTGCTGTTGTTTATGTAGAATTAAACATGCATATTTTGTGTTTCATTCTTTTTACTACCAACCCAATATTGAACAGTCTCTTGGTCTTACTGTCTGTGTTTATATTTTTACCTTTGAATGTATCTGCATGTTTGCTGTTTTACTTTGCTCATATCTCCCAAATAAGGGTTAGGATTTATCAAAACTTAGGATAAAGAAGTAGAAATTAAAATAAATGGTTAAAGAAATACACAGACATATAAATTCAATTCAATTTAGTTTATTTATATACCGCCAATTCACAACACGTCATCTCAATGCATTTTACAGTTCACCAGATCATGCAGTCAAATTGATTCAAAGTTTTCTATCTAAGGAAAACCAGCTGATTGCATCGACTCATTGACTCTTCAGCAATCCTCACACTAAGCATGCTTGTAGCGACAGTGGAGAGGAAAAACTCCCTTAACAGGAAGAAACCTCCAGCAGAACCAGGCTCAGTGTGAGCGGCCATCTGCTGAGGCCCACTGGGGTTCAAGGAGACAGAAGCAGATATGCAGAAAGCAGCTGTAAAGGGTGGCCCACACAGAGGATGAAGAGAGCACATCCAGTCAGTCACAGTCAGAGAAACAGGACTACACTGGAAAACAGGCCGATCTCCAACATCTATAAACAAAGGCGTTGATGGCAGCAGCACAGTTGATCATTCTCTCCAGGATGGAGTCACAGCCAAACAGGAACAGACCAGATGAAGCTACTATGAGAAAAAGTAGAGAGAGCAGAACTTTAGAGATTGAATTAACAGATTCTGCAGAGTGGAAGAAAAGAGAGAATGAGGCAGAATGGTAAAAAAGGGTTTCTACGTCCTCCAACAGACTAAGCCTATAGCAGCATAACTATAGAGATAGCTCAGGATAACCTGAGCCACTCTAAGCTTTATCAAAAAGGAAAGTTTTATATTCGTGTTTGATAATGACCAGGCATCTATTGCTCACACCCTTTTGTTAAAGACTCTTTTCATGGGTCTAATCACACAGGTTTCAAACAGGTGTGTCACACAGACTCTCTTTTATGCTTTCACATAAAGTCATGATCGCCCACTAGTGGACCTACACATAGCAGAATGCAGAATGATGAAAAATGGGGTCCCTATGTCCTCCAGCAGTCGAAGCCTACAGCAGCATAACTATAGAGGTGGCTCAGAATAACCTGAGCCACTCTAACTATAGGCTTTATCAAAAAGGAAAGTTTTAAGCCTAGCCTTAAAAGTAGACATGTCTGCCTCACGGACAACACCCAAATACAAATACAGGGCTGTCAACTCTCACCCATTGGGAGAGAGACTCACCCCTCTCAGTGTTTTTAAACAAACTCACTCCATATTTCCAATTTCTCACACAATGACGGACATTAAAACTCAACTATGTTTCACTCATTTCAGAATCAGAATTATGGTATAAAAATACCATGGTGATCAAAATCCAGTCCGTGTTTTTAATGCAACCTTAGTCCTAACAACCACAAGAACCATGTTTTGCTCACGAGTTAAATAATTATTGCTCAGTCTAGTTGAATAATCTCCCGCTGGCATTTAGGAGTAATTAAACCAAAACAAATATTTTAATTCTTAACGCTTCCAGGTTTGCCTCTCAAACCCATAGGAGCTCCACAAAAAGAAAAAGAACCATTGCATTTTATTTTTCAAAACATCAGCCACCAAAGAAAAGACCAAGCACATACAGAGAGGATGCGCAGAAGAACTCATTTATCCTAGATTCATAGAGGAGAAACCACAGGAATGTTCTTCTTTTATTATTACTTATCTTATTCATTTCTCTTTATTTTGGTCCATTGAATATGTTTAAAAACTTAATTTCCATCACACTTTCCAAACTCAAACATCCAGAGAAGTGCTTTTCGCTCTCATGGTGAGATTTTATCATATCTACACCTCCTAGAAGGTCTGAATTGTTTAGCCGTTTTGATAGCCAGATTGATTGTAACTAATAACATAATGAATGAAGATTTTTAAACCTTAGCTTATTACCAAATATTCAGACACAGTGAAGTTTGCATAGGTTTCGAATTGCACTGGTTAATGTATCAGTGCCAGTAATCCAGTTTATTAGTTCCCTATTGTTTAATTTACTTGAAATGCAGAGAATAAATAATGAGCAAAGTTGTGAAATTCTTAATTTAAAGTATATTTAAGATGCAAGTATTTTAGTTCTACTTTACTTCAATTCTCTAAAAATCACCAGAATGTAGAAAATAATTTATATTGTGAGAAAAATGTTCCACATAACTACAGACCACTTATTGTTACTAAGTAACATTTACTGTGCTATAAATATCCCACATTCTGACACTTTGTTTCAGTTAAATCCTCTGAAAACCTCCAACCTATAGCTGCACCTATCCTCATCTAACCCTGACAGGGTTTCCTGTCCAAACTATTTTAAAATCTCACCCCAAGATTTGGTTAAAAAAAAATAAATAAATAAAAAGTTGGCAGCCCTGCAAATACTACGGAAGAGGATTAGGAAAAAAGTTTGCTGATTTTTTAATTTTATTTCAGTTTAGTATGGGGAAAAAGTCAGAATTCTGACTTTAATCTAAGAATTCTGACTTTAATCTCAGAATTCTGACTTTTTTTTCTCAGAATTCTGACTTTTTTCTCAGAATTCGGACTTTTTTCTCAGAATTCGGACTTTTTTCTCAGAATTCGGATTGAATTCTGACAATAAAAAAAGTCAGAATTCTGCGATTAAAGTCAGAATTCTGAGATTGTTAAACTAAAATAAAAATTAAAAATCAGTTAACTTTTTTTTTTTCAGTGGCCCTAATCCTCTTTAATAATTCAAGTAAAATAAAAAAAATATTCCAAATTAAACCCCAGAAAGAGCAATAATGCTTATAAACTAACCCGCGGCGCTTTTATAGTCGGATTAGAAAGAATTAAAACACTTTTGGACCGAGCTTTGTGTGTTCTGGTCTGGTTCTGCTGTGATCAGAACCTTCTCACCACCTCTGGAGCGTAAAGATGTTTGTTTATGCTGCACTACTTTAGGGTGTGCATCCGACTAAGAGAGAAAAAAAAACACATTATAAATGTATTTCATTTCCTTTTGCGTGACTGATAAGAAGAAAGGAAGTCCCCGGTGTCCACTCCCCGTGTCACTGTGGAAAATTCACGCAGTGTTTCGTGGATCACTCAGGACTGCTGGTACATTTCAGGGATCTATTTTCTGTCAGGGTTGTGATGCGGCACCCTCTCGCCCGTGCCAGGCCGCCATCTTGAATTTTAATGTTAATTTTCAAAGAAAAAACAACAATAATGTGTTTGCTGTGATATTTTTATCCCGGGTGTCGTGGCGGATCTGGATGAGGACTGTTGTTTCGTTTTGGCATTTTCTTTTCTCTACCAGTACTATTGTGAGTATTTCCGCGTGTCGTGGACATTTAAACGCGTGGAAAGCTCTCTGCTAGCAGGTACCGTGAGGAATAATCGTTCCGGGACTCTCGCTGCCTCTTGCTTCCGCTGGAGGCTCGCTCACCTCGGCTGCAGGCTGCCTTTAACCCTCTGGAAGGAAGAGTATTAGCCAATGGAGCTAAGGCTAACGGAGCATCCGGAGCTAAAACAGTGAGTCGGTGTCCTGGAACTGTGGATCGGGACACAGCTCGGGCTTAGCTGGGTTCCGAGGACCCAGAAGAGTCCAGATTCTAGATCGGATCAAACATTTATTGATTTTATTGGGTTTAAAATGAGAACTACGTCGATGAGGTTGGATTAGCATCCTGCTGAGGCTGCAGCTAGCAGGCTGGGGGTATTACGTGTTCTTTTACGGATCTTTAAATCGGTTTATTTGGACCCTGGGTGTGTTTGGTGAGTCGGGATGCTCAGCCGGGAATTATGGGATAGTTTCTGGGACCACAGCTCCTTTGATGCGCATTAATGCCGAGCCGGCCAGACAGCCCTGGAAGTATACCTCTGGCAGTGGTTCTCACGGTTGCTGGTTCGAAACCGGCCCTGCATGTCAACAGAGTCGGCCTCGGCCGTCGGTGTGGCCTTCCGGGTTCCCACAGCCTCATTATCCTGATCGGAATGCTGTTTGTTTTGTGCTAACGTTAGCCGGGGATGCTAACAACACGGAGGCTACAGAGTTTACAATAGCAATTAAGTAACTGTTTTGCCGCGTTGGTGCTTTAGAAACTCAAACTCTGAGTAATTCGACCATATAAACTTTAACAAAGCGGCATTTAAATAATGCTTTACAGTAAAGAGGTCTGTTCACCTGACAGCTGCTGCAGTCCTTTAGGTTACCATGTGGGGGCGCTGTAAGAGCCCCTAAAACAATCATGCATCATAACTGGCATGATTAAAAACAAAGTTTTCCCTGACATGAGCAATCACTGTGTTAAAACGAGTAAGCAATTGCAGTTATACTTTAATTATTACTTTAATTGTTATTATTACTTTATTGTCATGAACAAACCATGTTTAAGAAGAGCAGCCATTGGGCGCACAAATGTTGTTTCCCAAGATCCTCATATATCTAAATTATTTAAATCCAGTGCTAATTGTACAGCATATTTGTACCCTGAATGAAAACTTGGTGCCTATAAATAAATACAAGCATTAGTAAATTAATTGTAGGCAGTGATATATTTCAGATTAGATCACTTCACCACAGATGTTTTGTTAGCTGAAAGCTAACCCTTAAATGGCAGACCTGGTGAGAAGGCTGGTCCATGTTGTTCTGATCAATCCGATCTGATGAAACCCTTCAGAAAGTTGCCAATCATCTGCTAGCCAAACATGGTGCTTGTTTTTTCCTCCACCTTACAGTTTCCTGGTGTTGATGTCAGAAAATCACAGTAAATGTTCAGTTTCCCCATAGGGCTCATTTAACAGAGCAGCTTAATGCTAATTCTAGGTATTGGTGCAGCTAAAAGGCTGCAGCAGTTAGGGTTACCACTAGGGGGAGCAGCTGGGCCAGCTCAGATCTAACCAGTGAGTTGCTTCTCTGAATGGGACTGTTTTCAGGGTGTCAGGAATTGGGACCAAATCCAGAATCCAAGTGGAACCACTTGATCAGTTTCCCTTATAAGGACAAATGATCTTTTTCAGCTTATAAAGAAAAATATGTTCAGTTTAGAAAAGCAGTAGAATATGTTTCTTCCTTAATAGATGTCATAAATATTAGCAGATGATCCTCGATTCAGATTGTGGGGTTTTTCACTTTTGTTTTCTGTTCTCCAGATTTCTCACTGCAGAGGCCACCTTCCCCACTCAAAAGCACCCCTTAATCTGAGTGACTAAATGAAACTGGAGCAGGGGGCTTGTGGGCATGAAGTGGCTGGGCGAATCCAAGAACATGGTATTAAATGGCAGGCGACACGGGAACAAGTTGACCAGCGAGCAACAAGTGAGCCAGACTCGCTCCCAGCATCCGCCACGGACGTCGCTGCGCTACGGCAAGGGCCACCCGAAAAACCGCAGATGTAGCCGCCGTGAGTTCAGAGCCGCAGCCAATCGGTGAATTGTGATGGAGTTAGGAAGCTGACGTGGGATGTTTGTGGTTTTTTCAGGGTGTAACGGTGCCAGTCTGGAGGCCGAGCGTCGCTATGTCCCGTCCTCAGGGATGACCGCCAAGGAGCTGTGTGAGAATGACGACCTGACCACCAGCCTCATCCTGGACCCCTATCTGGGCTTTCAGACTCACAAAATGAACACAAGGTGGGCTGGACCTTCACCGCAGTGGAACATGTTTGCTGCAGCGTAATGTCATTGGTCATCGACGGCTTTTTTTAATGTTACCATACAGGTTTCGGCCCATCAAAGGAAGGCAGGAGGAATTGAAGGAAATCATCGAGCGCTTTAAAAAACACGATAACTTGGAGAAGGCTTACAAAGCTCTGACCACAGGAGACTGGTGCCGGAACCTTTTCCTCCACAAGTCCAAGGCTCAGGAGAAGCTCTTCAGGCAGCATGTAAACACTCCAGGCAGCGCGTCTCTGGTTTTCTCTCCGCTGACGGAGGCGTCTGCCCCACCAGCTCTAACCCGTTTGTCTCCTGCAGGTGTTTGTCTACCTGCGGATCTTCACGGCGGACAGCGGTTTTGAGATTCTTCCATGTAATCGTTATTCATCTGAGCAGAACGGAGCCAAAATCGTGGCCACCAAAGAATGGTGAGTTCCTCCTGATCTGCAGGTCTTCTGTCGACTGGCCGTTCGGGGCGCCGTACTCTGTGGATGAATCTCACCTCCCTGGCTGTTCTGGGTTTCTCAGGAAAAGAAACGATAAGATCGAGTTCTTGGTGGGCTGCATCGCCGAGCTGTCGGAGAGCGAGGAGAACATGCTGCTCCGGCACGGAGAGAACGACTTCAGCGTGATGTACTCGACGCGAAAGAACTGCGCTCAGCTGTGGCTGGGCCCGGCTGCGTTCATCAATCACGGTACGCATCGTTACCTGCAGCCCCGTTCTAAACTAACATCCCATAATCTCACTAAAAATGGGCTCTAATTTCCCTTTTCTTTTCTCTCAGACTGCCGGCCGAACTGCAAGGTAGGCTGCTGGAAGCTCTCTGCTACATCTGCAGGTTTTAAAAGGGTTTTAAAGAGTTGTTTTTTGTTCAGTTTGTGTCGACGGGACGAGACACGGCCTGCGTGAAAGTCCTGAGGGACATCGAACCAGGAGAGGAAATCTCTTGTTACTATGGAGATGGATTCTTTGGGGAAAACAATGAGTTTTGTGAATGTTATACATGTGAAAGGTGAGCATCACAAATGTTAGCATTTTAGAGGCACTCGTGTGCGACTCCAGTCTCAGCATCTCCTCTCTACTCCAACACACCTGACCTCTGGGTTAAACACTCATTTCATCTTCTTTAACCTCACTGGTTGCAAAAAACAGGGGAAAAAAGTCAGGAACCTGACTGGAAATAAACTCCAATTCTGAGGCAGGAAGAAGGAAAGTAACAGTGTGTTTGTTTCCTGCAGACGAGGAACCGGCGCTTTTAAGTCCAAAGCTGGACTGCCGGTGGAAGTTCCGGTCTTCAACAGTAAGTATGGGCTGCGGGAAACGGACAAGCGGCTCAACAGGCTGAAAAAGCTCGGAGAAGGAAATCGGAGCTCAGACAGTCACTCTGTGGGCTCCCACACCGACGTCGACTCTCAGGAAATGCCAAATACACATCAATGTAAGAGCTGAGGATTGTCCTTAGTCTTTTTCTCACTAGAGGTCACTGTGGGTCACACGTCTGTTTTTTTTCCCAACAGCTGCCAGAAACAGAACGTCGTCATCTTCATCATCAGGCCTGAAATATAAAAACAGGACTCAAAGCAGGCAGACTGGGTCCCGAGCCCTTCCTACCTCATGCTCCAAACCGGCTCCGGGAACCAATCACAGGGTACCAAAGAGACTAAGATCCCAGTCCAAGCCTTCTCCCAGTAAGGTCCAGCTGCGGAGCCGTAGGAGGGGCTCGGCCGCCCGCGGAGAGGCTGCTCATCTGGGACTCAGGGACTCCAAGGTGGCGCCGTGCAAAAGCGTCACTGTGAAGAAAGAGAAGGACGGCCCGGAGCCGGCGCCGCTCGGCCAGAGGGGCTGCCTGACCCGGCACGCTGCCAAGGAGAATGGCAGTCTTCCGGCGCTGCAGAGCAGCACCGGCAGTCAGTGCTCCATGTACAGAACTCGCAGGTCCACTCGGACCCTGATTAAGACCCCGGAGCCGACTGCAGGGGCCAAGCTGGAGCCCAGCGCTATGGATGGGTTGAGCCCTGTCCCCGGGGGTGTGGTCATCAAAACGGAGCCTGCAGACATGGACGAGTACCTCCAGCACGGAGCGGGCAGCCAGCAGCCGGTTTTGAGCACCGGCTACGCCAGGAGGGGCTCATGTTCGAGCAGGAAGCGTCCGGCGCGGCTGCGGACCGAGCGGACCATTAAATGCGAAGGCTCCGACTGTGAGCCGTTTTCTCCCGGAGCTGCGGGACACGCGGCGAACTTCTCGGACGGCGGGAACCTGCTGCTGAGTTTCGCCGACAGACACAGGGACTACAACGGCGTCGCCAACGGCAGCAAGTCCCTTCGCAGGGACAAGAGCAAGAGCGGCTGCCGCTCACAGGACAAGGTGAAGAAGAAGCGTCGGATCACGCGCTACGACGCTCAGCTGATTCTGGAGAACAGCTCTGGAATCCCCAAACTGACGCTCCGCCGGCGGAGGGACAGCAGCAGCAGCAAGACCAACGACCCCGCCGACCACGTGGGCTCCTCCACCGTCAGTCCCGCCTCCTCCAGCAAAATCAGCATCAAATTCAGCAAAGAGCACGACAAGGACAAAGGAGGCTCTTACATCGCCAAGCTGAACAACGGCTTCGGTCCTGTCGTCCACGGCAACGCCACCAAGCTGAAGATCCAGCTGAGGAAGGAGGAAGACGCCCGGAGGGTCCACCACACCAACGGGGATATGGTCCAGGGCCTGGAGAGCCGGATCGGCGCCCACCGCACCCAGAAGAGCCTGGCAGAACCTTCGTCGGATGAGGATGAGGAGGAAGAGGAGGATGATGATGATGACGACGACGACGATGATGATGATGACTACTTCCACAACGAGTTTGAGGACGACTTCATTCCACTTCCTCCAGCCAAGCGGCTCCGACTCATTGTGGGGAAAGACTCCATAGACATCGATATCTCCTCCAGGAGGAGAGAGGATCAGTCTCTGAGGCTGAACGCCTGAAACTTCCCGAAAGGAAGTGACCTAAAACTCAATCATGATAGATCAGAATAAAGTTGCTGTCAACCCGAAGCAAAACTCTGCTCCTCACTGAACTTCCAGTCTGTCGTTGGACCGGAACCAGAACCAGGACCTGCTCCGTTCAGTCCGACAGTCTGGGATGAAAGCAAAGACCTGCTTTCTTTTAAGGGAACGCACTTGTTCTACTTCATCATGGACGTGTAGAAAGTGTACAGTTTGGTGACAGCGCCCTCTGTCTGCCCGGCAGGTTTTAGTCTCTTAGTGTCTGTGTGAAGCCGTCTATCCAGAGGCATTAGAGCATCAGCTCACCCTTCTGCTGCCATGTTCTCATCAGCGGCGTGGCGAAGCAGATAAGTCGTTTAAAACGAGGCCATTAGGTTCAGATCATGTAGAAGAAGTTTTAAGGAGCCGCTTCTGTTTTTAGGACCATCCGGATAGATTCCTGTTCCCTGCAGGTAGATGTGAATCCTTTTTAAAGACCCATCAGTGAACAAGCAGAGCTGCTTCCTTCTCCATGATGAGAACGTGGCTCAGCAGAACTGGGTCGCCACAGGAGCTGGTGTTTGAATCTGAAGCTAATGTACAGAACGACCTCTTCCTGTCCCCCAGCTGACTCATCTCTCCCAGACTCCATTCACCCAGCTCAAAGCAAATGAAGTGGCGTTCACTGACACTACGGTCTGTGTAGAGTTATGTTCTCTCTTCTTCTGTGGTGCTACTTAGTTTTCCGGAGCTGCAGGAGGACTGTGGCTTAAGTCTTCGGGGGAGCTGAAGCAACCCATTTACAGGAAGTTGTCTTCAGTTCTTCAGACGGCTGATCAAAGCTTTCTCTGACATCATCTCGCCGTCTCCTCCCTGCTGAGAGGCAGAGCGAGCTGATTGGTCAGCAGAGCGAACCACCCTCCTCCTCCGTCGGCGTTTTCCTCCTGGTGGGACGAGCTGGGAATGTCGACCCGTTTCTGTGTAACTGTTCACATCACCAGCAGCTAATCGGCACCCCGCCCCCTCCTCCCTCGGCCAATCGGACGTCTCCCTTCCACACCCACTGTAAACTATTCCAGGTATCAGTGTGTCCGTGTCCAATAGACCGCCGTCACAACTTCCAGTGAATTCAAACACGTGTGAATAGCTGAGACCTTTTATTTAGCGTGCTGCGTGGGTAGTGGGAAACATGTAAAGAGAAAGATGGACAGTGCATATATTGTCCAATATGTAAATCATGTGAACACATCTTGTACTTATTTAACAGTTTTGAATACTTGAAAACTATATAAAATTTCTTTGTGAATCCTGTTTCTGAGCCTGTTTCTGTTCCAGCGGATCATTTTCTAGCCGTCGCTGGTTGAGCTCAACTTTCAGATTATCAAAGAAAGGTTGAGTAATAACACAAGGATTAAAGGGAAACTATTAGTGATGGGTTATTGAGGTATTTTGAAGCATTTCTACACATTACTAAACTGTATTGATGCTGTCTTAGAATACTGACACCTGCTGGACCTTCAAAGATACTACAGGCAGCTTATTTGACAGACTGAGCTGAATTGATTTGATGACCTGGTACAGGTGTGGGCAATTCCAGTTCCTGAGGGCCGAAACCCTGCAACTTTTAGGCTACGTTCACACTGCAGGCCTTGATGCTCAATTCCTATTTTTTTTCCAATTATATGCGGCTTGTATGCGATCTCCTGTGTGAACTGCAATCATTGAACTCAAGTGTCCTGCATGTGCAGTAGATGACACAATGACATCACAAGCAAGTGTGCTCTGTGTTTACAGAAGTAAACATGGATGGTAGAGCTGGAGAACATCTAGCGATCTTTCTCAACCTTAAAAACTCAATCTTTTCAAGATGGTTAAATATAAATACTGCTCTCCATATTATCACCCACCATTGTTGTTTTCTTGCCACTTCTGTGTATCAAGAGGCAGAATAGTGACCTTTGACAGGTATTAATGGCGTTCAGGTCGGTTGAATGCAACCTTTGAAAAGATCAGATTCATATCGGATTCAGGACCGCAAGAGCCAAATGGTCTGGGTCGCATTTGAAAAAATCGGATCTGCGTTGTTCAGACTGACATGAAAAGATAAGGGCCAAAAAAATCAGATTTGGGTCGATTCATGCTGCCGTGTGAACGCAGCATGAACACACCTGAATCAAGTAGCTAGATGATTGACAGGACTGGAGGAACTGACTATATACTGAGTCTGACTATACTGAGTATTCAGCCTTTTGATTCAGGTGTGTTGGACAAAGGGTGGATCTTAAAGTTGTAGGAACTGGAATTGCCCACCCCTGACCTAGTAAAATGATATAAAGGTTATATTATTCCATATCTATGTTTAAATATAATATATTTTTAGATGCAGCCAAAAAAAATTACGTGAACATATATGATAACGTGATGTGAATGAGAATGCTTGTGAACTAGGTTTCTAAGTCATAATTTTAAAGCAATAAGTACAGGGAAATCTAAGGAAGAGGATTAGGGCCACTGAGGAAAAAAAAAAAAGTTACCGGTAACGGATTTTTACATTTTATTTCAGTTTAATATGGGGAAAAAAGTCAGAATTCTGACTTTAATCTCAGAATTCTGACAGGTAACAAACATGCTAGCATCAAGCCATAGCCATGTGTGTTTTAGAGACTAGCTCTCTTGTTTTAATGACCTTCTGCTCCTCCATTAATGAGGGGACCCCTCGGGCACGTAAAAAGTTGCCTAATTCTGTCATTTTCCACCAATGTGTTGTCGTGGATATCCTCCAAACCACGTAAAAATTTATGTTAAGTCTTATAAAAATTCAAAGTTCTTAAAAAGCAGTTGAAAAGTCTT
>NW_015150567.1:1286751-1288368 GCF_000732505.1 Cyprinodon variegatus
GATGCATCCTGTTGACAGATGCGTTTTTAAACACAGTTTAGCGAAGCAATCAGTTAGAAACTACTCCTGTATCGGTTAAATGACTTTCTTGACGCATCGGTGTTGCTGGACCCATCAATAGAAACCGTAGAACCAAAGGCAGCCCCATGTTCTTGTTTTCATCATACTGCCCCCACCGTGCTTAACTGTTGCTGAGAATCCTCCAAAGGTTTCATCATTCTGGGTCCTTCTGGATGAGAAGCTGATGACCTGCATTTCCTCAGTAGATTCTACGCTGTTCTATGATCATTCCTCACGTCTTTCCCTGGAAGGTTATTTGGACACATTTCCTCATTGAGGCCAGCTTTCTCTTTCCGGATCTGGAGGTTTATTTACCTTTAATGAAATTATTGAAAAACAGCTTAAAGTTTTCTGTGTCTGAAATGAACCCTTCATTTATTTTGAAGATATTTTTTATTAAAAAAAAGGAAATAAAGCATTCTTTTTGACCCAGGACAGGCCACCAGTGCAGATCAAGATGTTTTTTGAAGATGAGTTCAGTGAGATTTACCTGTGGCAAACGCATTCACTGATGTCAGTGTTTCAGTTCCGCATTCAAGAGATGGAGAGGAAGGAGGACTCTGTTGTGGAGGTCATCTGGATTCTGAACAAGGTCCAGAGTTTGCTTCATGAGCGCAAGATAAACAACCAAAATCCTGAACGATTTTTAAATTCCCCCCGGACATTTTCTTAGGTCTGAAAAGTAGGACCTGTCCGGGAAAAAGAGGACGTCTGGTCACCCTAGGATGGAAGGAATGATGAAGGCAGCTCAGCTCGGTGTGGGGTCAGCTGTCCATGTTGGTCCACTCACTGCTGAACATTGAGTTTATTTCATCACAATTGGATTATTTTATCTCCATTTTGCGATTCTGTATTTGCAGGAAAGCAAAAAGAGATGAATGTGCATTCAGTTAACCTCTGTTTAAAACGACTTTGATCCATATTCATTTATACTGATGTTTTCTTTGTGTTGAAAGGAATGACTGTACATGCTTTAAGATGAGATAAAACTATATTGTTCACCAAGGTGAACATTTTCCTTCAGCACAGAATAAAATACATCCATTCACTCCTAATGTCAGCAGCAGTTTGAACATCCAGAGAAAAACACGGTTCTCCTGGATCTCATTGATTGATTTGGCTAAGATGGTTAATGAACCAAAGAAGGACTTTAGATGCTTTTACGGTAGTTTGCAGAGGGACTTTATATCATCTTCCTGAGCTCAGAGGGTCACAGCTGTCTGCTAAGTCCCTTACTGCCTTCCTTGTTCTCTTAGCTTTTCTTTTGTGTGGTTTTCCCTCCATGTTTCCTTAGTCTGGCTAAGGTGACCAAACCTGAAAGAGGAAAGGTTAAAACGTCATTAACAGTTTCTTTGACCGAAGCATTTAAGCTTGCTGACTGACCCTGTAACCTCCTGAAGCAGCGGGGTCTCTGAGCATTTCTTAAAAATAAAGTCGGCATTTCCACTTGACTGTAAAAAAATAATTAGATTTCCTGTTTCAACAGAATGGCCATTAAAACTAGTTAACTATGACATTTCCTTACATCATAACATTCAATTCAGTTTATTTATATAG
>NW_015150567.1:1290554-1292774 GCF_000732505.1 Cyprinodon variegatus
GTCTGAAAAGTAGGACCTGTCAGGGAAAAAGAGGACGTCTGGTCACCCTAGGATGGAAGGAATGATGAAGGCAGCTCAGCTCGGTGTGGGGTCAGCTGTCCATGTTGGTCCACTCACTGCTAAACATTGATTTTATTTCATCACAATTGAATTATTTTATCTCCATTTTGCGATTCTGTATTTGCAGGAAAGCAAAAAGAGATGAATGTGCATTCAGTTAACGTCTGTTAAGGTGAACATTTTCCTTCAGCACAGAATAAAATACATCCATTCACTCCTAATGTCAGCAGCAGTTTGAACATCCAGAGAAAAACAGGGTTCTCCTGGATCTCATTGCTTCATTTGGCTAAGATGGTTAATGAACCAAAGAAGGACTTTAGATGCTTTTAGTTTGCAGAGGGACTTTATATCACCTTCCTGAGCTCAGAGGGTCACAGCTGTCTGCTAAGTCCCTTACTGCCTTCCTTGTTCTCTTAGCTTTTCTTTTGTGTGGTTTTCCCTCCATGTTTCCTTAGTCTGGCTAAGGTGACCAAACCTGAAAGAGGAAAGGTTAAAACGTCATTAACAGTTTCTTTGACCGAAGCATTTAAGCTTGCTGACTGACCCTGTAACCTCCTGAAGCAGCGGGGTCTCTGAGCATTTCTTAAAAATAAAGTCGGCATTTCCACTTGACTGTAAAAAAATAATTAGATTTCCTGTTTCAACAGAATGGCCATTAAAACTAGTTAACTATGACATTTCCTTACATCATAACATTCAATTCAGTTTATTTATATAGCACCAATTCACAACACATCATCTCAAGGCATCTTACAGTTTAACCAGATCATCCAGTCAAATTGATTAAAAGTTTTCTATCTAAGGAAAAAGGGTCCCTATGTCCTCCAGAAGTCTATGCCTATAGCAGCATAACTATAGAGATAGCTCAGCTCTGATATTTCTTCTTCCCGTTTTATTATAAAATTTACTTTTTACAATTTTTGAAAACAAACATTTTAATTCTAACCTCAATAAAATCATAGTAGCTCATTTAACTTTGATTACTTTTAATTATTATTCATTTTAAATACTACTAATAACTAGTCATTCATTTGAAGGAATATTTTGTTTAAAGTCGATACAAATAAATCTTTAGTAACTCCTGAGTATCAATAAAAAAGACTTCAGATTATTAAAATGTAATTTCTAGCATTCCCGAATTATAACAAATATGTCAGCTTCTCAAAAACAAAAACTTCTTTTTAATCTCCGAGCTTCCATGAATGTCTCACCGGCAGCCATCTTGGTGATTTCATGAATTGTTTTGGTTTCACAGGGATGCGTGTCATGTGACCTCAGTCTTCTGATTGTCAGCCAATCAGCGACCTTCCTGCCTCAGCTGTAGCCAATCAGATTGTCCGCAGCGCTATTTGAACGCAGCCAGTCTGTCTCTCTCCATGAACTGAGTTCTCCTGCAGTTTTAGCTACAGACGCTCTCAGCTTGTTTTTCCAGAGTTTTTTCCGCCTGGTTTCTTCTCCTCATGTCCACCATGGAGGTTCGAGCTGCGGTGAGTCTCCAGCCCGTCTGTCCCTGTCCTCATATCTCTGTGTCCACGTTGTCCAACGTGTCTCGGTGTGTTGCAGCCGCTGCAGGCCGCAGATGAGCCTCTGAAGAAGGGGAAAAGCTCCGCAGCTGCTCCGAGGAGAGCTGCTCTGGGAGAGATGACCAACTTCCCCGCAGCTGAGGCCAACATGAAGGTAACAGCTGGACCACCTGGCCCGGTTCTGAGGGCTGGTTCTGGGTTTAAAGCACGCAGACAGAGCAGTGAAGGCCGCTGCTATGGAGGCTCAGAGGGGACAAATGGAAGGCTTCTATTCAATGCCACATTAACCTCTGAAAACCCACCCTTATTTTTTAAAGTTTGGACGCTGATTTTTTTTATTTTTTTATTTTTTATTGCATTGCCTAAGGCCGACAAACCCCCCGCTAAAATATAGCTCAGAAAAGGCTTATTTTAGCTTGAAAAGCAGCATTTTCACATTTTTTTTTTATAGACTTTTGTTATTTTAGGTTTATAAATTGCATTTTGTTATATACACTGATTCTGGAAAAAGAAATAAGTTTATAAATGTTTTTGTGTTCCTCAAAATATTTCAGTGTTATTCTATGGGTCAAATAGTTACAGAAGAGAATTAGGGCCAGTGGGGGGGGGGCGGTGTTGTGGTTATATAATTTTTTAA
>NW_015150567.1:1294864-1296902 GCF_000732505.1 Cyprinodon variegatus
TCACATCTTATCTCTCGGAGGCTTATAGTGGAACATTTCTCTGTAATAAGGGGCCAGGTTTTGAGGGTGGGCTGTTTGCTTTTGGCCCCCACAGGTACAACTGAGCGAGATGTTCACTGAAGATCTGATTCTGTAGGACCCTCGGACTAAACTCTTTTCTTCAGACCTCCCAATAGCGCAGAGGAGGACTGAATATTTTATTCTGTTGCTCGGATGAAGGAATCCAGATGAAAACGCTGCTGCTGGTTTGGGTTCTTCCAGGGAATCCAGTTCCAGTCTAACGGCTCTCATGTTTTCACAGAGGAGGGCAGCATCAAAGAAGGCCTCCAGCTTCCAGAAACCTAAACCAGTCCAGGACTGTGGGGGTCTGGTCCAGGTTCCGGCTGCTGTCGATCCGCTCCCCGCTCTTCCAGAGGAGTCGGCCGACGTGTCCATGAAGGAGGAGCAGGAGCTGTGCAGAGCGTTCTCTGAGACGCTGCTGGCGGTGCAGGATGTGGACGAGCAGGACGCAGACGAGCCTCAGCTCTGCTCTCAATACGTCAAAGATATCTACGCCTACCTGCACCTCCTGGAGGTAACCTCCTTCCTGCTGCTTCCCGGCCGCCGCCGACTCCTCTCTGATCTCGCCGTGTCTCGTCAGGTGCAGCAGGCCATACGCCCGGACTACATGAAGGGCTTGGAGATCACGCCGCAGATGAGGGGGATCCTAGTCGACTGGATGGTCCAGGTCCACTCCCGCTTCCAGCTGCTGCAGGAGACCCTGTACCTCACCGTGGCCGTCCTGGACCGCTTCCTGCAGGTGAGCCGGACCAGAACCTTCTCCTCTCTGTGCGTGCGCCGCCGATATAACCCTCTGCCGCTGCGCCGCAGGTCCAGCCGGTGTCCCGGAGGAAGCTGCAGCTGGTCGGGGTCACGGCCATGCTGGTGGCCTGTAAGTACGAAGAGATGTACTCTCCGGAAGTAGGAGACTTCGCCTACATCACAGACGGCGCCTTCAGCAAGCCTCAGATCCTGGAGATGGAGCAGCTGGTCCTGAGGAGGCTGAACTTCCAGCTGGGACGCCCGCTGCCACTACACTTCCTCCGACGGGCGTCCAAGGTGGCCAACGTGAGTCTGGGACGATCCTGCGGGGAACTCCTGGTCCATCCCTTGGTTCCTTCTGTGTTCTCTGGGTTTCAGGAATGTTCCTCATTCCCATCAAAGCTGACTGGTTGTCTTTGTCTCAGGCTGACATAGAGAAACACACTCTGGCCAAGTACCTGATGGAGCTGACCCTCCTGGACTACGAGCTAGTCCACTACCGGCCTTCTGAGATCGCCGCTGCCTCCTTGTGTCTCTCCCAGCGGCTGCTGGGCGGGCTGCCCTGGGTGAGTCGCCCTTTTGTCCCGCCCTCTGCTGCTGTTGTCTGTTTTCTAAAAGCTTCTCCTCTTCCTCAGTCGGCCACGCAGCAGCGCTACTCCACCTACGACGAGGCTCACCTGAAGCCCATCATGCAGCACCTGGCCAAGAACGTGGTGATGGTGAACGAGGGGAGGACCAAGTTCCAGGTGAGTCTGTGAGCCGTCCAGCCTGCCTGCCTGTCGCTGCCGTGTGGACGGAGCGTAACTGTGGCTCTTCCTGCAGGCCGTAAAGAAGAAATACTGCAGCAGCAAACTGATGAAGATCAGCCTCCTTCCTCAGCTGAGCTCCTCCATCATCCAGAAGATGGCAGCTCCTCTCATCAAAGCCTCCTGAGACCAGTTTTATTTTATTTTTTTAAAGAGACTTTTTCACTTGCACTTTACTGGATGGGTTCTCTGAACTGGACCGACCCGCTGCTCTACTGGTTCTGTTGGTTTTTGTTGTGTTTTTAAGCAGTTCAGCAGAAACTGCGGGGAATTGTGAATCTTTGCTGTTTTTTAATAAAGTTTAAATTTCCTAGAAGGTTTTCCGGCTCACTGTCAAACTTCCTGAATCCAAACCTAACAGAACATGTTGCAGCAAAGGTCCAGTATGGTAGCCTTGTGAGACCATCCTGATCTCGCGAGCTTTCCAGGTT
>NW_015150567.1:1298496-1300679 GCF_000732505.1 Cyprinodon variegatus
CCTGTCTGTTCCTGGAGGATGTTTGAGCTGACCTGACCTGAGATCTCTGTGTCCCCTATCCAGTGTTTGACAAGGTAGTGGAAGAGTGGTGATGTGGGTGATGAGTCTGATCAGCAGTTCAGGTCTCGGTTTTTGCACAACTTCACTCGCTGCTCTGCGACTACCTGATGCAACAACCCTCTGGTGCTTTTCAAGACGTGCAAGCTTCATATTTTGATCCAAATGAGGACCAGAGCAGCCATGAATCGGACGCTTCCTGATGGTTCTTCCCAAAGATTTTCCATAGAAATGGTTAAAGCAATCTTAATGGGGATTGGCAGAAACATCTGCTGAGAAGGAAACCTGATGCACCTTAAAAGGTGTTGGAGCAGAGAAACGACAGAAACCTGCTGGACAGCCATGTTTATGGGGATCAGCTCATTCAAGACAAATTCTGTAATACTCCTGTTATCCCAAAGGGGGCAGCACCTCCTGTGGAGCCAGAGAGATTTCTCTCCTTTCACATTAGGTTTAATACTTTATGTTTGGGTCTGTTTTTGAACTAATTTACTCTTCAGATGCAGAACAAGGAAACTGATCCAAATCTGCTTTTAATGTTTGGACCAAAAGAACACTGAGATGTAAAAATCCCAGGAACCAGATTACGGGGACCCATCAAGCTGGGCCCAAAACCTGCTGAAAGATTCTCTGAATGAATGAAAATAATCCGGTTCTGTTTAAGATCTGCAGGACACAGGACTGGATCAGCTGTTCTTGGTGTGTTTTTAAAGAGTCTGAGGTCATGAGGTCACCCATCCTGGTGCCGTCAGTGCCACACATATCTCTGCAGGAGCTGAGGTCAGAGCGGGGGCTTTGTGCAGACTGACCCTGACGTCAACCCAGCCAGCGCAGATTCCCCTTCATCGGGTCAGGAAAACGACAGGAATGAAAGAATCTTTGTAAGAAAATAAAAACAGACTTGTCTGAACTATTTCAGCTGCTGATACCATGCTGCTTAATCTAAGAGGGATGAACAACGATTCAGAGCATGAAACTGTTTTAAATGAAACTAGATTGATAATAAATAAAAGCATGGGCAGTTTCAGAGGGGGGCCAACGGGGCCAGTACCTCTAGAACTGGATGTTGTCACTGTACGGGAAGCACACAGCAGAAATTTCAACATAAGGGTGACAGTGGCATCGGATGTAGGAGGTTGCTAGTTCAAGACCCGGGTCCGACTTTGTGTCATGTCCTTGGGCGAGACACCTCACCCACATTACCTACTGATGGTGGTCAGAGGGCCCGGGGGGGCCAGCGCACAGCAGTCTGGCTTTTTTTCAGCGAGCCCAGGGCAACGGTGGCAACCATGCAGCTCGCCATCATCAATGTGAGTGAAAGACGGTAGAATAAAGCGCTTTGGTCAAATCCTCTGCCTTTACCAAAGCGCTTTATAAGTACAGGCCGTTTAAGGTCATTTTATTCTTAAATTGTCTTTTGATTTAAGGCTGTAAGATAATTTTCAGACAGAATAAGATGACTTGTGTTTAAAATAAGACTCCATCTTATTTATTCCTTTAGCAGATCGTCTCACTTTTAGAAAGGTTTTACTTTTTTAGATCATTTTCTTTGGTGTAACACTAAGTCAATTTTTGATGATTTACCTGATTTGTCCCTTTGGTCCAATTTAATATTCTGCTAAGAAAATTTACTTTAAAAATGATTTAGAAATGACAGCATTAAGTTTTGCAACCTTTGCTCCGTAGCTCAGTTAATGCACTCTTGCCCTATTTATGATTTATTTATTGTCACACCCTGGCTCCACCGGTTAAGAACCGCCCCTGAATAAAGGTTAAACTAACGCTTCTAGAATGATGTTAGGGAGGATCGTTGTTCCCTTTTCATCCTGATTTGTTTTTGTTTTAACATTTCTCCATTTATTTCATGTTGATTCATTTCGACAGACGAACATTAAGCAGTCCTTAGATGTGGACGGATTATCTGAAAAGTGTGGCATGCAGATACTAATGTCAGCAGAACCAGCCTGGCTGCAGGTCTGGTGGAGTTTTAAACATTTACAGTTTAACTTTCTTCTTTAGGCTCAATTAGAGGGGAACTCAAACACCCACCTCCTATTTAGGTCTGGACTTTGACTAGGTGCTGATGAAGGTTCTCAGTCATCCAGGTCATAGTCATTCCGTAAAAA
>NW_015150567.1:1302930-1304142 GCF_000732505.1 Cyprinodon variegatus
TTAGGACAAACTATACTTTCCTACAGCCTTTGCTAGCAAATAGATGCATATATTTAAACACCTGTGCTTCCTAGATAAAACGTATAGTGGACAAAATCCTTTCAGGTTTGAGTTCTGGGGCGGACATCTTTTCCATTGTCTTTACTTACCTACTTTTATCAACAGTCATTCTGGATAAAATTGATATTCACAAATACTAATATCCACATAAATTGATTATTTAACAAGTTTTTTTTATTAAAATAATTATTTATGATTTCACTGATGATTTGCAGAGACACATTTTCTCTTTAACTCATGAAACACAAAACCTAGTTGTGGAAAGAGCATTAATTTTGTACTTATCTTTAATGTTAGTATTTTAATGTGCCTAATTAACCACAGTGTTTTTGTTGTCAAGTAATTGTTAATATATGAACATTTAAAATGTTCTGAATATTCATTTGATTTTAGAGTATTACTGCTGCCACTGTCTGCATTAGAGAGAAATAAATGGTAAGGGTTGTCACACGGGGGCCAATGATTGGCTAAGGGTGGTCATGGCCACCCCTGGCCTTCCATCTAGCTCCGCCCCTGACGTGCAGCCTGTTGTGAGGTTTATTGCTGTAGTTCCTCTCTGCGCCACACGGTGGCAGCACACCGGAGGAGTCTCCTGGCCGCCAGTCCGCCTCCTGCTTCAGTCTCAACAGAAGCTGCTGCTGTTCGCTTCGATCCCGGGTCAGAGAGTCCGAACCGCAGAGTTTACCGCACAGAACCCGCTTCCTTCCTCACAGACCGCCACGCAGGACAACAGGTGAGAAACCCGCAGCTCGCTGCCACCGCACCGCTTCTGTCTGTCAGCTGCGGGAGAACACGAGGCGCGCGGGGCGGTTGGGTTCGGTTCGGTTAGGATCAGTTGATGGTGAGCAGGAAGACCCGGTAAGTTCCTGGGCATCTGAAGAAAGTTCGCCTCAAACTGGAACTGAAGTCCAGTTAAATGGACTCTGCTGGACTTTGTCCTGAAATGGAAGCTGGAGCAGAAACTCAGAGGAGACCTGATTCTAGCTTTCCTGTGAACAGAAGCCTGCAAGAGGAACCCAGAGGTCCCCAGTGACTCCCTGTGGTTCCTAGAGGTTCCCAGTGACTCCCGGTGGTTCCTAGAGGTTCCCAGTGACTCCCTGTGGTTCCTAGAGGTTCCCAGTGACTCCCGGTGGTTCCTAGAGGTTCCTAGTG
>NW_015150567.1:1306150-1306613 GCF_000732505.1 Cyprinodon variegatus
CCAGTGACTCCCGGTGGTTCCTAGAGGTTCCCAGTGACTCCCTGTGGTTCCTAGAGGTTCCCAGTGACTCCCGGTGGTTCCTAGAGGTTCCCAGTGACTCCCTGTGGTTTCCAGTTGTTCCTAGTGACTCCCTGTGGTTCCCAGAGGTTCCTAGTGGTTCCATGTGGTTCCTAGTGACTCTCTGTGGTTCCTAGTGACTCTCTGTGGTTCCTAGTGACTCTCTGTGGTTCCTAGTGACTCCCTGTGGTTCCCAGTGGTCCTGCTGCTGACTGTCAATCAGAACCTCTCAGTGTGAAATCAGATGTTCTGCTGGATCCTCCTGGTTCTGGACGGACCTCAGAACCAACATGTGTCTGGATCCATTTGTTGTTAAACAGACAGGAGAGGATGTGGATCCCTCCACCGCAGAAAGTAGTCCCCGATGACTCCTCCAGTGTTTCAGGGGCTGAGCTAGATGGGGGGC
>NW_015150567.1:1308009-1309838 GCF_000732505.1 Cyprinodon variegatus
GCTTGGGGTGGCCCTACCATTTATTTCCCTCTAAAGGGCAGATTATACCTCTCCATCCGCTCTCATCAAATGTCGCTGGGGTCTTTTCGCGAACCAGTTTTGCTGGTACGCTTCTGCACCGTCGGTCTGGAATTTCTAGGGATGCACATCAGTTTCCTGCCTTGGTTTAAAAGACAACAGGTTGTTCTCATCAACAATCTTCCGATATCTCAGTCATCGGGGCCAGACTAAATTCCACATTTAATCTCACATTTAGTCTGGCCTATCAGGCTAGTTTTGGTGCCTACCTTCATGAGTTTTAAAATATCGGCATATCGGATATCGGCCAAAATCCCAATATCGTGCATCCCTAGTTTATTTGTGTGACAGTATTGGTGCATTTTATTAGATATTACGGCTGTTTTTAAACTATATTTACCAAAAGTGCAAAAAGTTCTCCAAAGTGAGATCAATAAAGTTCAATTATTCTAATAATTATTATTAAAATCCTTTGATCGACAGCAGAGTTTGACTTTTCTAAGTTCCACTGAGATTGATGGAGCGCCTGGAACCTTTTCAGGAGAAAACGTCTTTATTCAGTAGAGTTTGATTTTTGTTTGCATGCCTCTCATGTATTTGACACGGTCCAGTTAGACAGCAGCTGTTCAAATGTTTTTCATCAAGGCCCCGCCCCCAAAAACCAGTGGCTCTAAGAACGTACCCTGTGGAACTCCAAGACCTCGTTTATTCTGGTCAGCTGGTAGGAAAAGTGAAATATTTTAAAATTTTTCTCTTTGGTCAAAGTCTTTCGAAACTTCGGAACGTCGAATTTTAGAACGTTTCTCACGTCGTATGAGTTTGTTGCAGAAATTGGGTCTTAAATGTCTTCCAGAACCAAAGTGAAGCTGTGTTTTCAGGCACCTTTTGAACCAGACCTGGAACCTTCAGAACGTAGACGTTCAGGTTTCCCTTTCAGATCTTTAGGTCCAGATAGATGATTTTGAGCCAAAGGTCATCGTAAAGTTCTCCAAGCTCATGAATCTAAAGTGTATAGATCTCTGACTGGGCCCATGAACTATTTGATTACAATGGGCGGGACTTCTGATGGAAATATGGACTTTTGCACGGTGGCTATGGAGGTCAATAATTCAGACCCACAGCTCCTCCATCTGCTCTCTGTCGACCTAAACGAGGTTTCCAGCTGCTGAAGCTCTGGATAAAGGTCAGCTATGAAGCCTGAACAGTGCAGGAGTCTCAGGGCTTCATTCCAGATGCCTGATGTGTGTTACAACCATCAGCTTTGTTGATTCCTGCTCTGAGACGCTCCCAGCTCACAACCTGCTCATCCTGTTTGCAGGAATGTCCCTTCAGGGAATCCAGGTTTCGGGAGTTTTAACCTCTTCCTGGCGTCTGAGCTCAGCTCAGGATTTCTCCAGAGAAGGTCAGGGAGTCTGAACCATCAGAATTAGATTCATCTGTGGGATTTCAAACTGCTGCTGATAGATTTACAGCAGGCCTGGGCTCATTCTCTGCTGCTGATCAACATTTGGCTTTCATCTGTGTTTATTTCAGTCTGTTGACATGACTGGGCCTGATTATGAGATGCAGGCCTAAGAAAAAAAAAAAAAAACAACACCGCATGTTAGAGAAATGTGGCTTTAATCATAAGATCATCAGTCATCCAAAGAATATGTCAGAACTGATCCGCTAACGGGTCAAGATCCGATTCCAACGCTAGTTTTCAACTTAATCTGGACAAAATCCAGCTCTGAAACCCGGTCGGTAAACATTGAACTGATCGTTCAAATGTTGGAAGAATTTGGTGTAAGATGACTCACACGGAAGTTGGA
>NW_015150567.1:1311782-1315921 GCF_000732505.1 Cyprinodon variegatus
TTGCGTAACTTGCGTAACTTACGTAACTTGCGTAAAAAACGTGACGTAAGTCGTGCTCCCCAGAGCCGGCGCTCTAGGCTCTGGTGCTGCGGGAATCGAAAACAGAATCGTTCAGCGAGCTGCCAAACGATGCCATGGAATCGGAAAATATGGAACCGGTTCTTAACGGATTCCCATCCCTAAAAATGACGGAATTAGGCAACTTTTTACGTGCCCGAGGGGTCGCCTCATTAATGGAGGAGCAGAAGGTCATTAAAACAAGAAAGCTAGTCTCTAAAACAGACATGGCTATGGCTTGATGCTAACATGTTTGTTAGCTGTCAGAGTTCTGAGATTCTCAGATTTTCAATACTAAATTGAAATAAAATTTTAAAATCAGTTAACTTTTTTTTTTTTTTTCAGTGGCCCTAATCCTCTTCCGTATAACTGACCTTTGATGACCTCAACAAAATATTATTAATATCATTAAAATGATAGCAGTACCAATTAACATTTTTGCCATACAAAAATATAAAAATTTTAAATTAATTTTAAATATAAAATATTTAAGATAAATATATTTAAAATTTAAAAATATATAAATTTTTTGTTCTGCTATAATTTTAATGATATTAATAATTGTTTGTAGAAGCCATCAAAGGTCAGTGAACATTTCTTTATTCTGAAACTCTGAATTACATATAAATTATAAGCTGCTAACCTATGATTATAGAATTTTAAACTGCAAAAAAATTATAGCGGCACAAATGAAAAAATTTGCTGCACAAACCAGCGCAAATGGAGTCGAGTTAATTGACACCAATTTAGTCTGATTTGAAGAAAGTGGGGGGGCAACTTCACTCAGGTACCTGGATCTGGACACGGTATCAGTCTCTTTGTCAAATAAGCCTAAAACTGTGAATGGAACAGATTTAAATCAAGATCTGTAAGCTGGTTGATTTCTGGTCTCAAACTGGTTTGAATCAGTCTTTAAAGCCTTTAGTCAAACCTGTGTGAACAGATGTGAACTGGTGACTGGACCAGTTTGAAAAAGGGTGGAAGGATTTTGCAGAAAATCACCCAATATTTCAATTTAATTTTTTTTTTTTTATTTTTATTCCTTTATTTAACCAGGAAAAGTCCCGTTGAGATTAACAATCTCTTTTTCAAGGGAGTCCTGGCCAAGACAGCGGCAAAAGATTACATTACAGTTTACAATTACATCTATCTATAATTAGAAATTCATAAAACAGTTACAAACCATAGATCTCATTTCCAAACCTTTGAGCAATCGTTTAAAATGTTGTTATTGTGATTCCCCTTTACACTACACACAAGTATGTAATGTTTCACTAGAGGGTTTCAGTTTTTTATGACCTTGTTGCAAGACTTTACTGTAAACTGTGTGAAAATGTTTCCTTGCAAATTCCAACAAAAAGTCTAAAGGGAGAAATTTAACTACCTAATTTAACCAACTCTTGTTAAATGTAATGTAACTAAAATTAAATGCCTTTGCAATTTGATAATTGTGTTTTGTTAAATTTGGATTATATTGCAAATGCAATTAGTTGCCCTGCCCCAGTTTGAAATGAGTTTCCAAAGCGACGTCTGAATCAGGTGCATTGTGGGTCGATGTTCACATTGTGAGGTTCTGAAACCATGTGGTTTCAGAAACAGGAAACTTGGTCTCCGACTAGATCAGATAAACATCATCTGTCAGATGAAGCAAACATAAAGTGGTGACATCACGGCGTGATGGAAGGGAGCAGACGCCGCCGTGTCTCAGCAGGGGGAGACCCGGTGACCGCCGAACGCGCCCGAGTGTCAGGGGAGCAAACGGTGCTGCAGCAGAACCCGAGCCGGGTGGGTGGGGGAGCCCGTCGCCATGGAAACCACCACTGCACCTTCCTTTGTGATCCGACCGGTTCTGCCTTCCTGTGGTTTTTGCAGTTGCTGAATGGAGGGCGGGAACCAAACCGTCAGAGAAGGGGGGGGTGGAATGTCCTGAAGCAGGAATTCATTGTACGGTTTGAACGGTTCCCAAATGGGTTTAAGTTCTAGTCAGAACCATCTGACCCGATAAGGTTGATAACGGGATCCAAAGGTATGGCGCTGATGGCTGTCCTGTGATGGACGGGTTAGCAGTCCATCTCCTGTCCCGGGATCTACACGGTTCCTGGTCTCAATTTTCACCAATTGTTTTGTGATTGTTTATTTTTTATCACCTGCTGTCTTTAGAAAGTAGATGATCCAAATGGACCGGCATCCAGAACTTTCTGTGATTTCTCATTTTAATGTCACAGAATAATCTCCATGGATGGATGCAGCCGTTTGGACCAGATCCAGGCGTGAATTATCATCTGGGTTCCCGGTTTTTTTCTCACTGGGAGATTTCGGCCCGTAGTGTCTGGTTTCAGCAGAGTGTCGACTTTCCTCCTTTGTTATGATGCAGAAAAAATGGGCCTGAAAGCTGTTTGTGTTTCCCACAGAGCCGGAGCTGAAGGTGGGCCAGAGGGGGAACCGGGTGTTGTTCAGGTGGGAACAGGAAGTGGGTGATGAACAGGTTCCTCCTCCGCAGGTAAAATGGTTTTAAAGCCGGTTTGGAAGGTTTAGGGTTAGAATGAGGTCTGAGGAGGACATGAAGGACGCCTCTGTGTCCCTCTCTGCTGCTGTTTATGGAAACAAAGGAGAGGATTGTTGCTGCAGTGGTCGGTGACATCCTGGAGCTGTCCTCCAGCTCTCAGTTTTCTGGATGTTCTCCAGATGAGAAGTGCTCCAGATGGAGGACTTCACTTCTGACCCTGAAGGAGAACCGGATCAAGGCTGCGTTCAGTGTTTTCGGTTGTGCAGAACCCCCCATTTGTGAGGTGATCTTCTCAGCCCAGCAGCTTTATTGTTCTGGTGCTGATTCTAGTGGTTCTGCACTGCAAAAACAATCTAGAAATAAGTAAAAATTTCTTAAATTAAGTGTATTCACCCTTAATTTGAGTAGGTAAATGAGACAGTTTGCCAATGGAATGAGTAATTTTACTCTTAAAATAAGACGAAGCAATTGTGTTTTCTTATTTTAAGTGTAAATTGTCTTGTTCCATTGGCAAAATGTTTCTTTTCCCGCCTCAATTCAAGAACAAACGCATTTATTTTAAGAATAGATTTAGATTTTTTGCAGTGTGGATTAATTGGACCGGCGCTCTGCAGGAATTATGAGGCTGCAAACAGGTTCTGACCGATCGGACTCCCTTTCACTTTCGCTTCTGGTGACGCTGGTTGTTGACCTCACACTATTGGAGATAAAGCTGCTTCAGTCCGGCTGGCGTCATGTTGGTGCCTGGTACCGCAGCAGCAGCAGGAGGAGAAGCTGAGAGACAAAGGGGTTCTGATCCGACCCGTCTCTGTGATTCTGTTTGCTTTAAGGAAGCTGCAGCACAGCTGCTGCAGGCAACAGGCCCGTTTTGTTTCTAGTGAACGCTCCTCTGAGATTCTGGACCTGAACCGGTTCTGCTGACTGGATCAGTTAGAATGAAGGGTCAGAGGTCAAAGTTCAGCTGAGAAGAGACAGAAAAGATAAGAAGCTGAACCTTTCAGTTCCTCCTTTAGAAGCAGAACAAAGATGGCACCCCTCAGCCTCCTCAGCGAGCTGCTGATTGGTCCGTTTGTTGACGGACATTGAGGTCACTCAGCAGAGAGAGGTAGAGCGATCGGCTGCCTGATGTCAGCGGTTTTCCTGGTTCCTTTGTTCACTGATTCCTCCTTTCCTTCAGCAGCCTTAGATCTCATTATTCCCTCCGTCGTAAACGTCTGAGTTTCTCAACATGGTTTACCTTTAAACTCGTAGATGGAGCCGGAGAAATCAGTAACGGCTTCAGGAAACCTCAGGGACCCATCACTCCCAATTACCTGTCCATCTCTGACCTGGAGACGAGTTTCCCAACAGTAAAAACATCAACAGTAGCGCCTAAAATCTGCTATTTTAGGCTCTAACTGGTTGCTTTCTCTCCTGGTTTTCTTTGGCCTTACATCAATCAGGAATATTCAAGTCTTCTTTGGAGTTATACTTAAAGCCATTTCCATTGTCTTTCCATTTACAACAAAATAAGCCATAACTTAACCCCATAACCCCACCCCCTTTCCGGCATAATCAAAGCACCAAAGGAAATGCA
>NW_015150567.1:1318021-1319052 GCF_000732505.1 Cyprinodon variegatus
CTGAGTCCAGAGTGCAGCCAAGGACAGAAACGGCCTTTTTCACCAGTTGATTCAGTCTCTTTCTGTCCCGCTCTGCGCTGCCAGGGGCCCAGCAGACGACAGCGTAGAGGAGAGCTGATGCCACCACAGAGTCATAGGTTTTAAGCAGGGGCCTGCTCACTCTGAAGGACCTCAGCCTCCTCAGGAGGTGGAGGCGGCTATGGCCCTTCTTCTACAGGACGTCTGTGTTATGAGTCCAGTTTGTTAGTAACATTAACATTAACTCCTCCTGCAGTTAGTGAGCACTTCATCCTCCAGCTTCAGTCCTTCGGTTTCGAGTCTGTTCTGTTTTTATTTTAAGCCTCTTTCAAATTCCAGAGCAGCCGACTAATGATTTAACCAGAACCTCGTGTGGTTCCCAGCAGAGTTTGGACCGCTTCTGCTTTTCTCTGTCCAGCTGCAGAACAAAGCGGCTCCAGGCTGCTGCTATATTTAAAGTCTTTCTCAAACCATAAAGCCGTGTCATGTTTACAGCAACCAGAACTTTGAGCCTTCTGGGCCGGGCTGCAGACATTCTGCTCCTCATCTTCAGGAGGAAGAAGGAAAGTTCTGAGCGTTGAAATGAAAACCAGAACCGGGATGTCAGTGAGTTGATTGAAGGATCATTTGGGTTCAGATAAAATTCCTGCTCTGATATTTTTAGCTGTGGTTTTTGCTGCAGTTGGTTCCGATATTCCTGACCAAAACACAACGACCTCATCGGTACCGAGGATCCCTGGCTTAACCTGTACAGAGAAAACGGGTCGTTATCAAAAAAGTGCTGATGGGAAGAAATAAAACTGGAGGAGAAACTGATTTACTGCTCGTCGTTTTGAAACGACCCGATTATGTGGATTCTTCTTCTTTTCTCTCATTTTTCTGTTGAACCAAAGGGGATGTTGTCCAGTTATTTATCAGAACCTTTGGCCCGGTACCAGTCCCATCTTCCAAACTCTTAGAGAGGCTCTGCTTCATGATCCAAACTAGGGATGCACGATATAATCGGCCCCCTA
>NW_015150567.1:1320336-1323519 GCF_000732505.1 Cyprinodon variegatus
GGTGACGTCATCAAAAGGCGCAGGCCCCCGAGTCAATCTGGCAGCCCGAGTCAATCTGGTACCTACACCGTAAGTGGGTCAATAAGAGATACCAAAATTTCTCCACATGCATCAGAAAGTTTTCACTCCCCCCAGATTAAACCCCTGCGATAAAGTCTCCTGATAGATTTCTATCTCTGTATTTATGCCATTAGAACGACCTGTGTTTCCAAAGCAGCTGAAGGACAAATGAAGGATGTTTATGGTTTTATGACCATCGATTAAAAAGGGAATTATTCTGGAGAAGCAGTAAATCATCGGCGATAACAGGTTTATAGCTGGAAAATAGCCTAAAGCTTCATGAACTGACCCGGGCGGTTCTGTAACACTGACCCATTTACAGTGCTGGGAAAGTGGGTCGGCTGCCCCCCCACCCCATAATCCATGGATTTATTGGACAGTGAAGGAAGAAAACGGATCGATCCAGCTAAAGTCACTGGTTTTAATGGGAGCTGTTGGCTTATTAAGCGTCAGGTTTGAACTGGTTTCATTCTGCAGGGATGTTTCAAAGATTGAAACGGAACCAAAGGAATTCGTTTAAAATTCATTAAACCTATATAGAAAGCTTTCTGGCTCATCACAGTTGCAATAAGATCATCAATAAGATAAGACCAGCTTCAGAACAGCTGACAGAGTAAAAAAACAAATGATCATTTAATGTTTCCTGATTAGTTCTAGTTTATTTGAAACTTTTTTTTTCTTAATTTCTGCGGATTAGAAAACTTTCTTTTTCCTCTATTTCTTTTTGCTGGTAAAGGTTCTCAGTCATCCAGGTCATAGTCATTCCAAAAAGTTAAAAAAACAAGCCACTGGACTTTGTTTTCGAATTCCAAGAAGCTTCCCATCCAGGACGCTTTTTCAATTCAAAATTGGAAAAAGCTGCCCTGGATGGGAAGCAAAACGTCTTAAAAAGTCCAGTGGTTTGTTTTTAAAATCCATTTCTTTACAAAATCAGCCTTTTTTCTCTAGAGAGATGTATAAATATTTGTTCAAATATATTTATATAATCCTTCTGCTGTTTAACAGAGAAATGATGCTAATTGTAGCTGAAACAGGAAAGTTAATCCAGATTAAAACAATGTAAGGCGCTGAGAATACAAAGTTTTTGTACAGTTGATGAGCATTTTTACTAGAGAGCTCCAGGGACAAGCTGCACCTTAGCTCCACTGAGGAGCATTATCACAGATCTTTCCTCCCAGCAGCTCCTAGACTCCTAGATCTTTGTTGTTTTTATCTTGAAATATGTTTCCTCATAAACCTGGGTTTGATTGCTTTTAGAAACCAACGGACCGTGAAGGTTTGCAATTCTCATCCAGAGTCTGGGTTGGAGTTGGCTCCTCCCCCTCACTGATTCCTCAGCTGACACATTCCTGTTTTCTTTGTGGTGTTTGCAGATAAAGCAAAATGGGACAAGGCTGCCTGAAAGTGAGCAAGTATCTGCTCTTCCTCTTCAACCTCATCTTCTTCGTAAGTATTTCTCTGCTGTCTAGCTCTTAGCATCAGGATGGATAAATAAAGGCAAATATTACCACTTTCTAAACTAAATGCGTTCCTTTAAAAGAAACAAATTCCTTTCTGAGATTTTCATACCTTTTTAGAACTTATCCTAATTTTTTATTGTTTTTTTTTTGGTGATGGCCGACTCAAAGAAGAGCAATACTTTCTACAGTCATGAAACTCTGAAAAGCTTGTTGAGCAACTGTTTTTCTGGCCCCTTTTGCTCAACAGCCCTTAATGAAATCCATTGATTTATTCTTAGTCAAACTTAGCCAAGCTCTTCTGCCTGCAGAGCAGGGTTCGCACACCTTTTCCAAAGTGAAAATCAAGCACTTTTCAAGCACTTTCAAGATCCATTTTAAAACTTTTTCCAGCACCTTACACCACCGTAAATTACATACCAATACATAGTCAAAATTATTACTCGGATGATCAAAGAAAATTACTCCTCTGCCATGGCGTAGTAATATAACCAACCAGAGGGTGTCGCAATTTAGTATTATCAGCCGTAGAATTATCAATGCTGTTTTAAGGTCTGGGCCTGGCAATGAATTAAAACTTCGGGGTTTTTTGGGGGGTTTTTTTGGAACGTTGGCGAGGCGGTAGCGTGAGTTTGGCGAGGCGGGCGCCTCGCCAAGATAGTGCTGTGGGAAACACTGCAATACTAACATTACATTATAACACCGTACTCTCAGTCACTCAATACCTTAGCCTGTGAATTCCTAGCTAGCAGTTACTAGCGTAAACAAATAGGCGCTAACGTTAACGTGTACTAGGCTACTTCAGTTGGCTTACTTAAAAAGTCTATGACTTACTCTTCATGTGACTCAACAGCGCAGACTCGCCCATTGCTAAAAGCTGCACATCTTTTTTGCAGACTTTACAAGAGGCGACTCGTGGGGTTTGTCCCCCGTTTAATCCATAATTTCTATTTTTCATCTTCCAGCCAACGTTTATTGAAACTTCTGGTTCAATTTCGGTTCTAGAACAATCCTCCCAAATTTGAGCATCTTCTGAAGTTCTGCTCAGTCCATCATCTGAGAGGCTGATTCAAACCCAGGTTCCCCCACATTATAGTCAACAACTGTAAAAGATTCACCAAGGGGAATGTCCGCTGGGATCTTACTCAGTAGAAGCTTCATTCACTCCACATGGAGATGCTCTGATTTGATGTTCTTGTGTTCAGAACCAGAAAATGTGGCCGTTTTAGTCTAAAAATAACATTTCTTATGAATCCATCTAGTTTCTGTTGCTCTGTGCATTTTCTTCATGGAAGTGCAGTTAAGTGCTTGTGGCCTTGTTACCATGGTGAATCCATCTGTGTAGATGGGATCTGAGGTTAAGTGTCTTCATATTCCTTCAGAGTTGGAGGATAAAGCTCGTAAAGTGCTCAGACAACTATCTCCATTTGGGGAATTGGAAACACGTTAACCCAACTGGAAATATTTCTGTACGAATTTATAGGCTGACAAAGTTCATAGATCTAAAGAATAAGGCTTTTAGGCTGGACATTGCACTTAAATATAAAGATGTGCATCCAAGAAAAATATAATCTAAAGGCCAGAACACACTTTGCGTCCGATCCGACAGAAAATGATGTAGGACGAGGTCGTGGCGTTTAACACTCATTGAAAGTCAGTGAGGATG
>NW_015150567.1:1325269-1333051 GCF_000732505.1 Cyprinodon variegatus
TCAAGAATTTTAGATAAGAAAGAAGAATTGAATATAGGTCTATAATTGACCAAGTCATCTGGGTCAAGAGACGGTTTCTGAAATAAAGGTTTATTCACAGCAACCTTAAAAGCCTTTGATACATATCCCTGTAACAGGAGATCAAAGGGAATACTTCTTTGAATAACGTGGTCAGAACTGGAGCGAACATAAAAGTTGAAGGCTTAGATGAAGACAATGGTTTTGCTAACTCTAATAGTTCAACTGGATCAAAGCAGTCTAAACCCGGTTCAGATTCTATGGCTACCTCAGATGCTGCCCCACCTTCTAGAGATAAACCAATCGTGGTTAGAGGAGTAATAATGATCTCATTTTTTAATAAGATCAATCTTATTTATAAAGAATCCCATAAAATCATTATTGCTAAGAGCAGGTGGAATGGACGGTTCAACAGAGCTATGGCTCTGGGTGAGTCTGGCAACTGTATTAAAAAAAAATCTCGGATTATTCTTATACTCTATTAATGAGGAGAAATATGCTGCTCTTGTTTTTGAAGGATCCTCTTATACAGCAGTAAACAATTTTTCCGGACTAGGTAGGATTCCCTTAGGTATGTGGAGCGCCATTTTCTCTCCAGTTTCCTAGTATTTTGCTTCACAGTGCACATCTCTGTTTGAACCAGGGAGCCAGCTTGCTATTTTAATATATATATATATTTTTTTTAAAGGGGCTGCGTTGTCTAAGGCAGTACACAGGGAACTAGCAAGCCCAAAATCATCAACCTGTGAAGGGGAATGAACTAAACCTTTTGCCCTCTGTAGCACTGCTCAGTGAAACAGAGGAGAGAGAAAGCGAAACAGATTCTTTAAAATGTATCTCATAATCTCATAATGATCTGCTAAAGTGAAACCTTCTTTTGGGGGAGGAGACTTCTGTTAAAGTAATCCTGAAGGTTATTAAAAAGTGGTCAGAGCACAAGGTTAGGATTCTTTTCTAATTTGTTTGGTTTTGTTTGTTACCAAGGCACTGTCTGGATGGAGTAAGGAGTGAGTAACAGTAGAGAAGCTGCAGAGAGGTGTGTTAAACTACAACTCTGATTCCTAGTCTGTACCCTGGGTGGTCAGGGTTTTGGAGGACTGATGAATTAAACCAGATTCCTAGAAAGAAGAGCTGCACCATCTAAAGTGGGATGGAGGCCGTCTCTACGAATCAGACCAGGCTTTCCCCAAAAGGATTACCAATTAATGTTGCCCACCTTGTTTTCAGGGCACCACCTAGAAAACCAGCGGTTAAATGGCGACATGCAGCTAAACATGTCATCAGGGACATGTTCTGATAGAGCCCAGGTCTATTCTAGTCTGACTATGCAGCAATTCAGCAGCAATTTCATGGATCTGACCGGAAGAGAGAAGCGGTTACAAAGTAAAACACATCCACTTTGTGGAAAAATAAAAAATAAAATCTGTTAATCACACGGGAAAAGAAAATTATAATAGTGGTTCAGGAAGACAGAAAACGGATAATGTAGTGATCCTCTTTGAGCCTCACAGAAAACAAAATAAGGAGGGGCAGACAGAGCAAGTGAGTGTGGCGTATCTCTCTCACCTCTTTATGGAAAAAAAGAAAGGAAAAACTTGGATAAACTTCCCAGATCTCTCTCNCCTCACCTTCTAGAGATAAACCAATCGTAGTTAGAGGAGTAATAATGATCTCATTTTTTAATAAGATCAATCTTATTTATAAAGAATCCCATAAAATAATTCCTGCTAAGAGCAGGTGGAATGGACGGTTCAACAGAGCTATGGCTCTGGGTGAGTTTGGCAACTGGATTAAAAAGAAATCTCGGATTATTCTTATACTCTATTAATGAGGAGAAATATGCTGCTCTTGTTTTTGAAGGATCCTCTTATACAGCAGTAAACAATTTTTCCAGACTAGGTAGGATTCCCTTAGGCATGTGGAGCGCCATTTTCTCCCCAGTTTCCTAGTATTTTTGCTTCAGAGTGCAGATCTCTGCTTTGAACCAGGGAGCCAGCTTCCTATTTTTAAAGTTTTTATTTTTTAAAGGGGCTGCGTTGTCTAAGGCAGTACGCAGGGAACTAGCAAGCCCAAAATCATCAACCTGTGAAGGGCAATGAACTAAACTTTTGCCCTCTGCAGCACTGCTCAGTGAAACAGAGGAGAGAGAAAGCGAAACAGATTCTTTAAAATGCATCTCATAATCTCATAATGATCTGCTAAAGTGAAACCTTCTTTTGGGGGAGGAGACTTCTGTTAAAAGTAATCCTGAAGGTTATTAAAAAGTAGTCAGAGCACAAGGTTAGGATTCTTTTCTAATTTATTTTGTTTGTTACCAAGGCACTGTCTGGATGGAGTGATGAGTGAGTAACAGTAGAGAAGCTGCAGAGAGGTGTGTTAAACTACGACTCTGATTCCTAGTCTGCACCCTGGGTGGTCAGGGTTTTGGAGGACTGATGAATTAAACCAGATTCCTAGAAAGAAGAGCTGCACCATCTAAAGTGGGATGGAGGCCGTCTCTACGAATCAGACCAGGCTTTCCCCAAAAGGATTACCAATTAATGTTGCCCACCTTGTTTTCAGGGCACCACCTAGAAAACCAGCGGTTAAATGGCGACATGCAGCTAAACATGTCATCAGGGACATGTTCTGATAGAGCCCAGGTCTATTCTAGTCTGACTATGCAGCAATTCAGCAGCAATTTCATGGATCTGACCGGAAGAGAGAAGCGGTTACAAAGTAAAACACATCCACTTTGTGGAAAAATAAAAAATAAAATCTGTTAATCACACGGGAAAAGAAAATTATAATAGTGGTTCAGGAAGACAGAAAACGGATAATGTAGTGATCCTCTTTGAGCCTCACAGAAAACAAAATAAGGAGGGGCAGACAGAGCAAGTGAGTGTGGCGTATCTCTCTCACCTCTTTATGGAAAAAAAGAAAGGAAAAACTTGGATAAACTTCCCAGATCTCTCTCTGATAATCACCTCTCTGCTGCAGTCAGCATAAAAACCATCCCACAGCGTTTATTGCTGTGTTTTTCTTTTCTTTAGACGTAGATCTCATTATGTTTTTATTATATGAACTTAATCTATCTGTTCTGGTTCTAGGTGCTGCACGGACTCATTAAGTAGAGCTTTGCTTTATAGAATGAGTCGGTGGTTTTCATTTTTTTTTATAACTTTTCATATTTTGTCCAAATCAAATGTGTTAAATAGTTTAATGTGTGTCAAGCACAGAAACAAAAGTGAAACATCTGCATAGATCTGCTCACCTTGCCTAACCCGAGCCTTTCAACACGCAGTCAGTGTGACATGGAAAAAAATCGGATCAGAGATTAAATAAATCATTCTAAGTTCAGGCCTTTAACTCTGGTTTAGCTTTATTGTTTGTCACCCTTTCAACACAAAGTCCTTGAGTTTTAATACCAGGGATTTGTTTTTAGCCAAGCAAAAACTGCTCTTAAAGGCTATGGAAAATGTATTTTAATTGACCTAATGTCGTTTGGTTTGGATCCAATTTATTTGGATAACTGCACTACACCTCCAGTCCAGTGGGTGGCAGTGAGAAGAAAAGCCATTAATGCAGGATGGCAGATCTGAAACTACCTTCTGGTCCCTTCCTTTGGTCCGTTTTCCATCAATAATAGTTTGCCTAAATATGAATCCTGTATATGGCAGGAGAGATGGAAGAAATGTCAATCAGCCAACGGGAGCCCAGAGGTTAATACAGACCTTTGATCTGGAAAACTTTTAATGACTCAGGAAATACTTATGTTAAAAAGGTCAAAAGTATAGGATCATTCCCAACCCGCCAACTTGGAGGTGAAGGATGTTGATTAGCTTGGTTTACGTTGCGTTTTCCCCATCAGCTGCCGCCAGTTAATAAAGACAAACAAATTCTGCTTCTTCTTCTTCTGTTTTAAAAGTGGTGCACTCTCTTACTCATCTTTAACGCTGCGCAGCCAGCTAGCTAACAGCTGTTTCTGCGTGCAGCTTGATCGCACGCTCTTTCTACTGTAATGACATTTCCCTTGTTCACAGGTGGTCCAAAATGGCGACTCTATCACTCTTTTTTTTGTTTTTGCAGAATCAACCAAAATAGAAACTTTGAAAAAAAAAGGCTTCAAAATAAACAACATCCTTATGTCTTTAAAGCTAAATTTTGAAGTTTAAACGTGACGCTAGTTGGCTCTAGCTACTGCTTTTTAGGCTTAACAAGCTCTTGAAAGCCAAAGAAACTGTATTTTAATATTTCACATTTTGTTCTTATAGTTATACTACTTATCATGTTTGTAAAATGAATGGAAATAAATATTTTGAGTTGGATTATTTTACATTAGCTGTAACAGTTAGCAAACATTAGCTTGATGCAGCCTCTCAGGTTTCCCGTTCGTTTTTTCTTTAGAAACCTTGCTGTAGTGTTTGAATGAAATTCTTTAGGTTAAGATGGTTGATATGTTTATATTTTCAGTCATTTATTTTTTGTTTGTGAGATTTGTAAATGGTTTATTTGTGCTGGTTTTGTTCCAGCCTCATTAGTATGTTTTTTTTAGAGTCAAACATGATTACTGACGTCTGTTTTTGTTAATTTTCCAGCTGCTTGGTGTCCTCATCATGGGCTTCGGACTCTGGCTCCTTCTGGACAAAGAGAGCTTCATCTTGGTCCTTAGTAAGTGAACCATCATGTTTTTAATTATTTCAGAAAGGACTTTATTTTAATGGATTTGCAGCTAACGAGCTGCAGCTGTGAAAATCCTTCCCACGTTCTGATCCAAGTTCTGATGCTGTTCTGCGTATATTTGTTAGTTCTCTTTGTTTTGGGTAGAAGCAACACTTTCTCCCGGTCTGGATTCAGTATTACTAAACTGAATCCAGAAAAGGATATTTCTGTTTTATTTATTCTAATTTCAGATCCAGGGGAACCAGTAGAACTGACACGAGCTGGAACTCTTTACTCAGTCAGAAGATGGAACATATCTGACTAACTGGTTAATCACTGAGTTTATTTAACGTTTTAGAATCGAGTAGTTTTGTTGACTGTCTCCAACTTCGAAGGACTTTATTTTCCAAAAGATTTCGCTGGTTTTCAAAATGGCCCAGTCAAAGTCCAAATGGTTCATAACTCATCAATCTAATATATATTTCATCTGAAGATAAATCCTGAACTTTTCCAGGGTCTTTTAATTACACTCGAAAAGAAGCTTGGAAATGTTGTCGTTTTTGCTTCTTGGTTGGATGTTTTTAAATGACTCTGTTAGGAAACAAAACCAGATGAAACACTTTAAGAACTGAATTATCCTTGTCACTGGGTCAGTTTCTGGTGACTGAGTCAGTTTCTGAATACTGGGTCGGTCTCTAGTGACTGAGTCCTGGTGACTGGGTCGGTTTCTGACAACTGGGTCGGTCTCTAGTGACAAAGTCCTGGTCCTGGTGACTGGGTCGGTTTCTGACAACTGGGTCGGTCTCTAGTGACAGAGTCCTGGTCCTGGTGACTGGGTCGGTTTCCGGCTTGAGTCCAAAGCAAACAAACAGACCTTGTGTTGGAATTTGGGGTAGTTCTGTTTGGATTCAAAACCAGATGAAACACTTAAAGAACTGAATGATCCTGGGGACTGGATCGGTTCCCGGCAACTGTGTTGCTTTCAGGAGACTGGGACAGTTTCTGGCGACTGGATTGATTCCTGGCGACTGGGTCGGTTCCTATTAGCTGGGTATGTTTCTGGGGACTGGGTTGGTTCCTATTGGCTTAGTGGTTTCTTGCAACTGGATCGGTCCCTGGTGACTGGGTCAGTACCTAGTGGCCGGGTCAGTTCCTAGCAACTGGGTGTGTTTCTGGCTCCAGTTCAAAGCAAACAAACAGACCTTGTGTGGGTATTTTGGGTATTTCCACCAAACCAAAAGCACATCTCACATTTATGTGACATTATGCAGCCAATGAAACACAGGAAGTGTGTGATTAGCCAATCAGTGTTCTTGAAACACAGGAAGTGTGGGGTTAGCCAATCAGAGTTCTTCCTGAGTGACATCAGATAATCTACCAGAATTTTTTTTTTTTTTTATGTAAAATTTGTTTGCAAGAAGCTGCTGGGCTAATTTTGTCCAGTGTGTTTAGCTGCAGGTAGTTTAACGCACAGAATTAATGAGCTGTTCAATGCTGCTAAGATCAGAGTCTTGTTAAGAAATATGCTTTAATCATTCCAGTTGTTTCCTCACAGCGTTGCACTCCAATTCAGATCTTTCATCGTTTTTCATTGCAAATGCATTTTTTACCGCATTTGTTTCCTGCATTGAACCCCTTCACTTATGTCACACATCGAATCCTTCTGATTTTACTTAGATCAAACAATATAGATGCAGAAACCATTTTTCATTCATATCTGTGAAGATTCTCAGTCATCCAGGTTAGGGTCTAGCTTGAAAAGTTCAGTTCAGGCAACTGGACGTGAAGTTTTCTAGAAGACGTTTATCTTTTCATCCAAGAGGCTTCTTCAGTTCTACCTAGTAGTTTGGAGCACTGAGATTATTATGCTGTAGTTCGAACAAAGAATTAGGGGAAACAAATGGTGGCTCTGATCCCTCCCAGTAGATTGGCCAGGAGGTCACATGGGGGGTTAACAGTCATTAGGGGGATCTGATGTGTCGCTAACTCCATCATCAGAGTGGTTTTAGTCACACGCCTCATTGAAGTGTGAGTCAGGTGAGGGCAGGTGAGAGGTGAATCTTCTGGGTTTTGTTCCTAAAAGTCCTTTCTAAGTAGGTTAAAGGTTATGTCTAATACCACCTCCTCTGTAGAGGTGTTTCCAGGTAAAAAAAAATGGCTTCCTTAACCCCTCACTCCAACCATCTGTCTTCTTTGGCCACAATATGGACGCTGTTGTCCTCAATGATGTGAACAGTGCAGTCCAGGAAGGCAAAGCCGTCATCTTTCAAATCTTCCCTGGTGAACTTGATAGCCCCATTTCCACTACCCTTTTGAAACCGTGCCGAGATCGGTCCGAGCACGGTAACTGAGAAAACTATTGAGTGTAAATGGCAGGCAAAACTGAACCGGACCGCGCCAGACACAACAAACTGCACTAAATGGTTCAGTTCTGGCTCAGTTGTCAGATAACAAAGAGCGCATGAGCAGACTGCGTCATCTCCTTACACCCAGCCTCCGTAATCATGAAATATCAGAAATTCATAAATATACAAGCTTCCTACCGTCCAACACGATTTCCAGAGATGATTCTGTGATTAACCTAAACATCTGTCATTCTTTCCTGCGTCTGGAAGCCATGATTAGACTATCGTTTGTCGTATCGACTTCCCAAAAGCCGACTCTGTCAAGTAGACTCACCAAAGGCTCCCCTTTTCGCCTGACTCCCTGGAAACAACGAAATATCACAATAATAACAAAGCATAACTTACTGAATGTTATGGGCGCCACCATGTTGATTTGCTTGTTTACCTCTAGAGAGCAGTAGTACTGTAGGTCACCACTAGGAGGCAAGGAACCGTGCTAGCATGATGTGTAAACTGATCTCAGATCAGTCCGAACTCGGCACGGATTAGTGGTGGAACGGTTCAAAAAATCCACGGTTCGGTTCATGGTTTTCGGTTTGGTTCGGTATATGTTGATTGTTAGCCTGTCATGTTGGTCGTGTTGCTGTTAGCATAAACAAAACGTGTTGCACAATACTTCCACACTGTTGCACTTTTATCCACAACTTTCTTTCCGCCGTCATCGTAGGTCACTCTAAATGCAAAGTGGTCCCATACAGCAGACCTATAAAGTGCTGCT
>NW_015150567.1:1333535-1341654 GCF_000732505.1 Cyprinodon variegatus
CATAAACCGTTCCATCCCTAGCACGGATCAGTTTCAGAGGGTCATATAAATGGGGTAGATGTTTCTGTCCACAGCCTTGGTCTTTATTTTGGCCCATGTGTCGTCCACGTATCTGAACCAGTGACCGGGGTTTGTTCCCATGTATGAGTGTAGAGCTCTGCTTTTCACTTCTTCCATCTATAAGTTCCCCACTATGAGAGAAACAGGAGAGCCCATCCACGCTTCTTTCATTTTTCATTCATTGTTTGTTTAGCAATGAAGATAATGCACCTTGATCACTGCTGAAATACATATTTAAGAAATTTTTGAAATAGAACCTGCCTGACAACACGAAGCAGGCCAAGGGGTCTGAAGGAAGAACATATAATGCCCTGATGATTTGAATCGCGGGGTGTTAATTTGAAGCTGCTGGACTGTGGAGGAGCCGAGATCGACGTAAGGAGAGAGGGAGTCAGTCACTTGATGCAGGACGATGGAGATGAACACTGAGCGAGTGTAACGGAGAGCGAACAGAGCCGCCAGCGTCACTGAGGACATTTGTCCGCCTAGCAGGTGTCCTCCCTCACACACTGGGTCCTTTCTGCTCCGTCCAGCATCAGCATGCATCACATCAGTGCCTTACTCATCACTACGCTCACTCTGCATCGCTGCAGTCACACAAAGCGGGTCGCCTCAGCATGCGGGGCCGTCCAGCTTTGCGCCTGGACATAAATACCAGGTATTGATGTCCAATGGAAGATCCAATGCGTGAACTCGTTATGGGGACATGCAGTGACGTCTGCAGTGAATCAGTGAGCAAGCGGTGCATCGTGTCAGGAGTGGAATCAGACTGGATAAAGATGGAGCTGAATCTGAACGGAGGAACAGATTTTAGCTCCAAGATCATCTGTTAGTTACACATTAGCTCAGTTTGGTGTTTCCTCTGCAGCCAAGTGGTTTCAGGGTTCAGAGAGTCTTCATTCATGTGTCCATTTTATTTTCAGCTATTTTCAGGAAGTTAAAAATCAAAATTTGGACTAAAGAAGAAACGTCAGTGAGCAAGTTTCAACAAACATCAGTGGAGGAAGTAAACTAAGCTGAACGTTTAAAAACAGAAATGAAAATGTATTAGATGCTAAGTGTGGGAAATCCTCTCATCAGGAAGTATAATAATTAACATACATTAGTTAAATTTAAGAGTTTCCTGATTTATTTAGCAGCAGAGATGAGAAATTCTGCCTGGATGGGAAATGCTTCCTAATAATTGATGTTCTTTCTGGGTGCTTCCTCCTCTGCAGCCATGTGACTCGTGGATTTTTGCTGAATAAAATAAAGATAAACTAATCAGGGTTTTATTGCTGATAACTTTGTTTTTTTATATTTAGCTTAATAAATGAAATAAATTCTTTTTAGCAGTTTTTTCTGCCATGGATGTTTTCTAATAATCCATCTGCAGAAAATAGTTTTGCTAATACTTAAAGACGATCAAATGACTTTAGGTTAGCGGTTAGCGCGGCTAACATTAGGAGAGCATCTGTTCCAAGAAGAAAATCGATCTTTACAGCTGAGTTTTCAAGCCAGGATGCTCCAGAGGAGCTTGTTCAGCCTTCCTGTTATCTGCTGGAGGTGTTGCTCTCTCTCTCAGCCTGAATGAACCTCAGAAATCTTTACACAGGAAATCCGGTTCACTCTTCAACTTCTCCTTCCATCCAGATGTTACTTTGAGCATCAACTTTCACACAGAAGAGAAGTAGAACTGACCGGTTCTCAGCCAGTTTAAACACTCTGATGAAAATTCAGTTTAACATAAAAAATGACAGAAAAGCAGCACAGACTTAATAAAGTAACACAAAATTTTAGAGTAAAAAAGATAAAGGAACATCAATTACATCTTGTAGCGCTCTGTTTTCAGAGATGTCTATCAGATTCAATATTTGTTTTTTGTTTTTTTTCATTTATCAGAAACTTAATTTTGGAGTTCCTCAAGGCTCTGTACTTGGTGCATTTGACTTCTTTTTAATATTTTATTATTAGGTTCACATTTAAACGCTTTATCTGAGATGTTGCAAATGCAGCCTTTTCTGTTTGAATCAAAACAAAGACCTTTTCAACTGAGGGGATCGTCTTTAAACGTTATCTAAGGGAAATCCTGTAGTGATCGTGCTTTTGAAATCTCTGTTATTCACCAGAACGGCTCCAAAAGAAGTGATACTGACTTTGGAAAAACTCAGATCCAGCTTCTTCCAGCTAAGGATCCCTGCTGAGGTCATAGCGTCCATCTTGTTTACCTGCTTTCTTAGCCACATATATTTCCATAGAGGGAACTGAAAGCATCAGACGTCGTGCACTACAAAGCATCACTTAAGGTCAATGTGATTCATGGATTTACTGAGAGCCCGACTCCATCTTTTCTGCCGGTTGAGGAATTTTTTCCAGGATGTTGGAGAGATTGACCCAGAGGAATTCCACCATTGAGAGGACGGCTTGGATCAGCAGGAGTCTCTAGAAATGGACCCATACATCAGCTGGCTGATGTTTTTGGCCCATATCACCACTTTTTTCTTGTGATTCATATGTTGTTACTTTGCTTTTTCTATGCAGCTAAATTGGGGCCATAAAGTTTGTTCAAAAACATATTTTGTTCTACCTAAAAATAAATAATTTGAAGCATAAAAAATACTTGAAAACTGAAGTGTTTTTTAAAAGTTTTTTTGAAAGGAAAGATTTTAATCTGATCAATATTATAAAAACTAGAAACAAACATTGGAATAAAAAAAAAACAACTTTAAAACCAATTCCATAATTATTGATTCTGTTATATTAGCCTTCTCTAGTTTAGCGGTTCCTGAAAGCAGCAGCCGGGAACATTTTTTCCAGACATCATTCCTCATCGCATGTCATCTAAGCCCCGCCCACACGAACGGGGAACAGCAGTTTGAAACTAAAGAAATTATTTTAGTTTATTGAAAAACATATTTTTAACCTAAAAGTAGTTTAAAAGTTTTCTTTGTAGTTTAAAAATATTTTGCAGTTGAGTTTAGTCGTATTGATAAATAATCAGTATCAGCCTTAAAGAAGCGGGATCGGTTCATCTCCAGGAGTTTCTCCGGCCTCCGTGTGAAATTAGCCGGATGGTTTTAGATCAACAGAAGAAGAAATGCTCCTAACATCTGTGCTGCTGTCGCTCCTCAGATGACGACTCGTCTGTGAAGGTTGGCTGCTACATCCTGATCGGAGTTGGGGGCTTCTCCACCCTCATGGGCATCGTTGGCTGCGTGGGGGCCATATACGAGGTCCGCTGCCTGCTGGGCCTGGTGAGTCGTCATGACAACTGTGGAGGTCTGATGTTCCAGATTCCCAGAAACCATCCAGATTATTTAGGATCATTTAAAGTCTGGTTGGAATATTTGAACTGTGACTCTTTCTGAAGCTGTGTTGGACCGTTTCTACCCGACCCTGACACCCCCACAGCTTCTGCTAAGCTCTGCAGCCTGCTGCTCTTCAGGGGTGGGGTTCTAAACGGGCCTCTTTTTTTTTTTTTTAGCTTTTGGTTCTGAATTCTTCATTGGAGCCGATGTGGACAGATTGGTAACATCCTCTCTCTTTTTCTTCCTCAGTACTTCACCTTCCTCCTACTGATCCTTATCGCTCAGATCACAGCTGGAGCTCTTATGCATTTTAACAAGCCAGAGGTGAGTGATGTCACTTCCTGTTGATTGATCTTAGCTTCTACTTTTTACTTTCTTTTCTAGGAAGTGTCTGTTTCAGCAGAGCGGTAAACTCTGATTGGTTGGTGGTCACATGACCCACCTGTTACTCTGAAGAGAAGCTGCAGCTGACCACCTGGTGCTTTAGCTCCCCCTGCTGTTCAGACTGAAGCATTTCAGTGTGATTTCTGCTGGGAAAAAAACATTCCTCACCATATTTTATGGAAGCTTCCTTTGTCAAAACTATGCGTCCATGAATTTGATATTCAGTTATGTTTATACTGAATGAGATTTATACTTTTAGACAAAATTGCCTTTTGTCAAAGCTCTTAATTAGAGTTGATTTTTTTTGAGCAGGTAAAGATAATACAAGTAATTTATTTGTGAAATAAATAACAGTAACACATAAATAAGTGTTAAGATAAATGACTATTAACTTAAATATAAAGTTAAATTAGTAAAATAAAAATATATTAAGGAAATTTTAAATCTTAAGAATCTAAAAAAATATAAAAGTTACGGTAATAATAAATAATGCTCGATGTTTAAGAATTGATGGAAAATGACCAAAGAAAAGCCAAATTTAAAAGCATTTGTGATTTCAAAGTCTAAAATCAAAGCGATTGATGCAAGAACATAAAAGGGTTTCCTAAAAGTGAAGAACTTTGCTCTGGTTCTGCTTTATCCTTCTGTTCTTGCAGATGAACAAGCAGGTTTCCAAGATTGTGATCCAGGTTTTGAAGAATTACCCTGGCAACCTCTCCAGCACAGAGCGGGCCTGGGACTACATCCAGAAGAACGTGAGTTCTGCTCCAAACGTCCTCCGTTTTTACAGAACCTCAAACAGAACGACCAGAAAAAAATCACTGCTTCACTTAATCTTCTGGGTTAAGATGAAATGTTATTTTTATATTTTATTTGTATCCTAATAAACAACAGAACTCGCTTCATTAAGTAGTGCTCTGTTACTTAGTGGAGGAGAGCTGTTGGCTAACAGGTAGCTAACACGTTGATGACCTTTGACCCTTTCTGCAGATGAGGTGCTGCGGCTGGAACGGCCTTCAGGACTGGGATGAGAACATGGTGATCCAGAACAGCTCCATTGAACTGTTCCCCTGCTCCTGCCGGAATTCCTCCACCCCTGCAGAGAATCTACCGGACAACGGCATGTGTGAGCTGACGGCGAGCGACGTTTTTATCACGGTAAAGAACGCGTCTGGTTCCCTAAGCCGCTCTCCGTCATCCTTCTGAATTGGTCCCTAATTCCTCTGTCTGCGTTCTGTTTTAGGGATGCTCTGCAAGTGTGGAGAACTGGATCACAACCAACCTGGGGGTGGTTCTGGGGATCTGCCTCGGAGTGGCTTTTGTTGAGGTACGCTTCCTTTGTTGGAAAATAAAGATAAATGATTTCATCCCAAAGCAGGATAAGAAAATAATATTTGAAATAATGACGATTAAAACCTACAATGAGCTCAGGAGGCTAAAAACTCCAACAAGGTGTTTCAGCTTAAAGAAGGAAGCTGTGCTTTTTGTTCCTGGAACCAGAAGGGAAAGGCTAAGCTAATTAATGCTCCTGATGCATCATTTAAACCACCAGTAATCTACCTGCATGGATTTAAACGGCAGCTAATACTCTATGCTACGTCAACTGATTCAGAGTTTAACTCCTAAACTTTATTCCAAATATAAAGTTTTCCAGAATAAACCAAAGAGAAACTTTAGATGCTTGGTTTTATAAGCTAGAGATGATAATAAAAGTCTTGTTTTTGTACATTTAAGAAAAGATTTTGGGAATACTCGTGAATATAAATTCAGAAATAATAAAGTTCTGAACCCAAAAACCAAAGATGTTCTTAGCCCTTAGGAGGAACCCAGACGACCTGTAGAAGAATCACAAATGAACTCTGAGAACACGCTAACTACCCAGAAACAGTCTGGATTTAAACCAGGTGTAGGTACCAGATCTGCTCATGTCCTGCTTCATGCCAGTGACGTTACGCTGCATGATTGGCTGAATGTTGCCACATGATGTAAAACATTTTGGTTGCCCAGAAAACGATAATAACATCACGCAGCGTCTGTTAGCGTGTCTGTTTTATGGTGAACAAAGTAACTCTTAGACCATGGTGTGGAGGGGAAGAGCTGGGTAGCCCTGTAGCTAGCTGTGCTCAGTAGCTAACAGGTTAGCCCTTTTTAGCTCGGTCAGTTAGCCACATTAAGCTACACTACTTTTGAGTTCGTATCAACAATAACCGTTCGTTTTCTACACGTAGAATAACTTGTTTTCTTCATTTAAAATCTCTATGAAAGTCATTTTTTGGATGTTTCATTTGTCCTCCCTGCTCTTATCTTAATAAAAAGAATAAAAATAAACTGAGACTTCTTTTTGTCACCTTGGTAAATGGCAGCACTTTCCTTCAAGACTGAAAATGATTGTTTTCTACTTTCGGCTACTTTAGATCGCCAATAAATTCAGGGTTCCCGCGGGTCCTTAAAAAGTCTTAAAAGGCATTGAATTCTTCAAAATAAAACTAAGGCCTTAATTGGTATTAAAATGTCTTAAATCAGTCTTTCGTAGGTCTTAATTTTTAAAACATCATAAATAGGATTATTTTTATTATGATTTATTTTTGTAATCTAAATAAAACATTAAAATGGACTTTTCTTTTATTGAATGAAAATAATGGCTCGCAATTATTGGTTCTGTCCCGATAGCGGAACCAATAAAATCGTTAAAGGTTTTTCTTGTGAATTTGGTCTTAAATTTTTATTTCAAGTGGCATTAAAAAGTCTTTAATTTAACTTGCCTTATGCTGTAGCAACCCTGAAAATGTAAAATCATAGCTAATATATGTAATAATATGTTGAAACTCCAAAAGAGATTCGATACTTGAGAAACGGGGGAATCAGAGTTTGTCTAAGTGGAGTTTCCATATAAGGTGATGTCATAAGAAGGGGCAGGGCCTCGAGCAGACTGACCACCAAAGCAGATCTGATACCTACACCGGAGTCTCCTTTTTACCGTCCCAGCGAGCCGCTATACTTTACATCCCTTTATTCACAGCGCTAATTATTTAAAAAAGTGGAGGACTGAGACGGGATTCCTGCGGAACGCCGGAGCATGTTTATGATGTGGTTTTCATTTTAGAAACTTCAATCTCAATTAGTGTCAAAATAAAATGTGTGTTTCTGTATAATCGGAATTATGCGACACAATTATTGGAGTTTTTCACTGATAAAAGCAGTGGTTCCCTGAGGAGCTCTTCACACAAAGCTGCTGAGTTTTCACCCTTTAATGAGGATTTGTTCTTTGTTTTGCAGATACTGGGGATGGTTCTGTCTTTCTGCCTGTGCAGAAACGTCCGAGCAGAGGATTACACCAAGGTGCCGAAGTACTGAGGCTCTGCTGAGGAGTTCATTAAACTGAGAAAACATTCCAATGAGTTTCCGCCTAGTTTTGGTGAAATCCTGTCCATATGTTAAATAATAAGTATTTTCTTTGTTTTGTTGAATTTTCCTTCTGAGACGTTTTATATTTGTCAGACTAGTTTGCTTTAAGCACTTTAGAAATATTAGTAGTTTTGGATCAGAACTATGCTGGCGATTAGTCCAAACCAGTTTCCCTTTAAATCTGAACTGACTCCTGTTTGTCTGCGACAGAGAAGTGGGAGGAGTGGATGTGCTTTTTTTAGTTTTGATACACCAGTGTTCTGACATGTGAAATGTTTTTAGTACTTTGTATGTAATTTAATTCCTTATTTGTATGAATCTGACTGCAGCGTGTAATTCTGCTGCCTGCGTTCATCTGTTTCTCCTTCCTGTCTGGGTTTTCATGGTACTAAACCTTCTGGTTTCTAGTTTACAGTAGATTTTATTTTTGCTTCGCGCCCAGTTTAACTCTGACTGTGTTTTAGTGTAAAACTTACAGATATTAGTCGATTATTATTTGGAAGAGAAGCATCCTAAACCTGTGAGCCTCGCTGTATTATTTTTTTTAAAAGTCGAATCTTCTTGTAATTTCTGAATAAGAAAAATATAAAATTAACTTTATGATCATTTGTAAGGTCAAAATGAGCGTTTTGGATTTGTTAATGTGTACTCACATGATTTATTCTGTCAATAAACTGAATGAAGTCACATGTTGCTGAAGCTTCTTCCTAAAAACATTAAAGCATCTCTGATGGATGATGTTCAAAATCAACTATATAAATATAGATAAGTTTCACTACTATTACTTTTGTAGATTAATCTTAACCTGTTCATCCATGACTCCAAACTATTACAGAATATTTAACTAAAATAAATCATTTTTTGTTGCTTATGTATTTTTGATCTTTATATTAGGGATGCACGATATTGGGATTTTGGCCGATATCCGATATGCCGATATTTTAAAACTCATGTAGCCGATAACCGATATCGATACCGATGTT
>NW_015150567.1:1342254-1343841 GCF_000732505.1 Cyprinodon variegatus
GCCGATACCGATAGGGGGCCGATTATATCGTGCATCTCTACTTTATATTAAAAGCTGCAGTTAAATGTTAACTGTTGAAACCATCCATGGATCCACAGGTTTTGTTCCTGGAAGCAAATGTTCCATCTCTCTGTTTACCGTCTGAATATTTAAAAGTGTGAAACATTAAACAGCCTCCATTGCCCTGCAGCTGCTGCGTGAGTCAGTCTCTTCATCTGCTGGGATTTACTGCTCTGCTCTCCATGCAGAGGAGGATAAACCTCCTGAGGGAGGTGCTTCCTGGTCCTTCTGACCTGCCGTCCTCCTCCTGCTCTTGGTGTTTTCTCTGCTGAAGGTCTCGTTTGCTCGTCTTCATGTTTTTCATACATTTTAAGTTAATATTTGAACCCTTTTCACATCAACTGAGGCCGAATGTTCTGACGGTCTATGGCGAGTTTATTTCTGGTCAGACTCCTGATTTTCCCACCTGACCCTCAGCTGGATGCCATAAAGAAACCTTAACATTTTCCTTCCTCAAATCAATCAGAGCTGTTTTATTCCAATCACAGCTGGATGGATGGACCTGCACCTCACCCCCCGGCTGGAGCAGAGCCATATTCCTTGATGCCTGTCAGGGTTTATCCATCAGCAGCCTGCAGCGCGGCCCTCTGAGGGCTTCACAAGTGGCAGGAGGACGAGTTGAGGCAATCAGCACAGCCAGAGCTGCTGCAGCCTCTGTTTGTTTTCCATGTCCGAGTCTCCCTCAGGAAGCTGAATGTTAACAGAGAAAGTTGGATGTCTGCTGCAGGCAGAGCGGCCTGATCTGGTCTCAGTGCAGCTCTGCTTACTTTGCACCAATCTGGCCTAAATTAGCTTCATTTACGCTAAAAATATGTAAGATTCCTGCTGGAGATATCTCATAGCAAAAAGGTTTTCTTCTGTCTGATCCAAGCGGATGGAGAAAGTGGACTTCAGGCTAAAGCAGAAGATCTTTACCTGCAGCAACTCTTTAGTATAATGGGCGAGCTCAGCAAAGGCAGGTGGATGGTTTGGATGTTGGGGACCAATTGACCTTGTCTCCCCTATTTTCAGAAGAAGCTGTCGGCCTCCATGCCTTCTTTCATTAGGCTGTTATGTGTGTTGCTCTGTTGCTGGCTAATCCATGAGATCCATTCATTTCACTCTAATAAACTGGATATACTCGTCCATCTATTCCTCCTCAGGTTCTCCTCATCATTTTAAACGTATTACTTCCTCACATTTCTGGTTTGAACACCTGGCTCAGTTTTTTTCAGCCTGGAGAAGACAGACAGACTTACAACACCTTCTGTTAGTGGAGCTGTTAAAAGTACTATGGTCATGTCAACCTTCTGAATTTCAGCTAATGGGGACTTGTTTAATATTGGTGGTGTTCTTTGCAGAATGTGAAGACCTCTGTGTGCAGAGAGGACATTTATCAGAGATGTTTCACTGGATCCCACCTGGGAGGGGTTTTTTCCCCCTGTGGGGAAAGTCGCTAACCTGACTCCGCGAGATGGATTTGCTCCACATATCCATCTGGAAACCTTCCTTTGAAGTAATTTTGGGAAGGGGCGAAAATACTGGTTA
>NW_015150567.1:1345734-1347219 GCF_000732505.1 Cyprinodon variegatus
TATGATACATTTGGCATTATAGGGTTAACACTAAAAGTCCCAGAGATATGAGAATTTTCGTCAGCCTGCAGTCCCTGCAGCCGGGATTCTTACTCTGACACCCTCGCCACCAAAGCCACAAAAATCACGAAAGACACTATATTCACCATCTACGGTATCACTGTTACTGGTGTATGAACAAAAGATGCTTAGTCTCTCTGTTGCCAACTTGCCTATTTTCTTGCTACATAAGGCAGATTTCCAAACTTTTCTTTTGTATCTCTGCTTCTTTCTGTATCTCTGCTTCTTTCTGTATTTCTGCTTCTGTCTCCTTGAACCCCAGTCGGCCTCAGCAGATGGCCGCTCACACTGAGCCTGGTTCTGCTTCTGCTGGAGGTTTCTTCCTGTTCAAAGGGAGCTTTTTGGTAGGAGCTGTTGAGCCACGTTTGTTTAAGCTCCCATCAAACTTTTGTATTTTAAGCTAATAAGTGCTCTCCACATTTAAACATAGACTAGTCTGCTCTGAATGGCGACAAATGTTTTTAAATTTCAATACACTGGAGCAGCAAACACAAGACCTAATACTGCCTGCAGCAACACTGCTACCATCAGAGCGTAAGAGCATCTCCACCACAGCTATGGTTAGATAGCCTTAAACCACAGAGGGACACCCAGTCTCTGAAGTTGGAGGTTCTTCTGACGCTGAAAACTGAAATTTTGACTTTAATAAAATTAGAAATTAAAATGCTACAGCCATTAAAAGCAGAGGTTTAGCAGAGGACAAATGCGAGGGAAGAGTGTGGCATTGTGAAATCAGAAGGGCTTGGGAATAGACATCGCCACACATTGCATTTCGAGTTGTTGTGGTCATTTTGTATGAAACGCTGGCCGAAGCAAACATACAGTAGCTGGAAAATCAGAACAAAAAGCAGCACTTGGATAAAGTAAATTAACAGTCGGATCTCTATGAACACAGAGAGTGGCCTAGAGACCTATAAAAGCAAAGTTTTCTGTTCTCCTCCAGCAGGCGTTCAATTTCTGCTCCTCTTCTCTTCCTTTTCCATTTTCATCCACCTACAACTTCCTTTAGCTTCATCCACTACCTCACTCAGTCCTGCTTCATTCCTGTCTGCTATCAGTCCAGTTACATCCTATGAGGCCGCAGGTGCAGAGATCTCCCCTCTGGAACCGTAGCTCTGCCTTTTTCTCCTGCTCTGCCTTTTTGTCCTGCAAATGGCCCAACAGATGTTGTAACTTCTGCATGTTATACAGCCGCCACTGATGCAATCCGGTCACCTGTGCTCCATGTTCTTTCTTTCATGCTGGAAAACAAAACAATTACACTGCTAGTAGGATCCCTCCATCGTTAGACTGACTGTAGTTGCTAACTACAGATTTATTTGACAAAACTAAACCACAAGTAATGCTGCAGCCAGAGATCTGATGTAAATGAAACAGAGAGATCATATCTCTCCTATCCTGGCTTCTCTTCATTGGCTTCCTGTT
>NW_015150567.1:1348488-1350362 GCF_000732505.1 Cyprinodon variegatus
TTTTCCCACAGCGTTTGCTAAAAAATAGGCGAACATATTCAAACATCCGTGCTTTCTAGATAAAAGGGTATAGTGGATAAAATTATTTCAGGTTTGAGTTTTGGGCAAAAATCTTTTCCATTGTCATTACTTACCTACTTTTATCAGTAATCATTCTGCATAAAATTGATATTTACAAGCACTAACAGCTAAATAAATTAATGATTTAATACGTTTTTTATTAAAATAGTTATCTATGATTTCACTGAAGACTCCTAGATGACTTGCAGAGACACGTCATATTCTCTTTATCCCATAAAACACAAAATCTATTTCTCCTTGAATTCCGTACTTACCATCTTTAATGTTAATATATTGATGTGCATAATTAACCAGTGTTTTTGTGGTCAAGTAATTGTTAATATATGAAAAATGAAAATGTTTTAAATATTCCACTTGAGAGTATTACTGCTGCCACTGTCTGTATTAGAGAGAAATAAATGGTAGGGGTGGCCAATGATTGGCTAAGGCTGGCCCCCCCCATGTCTGCAGGAACTTTATTCTGAAGGGTCCAGAGGAAGCTGTGTGCTGTGTTGGTTGCCATGGATCGTGCAGCTGATCATTTCGGACAGTCTGACCGCGCAGGGAGCCGCTGCACGAGCAGCAGCTGCAGAGAGAAACACCTCACTGCTGCACAGCAGTTTGGAAAAATCCTGTTTGGCTCCAGAATCCAGGTGAGTTCGGTTTATTATCAGGAAGCAGGAGGCGCATTATGGAATATATGGATTATTATTAATACATGTAAGCTCCAAATATAACAGAGAATCAATAGAAATATAATATATATAATATAAGAGACACTAAATATAATCGGTTACTTAAGTTACATGTTTTTTATTAACCTTAACGTTTCTGTCTGTTGTTGTTTATTAGTCTTTATTCTACTTCTATGACTGAATCTTTTTGTGATGTTTTATCTGTTTGTTCCAGATTAAAGCTTAAAGCTGTTACATCTATTATATGCTTTATTCTCAGTTTATGTTTCTAATATTAATATTTTTCTCGAAATAACCAGTATAGATTTTTAAGCTTTTATCATTCTAGATTTCTGTGTTAAATTAGCAAAAATGTTTTATTTGATGTTTAATCTGGTATTTACAGGTTATTAATATTGGTACAGCCTCTTAGTGTTTTTAGTCTGGGTTTTCAGAGAAACAAAGAATTATTATTATTATTATTATTATTATTATCATTATTATTATTATTATTATTATTATTATTATTAGTAGTAGTAGTAGTAGTAGTAGTAGTAGTAGTAGTAGTATTACTATCATTGAGGTCAAAACATTTAGGACGGAAACAGAGAGGATGAATGCATCTAAATTCATCAGGAAATATTTCTGTCCATCTGTTTCTGGTTTAATGATTTTAAATATTCAGATGAAAATTCAAAAATATTTAGATTGGTTTTATTTCTCACTTAGAAATATTTTTTAATCATTTTTATTTCTTTTTTTTTTAATGACTGTTGGTCACAGAGTCCTTCAGTTAGAGAATTAGAGAACCATGTTAGAACTGATGGTCAGAGAGAAAAACACTGGCTGACACCCTCACCCCCCCACAAGGAGAGGGAACATAGAGAGTTTATGTTAAAGAAGAATAGAACCTCCTTCAACCACTTGCATTCTCTCTTTGGGCAGTCTTTAGAACCTCAATCAGAACCTCCTACAACCTCCTCCTCCGGCTTGTAGAACATCTTTAACCAGCTTGTGGAACCCACTCGCTTTGAATGTCTTCCACTGTAGAACATCTTCCATCAACCAGTAGAACCTTCTCCATCAACCAGTAGAACCTTCTCCATTTGCCTGTAGAACCTTCTCCATCAACCAGTAGAA
>NW_015150567.1:1352536-1353908 GCF_000732505.1 Cyprinodon variegatus
GTAGAACTTGGTGTTAGTTCTCCATCTTTCTGCTGGTTTTCTCTTTATTTCACAGGGGATTTAAGCTTTTTGGAGAACGTTCTCTTTGGAACCGGTTTATGGGTCGGAGCAACATGACCCAAATGATATAAATGACAGAGAGTTCTTCAGGCCTGGTTTCAGCTGCTGAGGTCATGGGACTTTAGAAAGAAAGATAAGTTCTAACATCTTAATATTTGGTTCTAGCGCTGCTGCAATCTGAACTGAGCTTCTGCTTGATGACAGCCTTAGAAGGACTATTTGGTTCTTGGTTCTGTGGGGGGGGCACGGTGGAGCAGTGTACCCTGCGACACACTGGCAACCCGTCCAGGCTGGACCCGGCCTGTCGGCACCGGTCCCACTGCGACCCTGACTAAGACTAAGCAGGAGAAAATGGATGGAGGTGTGGATGGATGGTTCTGTTTGGTGATGTTCTCCTTGTTGTTTGTTTGCATGAAGAACCTGAACCAGATGGTTCTGTTCTAAGGCGTTTCTGATGTTCCAGGGGTTGGCTGGAGATGTTTGGTTTGATGCATTCAAGGTTCCCTAATCTTCCCAGTCCCGCCCTCTCTGTGCTTAAGCAGAGTTCAGGGACAGGGTGCCCCCCCCGCCATCTGCTTTTTAACTGCGTTAGTCTGAATTTAATCTGGTTAGAGCAGGAGGGAGACCTCAGGGGCAGCAGCAGGTCACCAGCTTTAAACCTCAGCTGTTTGTTGAAAGAGTTCTGGTTCTGTTGACGTGTTGATTTAATTAACATACACCCTAACGACCTTCTTCCTTCCTCTCCCTCCATCTGTCGTTTACCATTGCTGTGAATCTCAGAAACTCACTTCAGTCCATATTATTGATAAATTTATATTTTAGTATATTTTTATCTTCTGACATCATGGGCAAGTTCTGGCCAATCAGGACCAGTAGCACCGTGGTCATTGGACCAGCTTCTGGTACCTTTGTCAGTATTGGAACCGTGTCTGGGAAATAAAATCAGCATCTCCACATGGTCAACAGAATGGAGCATGAAGCATCTAGAATGTTCTGGTAGATGTAAAATGGACCGGGTCACAGCCTAGTTCTGGTTCTCCTTATCAGACTGTGAGTAGTGGATCCTGATGGGCTGATTCCAGCCTCGGTCCACTCCTTATGAACTTAAAGTTGTGTTTATTACTGTTGCTGATGCAACCTCCTCTTACCACACATTTCTCCTTCCAATCTGCCTGGCTGTGTGTTTCCTGTAAGGGGTCATGTGTAGAGCTGGTTTACAGTTGCCTTTTGTATCTATGCTTCTTTTTCTATGTCTGCTTCTGTCTCCTTGAACCCCAGTCGGCCTCAGCAGATGGCCGCTCACACTGAGCCT
>NW_015150567.1:1354301-1356338 GCF_000732505.1 Cyprinodon variegatus
CTGGAGGTTTCTTCCTGTTAAAAGGGAGTTTTTCCTCTCCACTGTCGCTACAAGCATGCTTATTGTGAGGGATTGCATTCGAGTCAATAAGTCGATGCAATCAACTGGTTTTCCTTAGCTAGAAAACTTACTGGATGATCTGGTTGAATTGTAAAGTGCCTTGAGACGACATGTTGTGAATTGGCACTATAGAAATAAACTGAATTGAATTGAATCAACTTATTTGGATCTGTGCTCTACCTTTTTACAGTATTCCAATTTTCTGACACAATAAATAAACCGTTCTTCCCCGCAAGTCAGAATAAACTTCTATCAGAATCATCAGAGTTTGAAGTGATAAAGGTTGGAAATATTTCACTCTGTGTGAAATGTTTCAAAAGTTTCACTTTCTAAATAATCAGGAACAAAAAGTAGAGACATTTGTTTTTTCAAAGCTGTAATTGTGCATCCGGTAATCCTGAAGCTGGCGTTTGATTCAACGCTTCAGTAAAGGGTTATTTCACTCTTTTTAAGGAATCATATAGTTACCATTATAGATCTAACTATTCAGACTGATTCTACCTTGGTTGGATCTTATTTCCAGCGAACACAGCTCTGTTCTGTAAACCTCACTTTGCTTTGATTGTTATTTTAATGTAGGCTTTGGCATCAGCAGCACCTTAGATGGATCTGACTGGCCTGAACTTTGTGCACTAATTCCAGGTCGGTTTAACCAGTTCTTCTCTCCTGATTCTGTTCAGACTAATAATGACCAAATTCCAACCAAACCCAGCTTTGTGTTTTGCTCCTCCTCTGTGTTCAGGAGCTGGTTTATTGGCTGATTCTTTTCCGCCTCATTAGATATGGGACTTTTTATTCATTAAATCCCAGTTTCTTCTAAGTGTGTGTGTCTCTAACACCTGATAGTACCTCAGCCTGGTGATGTGTTGGTGGTTTATTGCTGAAATCAGTGATTTCTCAGGTCATTTCTTCAGTTGCAGCCGGTTTACTCATCACTCACCCAAAAATAAAATAAGCTAAAAGTTTCTGTCATGTGGATCCATTTATTTATGGTGAGGAAAGAACCAGATGAAGCTCAGGTTTTACTGCTGTGCAAAGGATAGAGTAGCAGAGTACCTGTTGCTGCACACTGCAGGTCAGCTGGCTGACAGGTGGTGTTTCTCAAGTAAATGATCTGCATCCATCACTCTTATAACAGCAGCTGGTCTCTGAAGCGCTACACTTCTGAGCTTATAGCCGTCAACAGGCTAATATTAGATTCTTATTGCTGCAAAGAGAAAGATGGCGATGCTTTGTTCCTGTAGCATAGCATACTAGACATGCACCGTTTGCACTGATTCTGATTTAATTGAAATTAACATTTCTGGTTTAATCGGTATACATCTGTGGACACAGAGGCCTCCTCAATAAAAAGAAGGAATCAGTTGGTTTGATGGCAGAACCTGCAGAACAGAAGCCCCCCCCTCCCGGTCCATTTGTCAGGCTGGAGTCGCCACACTGTGATCCACAAATAGACCCGGTGCTGCACAGATGGAGCTGTTGTCCCCCTCCCACCGTGCTCCAGAGATGATCTGAACTACTCAAGGTGGTGGTGAGAGCGAGAAGAGGAAAATGAACCAGAACAGTGAAACACCTGCAAAATAAGCCAGAATCATCAGAGAGACTCTATCTGCTGCTGCGCTGGCTCCAGGATCCGTCATAATGAGAAACACAGTGTTACTTTGGATGTTCTGTTTTCCCCTGCAGCCATCTGGGGTTGGTTCTGGTCTGACTGGTTCCAGCTAAGGAGGCAGAGCTAAAGCAAAACGGTTGATTGGTTTAGATTATCTGAAAAAAACTGAACAGGACCTCCACTTTAATCCCAGCTCTTTTAGCTCATTTAGTTTGTCAGAATCATAAGGTTGTTTATCAGATTTTTGAAATGTATTCAGGATTTCTAAGAGAAGAAAAATTTGCAGTTGTGGTCCCTATGTAGGTTCCATAACGTTTAACATATGACTATAGAACAACATCGTGTCAAGGCTGAGAACAGGGGAC
>NW_015150567.1:1358887-1360544 GCF_000732505.1 Cyprinodon variegatus
TTTTTTGTCATTGAACTGTTCTTTAAGTAAAAATGGTGACCTTCCCCAGCAAGGTTTGCTTTGAACATGTAACCAGGAGGACTGTGTAAAGGCTTTATTGAGTCAGAATTGGTAAACAGAATATTTGATCCCAGCATGTCGCTGAAGAAAACTCCTCTGAAGTTCTGTTGGATTAACTGATGGATTAATTGACATTCATGTCTGTGAATCACCGTTTACTCACACCTTCTGTCACGACTCTTTTTCTTTTCGCATGTTTTGCGGCTCCTTCAGACAAACGCACCATCAGAAAACAACAGACGTGAGTCATGATTGAATCAGCCTCCATCAGCTTTTCCCACGGCCTCTGCAGCATCAGTTAGGACTTCTTCCCTGCCGGCGTCTAGCGGTTGCCATGGAAACACCTACACTTTAAATACTTATGGTATGATCTCATCCCTGCTTTTGCCCACGAAGAGAGCTTTTGAAGAGTTTTGGAGCTGGCCGTGGGAGGTTTGTTAATCTGTAGAAGCTGTATCTTCTGATGTCCTCGTTTCTTTGTCCTTCCAATCAAGCGGAATTCAATTTTCTTCTCTTAAGATCTTATAGGAGAGAGAGAGAAGGCTGTGTCTTTCACTTTGCTTAATCTCTCCAGACAGTCTAGAGCCCCGTTAGGTTGGAATACAGGTCTAAGCTCATAGATTTGGCATCTCTGTTATTGATGTTGGGGCTTTATTCCAAAGAGATGGTGTCTCCATGCGCTCTAATAAGAGAAATAGGCCCACAGCATCACGGATCCTCCATCTTCTTGCCACAAGGTGTTCTTTTCACATCTTTGTTCCACAGTGTCGAGTTAATTGTATTGTAGAGGATTTTTTAAAAGCCCCTCCCCACACTTTAAGAAAAAAATGCTTGTGCAAGAGCGTGCACGAGCCCATTCTCCTCGTGCACGCCCTGTTTAAAACGTGCTTTTCTCATAGCTCATACAAGCTTCCTGTGTCCACATACAGCGGGGACTATATAGTGGATTCTATAGCAAACTCAGTTATTGACCGTTCAGACAGATGATCACTGCTTTTTGCCTCGTTGGTCACGTAACTCCTCCTCCACCGCGCGGTGCCTGCGCCATCTTTGTTATTAGTCGCTGCTGTCGGGTAGCGGTGATAGCAAATCCCATAATGCTCTGCAAGGAGAGCTCTCCATGGAAAGTATTATGAGATATATCTGCCTTTTTTGCGGCCTTTCTTTTTTTCTCATACACTTCATGGTCACTTTTTCTATTTCGACCCTCGGCCATTTTTAAAGAACCATGGTGAGAAAGGTGAGCTTCAATGACTTGATGAAACCGTCACTCTCCACAGATATACGCCTGAAAGTGCGCATGTGGAGAAAAGATAGCTAACGAGCACGTATGACGGCGTTACATAAACATATCACCAGAATGATTGACAGTTAGGTGGACCACTTATTTATGTGATCCACCCAAAAATAAAAGATCATCCTTTATACGTTTAAAGTTCTGTGGACTTTATGTTTGTGCTGATAGGATGTGTTCTGTCCTGTTAGAGCCCTTAGGCTCTCTATTTTAAATCTGCTTATTTCCATAAACATTTGTTACCTAAATTTTAAAATTTATTTTCACTTTAAAAATATCAGCTAAAGGCTCATTTATAAAAAA
>NW_015150567.1:1361923-1367584 GCF_000732505.1 Cyprinodon variegatus
CGGTTTGGACCTGATCAGCCAAACATCAAATTAATCCGCAGTCCAAAGACAGATGGAGACGGTTCACTCTGTCTTTTTCCAGGACCTGTGCAGCATCCATCCATCCATGTCTGACAGGATGGACAAGGCTTGGCTAACTGCATGCAGCGAGGCTAACTGCATGCAGCGAGGCCAACTGCATGCAGCGATGCTAACTGCATGCAGCGAGGCTAACTGCATGCAGCGAGGCTAATTGCATGCAGCGATGCTAACTGCATGCAGCGATACTAACTGCATGCAGCGAGGCTAATTGCATGCAGCGAGGCTAACTGCATGCAGCGATGCTAACTGCATGCAGCGAGGCTAAATGCGTGCAGCGAGGCTAAATGCGTGCAGCGATGCTAACTGCATGCAGAGAGGCTAATTGCATGCAGCGAGGCTAACTGCATGCAGCGATGCTAACTGCATGCAGCGATGCTAATTGCATGCAGCGAGGCTAATTGCATGCAGCGAGGCTAATTGCATGCAGCGATGCTAACTGCATGCAGCGAGGCTGATTGCATGCAGCGAGGCTAAATGCGTGCAGCGATGCTAACTGCATGCAGCGAGGCTAACTGCATGCAGCAAGGCTAACTGCATGCAGCGAGGCTAACGCTTTATTCTGCTTTACCTGCTTCCTTTTTGCAAACGTCAGGATCTGACACAGCATGGATAAAGACAACTAGGACTGATTTAAAACACTTTTTAGAAAAGGCAAAGAAACATGAACAATCTGAGATTCACATGGAAAATAGCATAATATAGTGTACTTTTTCTATATGTTTGTTAATTTGCATAGTTGCTCGTAAATAAACACATTCTAACAAAATAAATAATTTTTATATGTACTAAAAAAAATAAAGCTGACTAATAGTTTCTCCATTATTAAAATGGTACATTACTTTTTTAGGTTTGTGAAACAATATTGGACCATGAAAAACACAGATTTGCCTTCAGAAAGCCTGAGAAGGGCAACATTTATGTACAAAAAGTAAACCTGTACATTAATTTATGTTTTTGTTTTTTTAAAGTGTTTTTATTGATTGATTGATTGACTTTACGGATCTTCCATTGGACAAATTTACTCATTACATCGCTTTAAATAGTCAAAAAGAAGACGGTGCCAAAGGAAGAAAAAAGTGCAGAGGATACATACAGTATACACAGTGCGTCCGCATATGAGGTAGAAAACCATAATCTGAAGTATTCTGGATGTAAAATGCATGAGGAAAAGAAACGATGAGATAATGATGTGACTGAACTCATGGAGAAACCTCCCCAGAGGCTCCATTTAGTCTCTGCTGTAGTTTTGGAATTTCCACCTGTTTGCAAATGATTATCAGCCAATCAGTGACCTTAGACTTGTGCACAGAGTCATGCCTGTTTTTCATATTAATACCACAGTGTTGTGCTTCCTTACTGATATGAGCCTGCAGCTAATTAAATAACTTCGTTGGTGGGATCAAACAGAAACAAGGCCGATGCTGTAATGAATGCACATCCCCTCTGAGGCACAAAGCCTGATCTAATTAAGACCAATAAAAGTCGACTCATTTACTGGATTATCAGATGTTTTCAGGAGCTCTGCTGACTCCAGCGTGCTCCACAGATTATCGGCATGTTTATCAACCTGCAGCTGAAGCAGCAGACAGACTCTTTCTGCAGCAGATGTTTCAGCCTCCACCCTGGCTCTGCTCTGTGCAGCATCCATCCATCCATGTCTGACAGGATGGACAAACATTCATGTTCAAACTGGTCCCAGTGTGCAGCTTTACTTCGGGGGACCAGTTCTCCCATCTAACGCTCCTTCATCTGGAGCGCAGGAACGTGTTTCCATTAGGAACACTGACCTGAATTCTGATGATCAGTATATCCTTTCCCAGAGCAGAAAGAGTTGCTCTGAATGGGTCAGACAGTCACTGAAATAAGGTCAGAACCCAGCGAGGTGAATACAAATAAACCCACTGATCCATTTTTATCTGATCAGGTCCTGCTGGCATCCAAACACCAACTGGCAAACTGGGACAACAGAGCGACGGTGGGGACTGCTGGTGGGCTTCTGTTAGAGTCGGGTCACAGCAGTACAGAGAAGCTCTGTGAACAGACCGCCGCCTCCTTAGTGCACCAGAACCACATTAGTCTGACCAATCACTGCTCTCCTTATTGCAGGCGGCACAGCAGGTTGCTCAGCTGACCTCAGGCCAACAGGCTTCCTGCCAACAGGAAATATCTCCATGTTCTCATCTTCATCCAGCTTTGCATTCTCCGCCGCGTCAAAAAAGCTAATGTCAGACTTCAACCAAAGATCGAACTGCTGCTCAGCTTGTTCTCTTTGGTGCTCTAACTCCCACAAACAGGCAATTAGCTTTATTACCATAACATCCAGAAGAGGCAGTATTTACCCAGAATGCATCAGAGAAAGCTTCACTTTCTCTAAGTAGAAGCTTCACACTGAAGCTGAAATTATCTTTAGATCCATTGTTTCTAAGTTGCCCTCTCACCCCTTGCCGATTTAGCCAGCGTATGCCAGACGTCTCAGAATCTCCTAAAACGCTGGCATACGCTGAACTTTCTATGTATTGTTTCACTTTTGGGCGTACACATAGTGTTTTCATAACGAGTCCAGACCTTATGTCTAACGACAGCCTAAAGTATGCATAATTGACGGTGGCATTACGAAGCATCAGTTAAAGCTGCTCCCCTCAGGATCAGCGATGCGCCCGGTGTGCATAAAAACATGTCTTTGGTTGCGGTTTTAGCCCAGCTGCTGTTTACCGCCCACCAAAAAAAAGAGGAATAAATTAAAAGAAAAAAGAAAAACTAAGAAGGTTTGCAGTCACAACAGAATCAACGTCATGTCTGCTAGGAAGTTATTTGGCCGTGGGTGTGAACGCATAGCCTCGTGAGACCATCCTGATCTCACGAGCTTTCAAGGTTTTACTCGCAGATCAGTCTGGAGACTCTCCGTTGAAGAAAATTTGGAGCCGTTCACCAAACGAACGTCCAATCAGCGTTGGCTTTGAGGCGGGTTGAGGTGTGACGCAACGAGAAGCACGACAGTTCAGTCTAAAGAACATGGCGGCTTCAGCCGATGAAACTAGCGTTAGCGTGGCTATCGAGCAAGTTTTATCGGAATTACAGAGTATTTCTTCACTGAAAGAAGAGCAAAACACTGCTCTGGAGGCTTTTCTCAGAGGAAAAGATGTTTTTGCTCTTCTCCCGACTGGTTTCGGCAAGAGTAGCCTGGCTCGTGGTTGTGTTTTCGTCGTCGCTCTGTTAGTACGTCATATGCTTCGTTGATCTGATTGGTTTATTTGGCCCGTCTATCACCAACATAGGCCAATCAGCTAACCAGTATTTTCGCCCCTTACCAAAATTACTTCAACGGAAGGTTTCCAGATGGATATGCGGAGCAAAGTCAGGTTAGTGAATGCAGGGAGGATCCATCACACTTAACCTTCTGGCTCAGCGTATGATGGGGATGAAGTCTGGAGGATAACTGACGGTTTCCTCCTTTATACCAAAATGCTGCCATTATACAGTAGCTGGAAGAAACACGTTCAGCGCTCGTCTGAAACACATCAAGTGCGTTGATATGCGTTGGAGAGAAGTTCTTGATAAGCTACGCACAAGTTATGCACAAGTTACTCATAGGTTTTTTGATAAACTAGATGTCACAACTTATGAGTAACTGACACTTAAAGTATGTCAACGATCAGATAACTGACCTGTAACTTGTCTGTCGAGATGTGTCAACGTGTTTGAGCGTGCTCATAACTTAGATAAAACTTACCCATAACCTATCCAACGTACGCCAGCGTTTTTGCCAGATTTTTTGTACGTCAGACATAAGCTGGTCTAAACTGTCAGGGTGTGAGAGGGCCTTGAGGTCAACTTTGAAGAATCAACCTAAGGAAGAGAAAAAATAAACAATAAAGTATTTAATTTCTTTTGTTCCACAGTTTAACAAAGAACTAATGAATTTGTTTTAAATCCAGTTAATTTATTTTTTCAGATAAATTTGAAGAACTTCCTGCTTCCCATAAACCAGTTAATGGAAGGTGACCCAGTAAAAATCGCCTTTTTGGTTGTATTAATTTATTCATGCTGTTTAATATGATTATCGCCTTTTGGATTTAAGTTCATATAAGATATAAAAGGGTATAAAAATTGTTAACCACATTTACTTTTATTATTATCATTATTAAATTTTTTGTTTTATCTTTGATTAGTTTTTAGAGTTTGTTTGGTTTTTAGCAGAATTTAGCGTTTTGTTCTGCAGCCCAGTTAAACATTTTTATATCTATTTATCTTAACCATCCATCCAATTTAACTGTATTTTAGAGCATGACTAATTCATTTTGTTTTGAGTTTTTAATTCACATTTAAATGAAATGTTTATATTTTGTTGAAATGAACTGGATGCATTGCTGGTTCAGGTCTGTTTCCACCGTCAGCCCGAGGATCTGTGGGTCTCTCCTTACTTTCAGGATGTGTTTTTTGGAAACGTTCGGCTCGCCGTCTGAACTGAAGCTGCAGCGGTTTGTTGAACCTGAACATGAGCAGCTCGCAACATTTAAAATGTCCTCACAGTGAACAGTTGCTGCGATGATCTAATAACTAAATAAACACAAACAGTGAAATGTGATTAACTGTGCAGATAGAGAAGGTGGCAGGTGGCTAAGACGCCATCAGGGGCCAGTTGGTCCCGTTCACACCCCCGCAGATGGCCCCGCGTACGTCAACCTATGCCGCTGCCAGCAGCCCTGCATTTAACAGGACAGCCTGTCAGTGTCACGTCCCCACAGCTCAATCAAAGTGTTTGTGTTTCATCCAGAAGCTGACGGTCCAGCCCAGAGCGTCGCCTCGCTGCCAGATCGCTGCCCTGCAGGCTTCAGCTAAAGACCTAAAATCAGCAGAGATTACAGTAGGGATGGGGGGGGTCCATCTCCTTTGTTCACACACACACTAAAAGAAGCAGAGAATCATATCTTGCTCTACTAAAGTTTTCACATCCCTAAAACTTTTCTGCTTGTGTCTCTGTTGCAGCCTGAACTGGGATTAACTGCTGCAGACCGACCAAAGCCGAGCTGGTAAATAAAACACGTTTTTCATGACTGTTTCCATCGTGACACCATGTAGACCCTCCTCTGCCAGCAGACACTCACTTTGGGTTTGCATTCTTAAACTAAACCATGGATTGACTCTCTTGCTGGAAGTCGGGCTGGTTTTCCTGCTGGGGGATGAATTTCCGCCCCCGTCCCTCTAACAGGGTTTCATTTAGTTCCGTCCTCTGTTTTATCCCTCCAGGATTGAACAGAGCTGTGCAAAGTTGGGATATTGTTTTAGATCCTGACCTTGTGTTAAACTTGTCAGGATCTAAAAGTTGGGCATCTCTTAGTTCTGCTTATTTACCTATTTTTTTAGTATTTAAGTTCCTTCTCTCCTTCAAAGCAGGCTGGGGTTGGTAATCTGTGATACCGGGCATTTCTCCGGTAGGCCGGTCCTAATATCAGCATGCCTTAAATCCAGAGATGGCAAAAGTACTCACTTTCCGTACTTGAGTAAAAGTACAGGTACTTGTGTTAAAAAATACTCTGGTAAAAGTGGAAGTACTGATTAAACTTCTTTACTCAAGTAAAA
>NW_015150567.1:1370388-1371847 GCF_000732505.1 Cyprinodon variegatus
TGAGGCTATAAGTTATTTACTTTTGTGTGTTTTTGTCAGGCAGAAATTTATTTATACCCCCTTAGGGTGTAAGAGGTTAAAATAAGTGCCTTTGTTCTTGGATTGAGGAGGTTAAAGATACATTTTGCCGATGGAACAAGAGGATTTATACTCAAAATAAGAAAACACAATTCCATTGTCTTATTTCAAGTGCATGGTATGTAATTATCTTATTTTAGGAGTAAAAATACTCATTCCATTGGCAAACTATCTCATTTACCTACTCAAATTAAGGGTAAATACACTTAATTTAAGAAATTTTTACTTATTTCTAGATTGTTTTTCCAGTGTCTAAACTCTATGAATTACAGAACCTCCTTACCGACCGGCTCCACCTGTAAACACGCCATAAATGCAGAAGGATTATTTCTTCCAGATGCTAACTGAGTATTTATTCCGTGCATCAAACCCAGATATTAAAGTAGAGGAGTCAGTAGAGATGATTCCTGGTTCTTCTCCCACCCCAATGGGGGAGAACCAGGAAGATCCAGATCCTGTTAGGCCCAGGAACTCCAAACTAATGCAAACAATCGTTTCTCAGCATTTCACTGGTTTAGGATATTTATCATGTCTAAAGGGTTTCCCCGGTAAACGGTGGATCGCTTAGCCAAGGGTCTGCATCTATTGCCTTTAGGAGCAACTGTTCTGCATATTTCAGTTGTTCCATGGGCTCCACACTCTTGACTTAGATAAAGTTTTAAGACCCCTGGTCTGAATACTTTGGTCTGACTCCCTGAGTTTAAAGCCAAATATTTAATTCTTCATGCCTTTAGTCCACCTGAGTGATTACAGTCATCACAATAGCTGGGTATCATCAGCGTAACAACAGAATCGACCCTGTGGATCTAATAAAACCAGTGATGAACATTGCTAATAGCATTAACCAGCATTAACCAGTTCCCCTGGATTCTGCCCCACCCCTGTCTGTTGCTGCAGCTGGGCGGCTCCTTCCTGCTGGGTATTGGGGTCTGGGTGTTGGTGGACCCAATGGGCTTCAGGGAGATTGTGGCTGTTAACCCTGTGCTGTTCACCGGGGTCTACATCATCCTGGCCATGGGGGGCATGCTGTTCCTGCTGGGCTTCCTGGGCTGCTGTGGAGCCATCCGAGAGAACAGATGTCTGCTGCTGTTTGTGAGTCACTCTCATTAGAAAAGAAGGCAGGTGGTGTTAACGCTGAGCTCACTTTAGGGCTTTAACTGGACCTATTTCAGAGAGAGAAGTAGAAATGCATATCAGTGTTTGCAGGAGGCTTCATTCCTGAGCTCAGAGGATAAATATTTTACAGAAAAACGGGTTAGTTTATAGAAACTGAAGAATTGTCATTGTCTCCTTATTATCTCCTCTTTCTTTCATCTTTTCTCTTTTTTTCCGTTTTTCTTCTTCTGTTTTTTTGCTCTATTTACATTGCAGTGTCCATATA
>NW_015150567.1:1373043-1374138 GCF_000732505.1 Cyprinodon variegatus
GACTGAAACCTTAAAAGCTCGCGAGATCAGGATGGTCTCACGAGGCTAGATTCAATCTATATTTCCAGCTGAATCGGAATCTGGTTCAGGATGTGTTTTGATCATTCTTTTTCATACTAGATTTCTTTTGTGTTGTTTTATTTTCTATTTATACTTTCGATTATACAGGCAAACACTAACTTGTGGTTATGAAGGAATTGATAACATACATATATATTTGTCTTGAAATGCTCAGAACTTCCATATCAATGCGTTGGGGGGTTTTTGCGCTGTTTTTTTCTCCCTCACTGTTTACATTTGATCACTGCTGCACTTTATGAAATTTAAATGTTCATTTCACTGGTAAGCTGCTACTAATTCACTGTCTAAAAGCTGTACAAAGCGAAATTTCATCTTGTATACACTCTGTGTATACAAAGAGAGAAAAAACAACCTTAAACAGAGGGGGTGGACTTAGGTTTCACTCTCAAAAAACCTACAATGCAGCAATAGAGTTGATTCCTTCCCGCTATCATTTCAACCCGCACCCCCATACAGGGAACAAAAACACCCCGCCTGCTCAGCCAGGCCAACAATGACACTAACGACCCCCTTTCAGAAACATTGACAGGTATGAGGCATTGCAGGACAGAACCCAAACGACTCCCCATTCCTAACGGGTGGACCCGTTCTGCTGGTTCAATTTCCATGTTTTCTAAGCCAAAAAAAGGCTTTTTTGGGCAACTATTTAAAGCTTCTAATTCTGACATTTTGAATTGAAAAAGCTTCCTGGATGGGAAGCGAAACGTCTTCAAACTTGGAAACAAAGTCCAGTGGATTGGAACGACTAAGACCTGGTTGACTGAGAATCTCCACCAGTATATCGTCACTAAATAAAGATTCTAGTTTCTCATGAATTTAAAATTGGAATCTACATCAGTCGATTTTTCTTAAGTGTCCTTTTTCTTAAATTGAGGAGGAAAGTGAGACATTTTGCCAATGGAACGAGACAATTTACATTTAAAATAAGAAAGAACAATTGTATTGTCTTATTTAAAGCGCATATTATCTAATTATCTTATTCTAAAAGTGAAAATACTCATTCGATTGGCAAAC
>NW_015150567.1:1374427-1381847 GCF_000732505.1 Cyprinodon variegatus
GCTACTCAAATTTAGGGTAAATACACTTAATTTAAGAAATTCTTACTTATTTCTAGATCGTTTTTCCAGTGCATAAAGGTAGGAAGCTGCGGTGCCGCCGCCCCGTCCTGCTTTGAAGAAATGATTAAATGCAGTCAGGCTGAGAATGTTTAAGTATTTTCTAAAGTAACCCTGTATTTTTAGACAGTATTTTATTTAAATCAAGGAATTATTTTTTTGCTGCTTTCAAAATTACTTCTGAATCAGATTTGTTGTTGAGTTCAGATTAGTTTTAGAATTTGATGGACTTCATTTTAGACGTGATTCTGACGGGTTCATACCTGGTTCTCCGTGGATTGATTTGGAATTCTTTCAGATCATTGTTGGTTCTTGAAGATTTTTGGGTTTATTCAAAAAATAAAAAATAAAAATTAAAAAACAATCCACTGGACTTTTTTTCCTTTCAAACTTGGAAACAAAGTCCAGTTGAATGTTTTTAATTTTCTTTTTGTGGAATGACTTTGACCTGGATGACTGAGAATCTTCAGCAGCCTTTTTGAGTTTAGTTTCTGACTTATTTTGATGTGGATGTTTGAATGGTTTCTAACTTGGTTATAGATCTTATTTTGGATTCAGACGGTTTTCTTCCAGACTATTTTCAGAGCTCAGTTGATACTTGGTTTTAGACTACTTTGGAGTTAATTCTATCTGTTTTATTTAATTTTTGCATCTTTTATTCCTTTTATCTTTACCCTATTTCTATTGATTGATTGGGTGTATTTTATTTTTTTACCCATGTTTTAGCTGTTAAGATTTTTATCTCGTTTTTTTTTTCTGCACTGCAAAAATCATCTAGAAATAAGTAAAAAATGTCTTAAATTAAGTGTATTTACCCTTAATTTGAGGACATGAATAAGATAATCTGCCAATGGAATTAGTATTTTTACTCCTAAAAAAAATAATTAGATAATATACGCTTGAAATAAGACAAAGCAATTGTTTTTTCTTATTTTAAATGTAAATTGTCTTGTTCCATTGGCAAAGTGTCTCACCTCCTCAATTAAAGAACAAATGCACAAATGCATAAGTTCGTTTTGTTTAAGTCCAAATAAAATTTGATTGGTTTCAGTTGTTGTCTATTTTATGTACAGTTCTGCTTTTTAATCTGGATTTTCACTGATTGATTCCTACTGGTTTGCATATTTCAGACCAGTATAGTTTGTGATGTTTAATCACTGGAAAAAATTTAAATCTAGAAGTCATTTTTTTCTTAAAATAAGTGAATTTGTTCTTGAATTGAGATTTTTAAAGAGACATTTTGCAAATGGAACAATGAAAATTTACATTTAAAATAAGAAAACGCAATTGAATTGTCTTATTTCAAGTACATTTTATCTAAATATCTTACTTTAAGAGTAAAAATACTCATTCCATTGGCTAATCATCTTATTTACCTGTTCAAATTAAGGGTAAATACACTTAATTTAGGTAATTTTTACTTATTTCTAGATCATTTTTCCAGCGATGCATTTGACTTCGTTCAAGGCTGCTTTTATGAGCTAACCGGGATTATAGTTTGAACTGATATTTTATTTTATGTTTTAGGCTGGATGTGAGCTTGTTCAAGTCTTACTTTCAGACGGATATAAACTGGTCCTGGATGGTTGTGGACTTTATTTAAATGTGGATTCATGCTGATTCTGTATACGTTTATTTCTAGTTCTGTGTTCATTGGAGGCTGGTTTTGAACTTGGTTTAATATTGTGTTGTTGTTGGTTCCCTAAGATTTTTTGAGGTAGTTTTGCACATTTTGTAGGTTGTTGTTCAAATAAAACAGGTTGTAGAAATAAGGAAAGATTTTTAAGCATTTTGTTTGTGTCTCGTCCCAGTTAACCAGAGAATACTTCAGCAGGGAGCTGAAACGTCATTATCAAGGCCGTAACAACACCGACGTCTTTACATCAACATGGAACGTCGTCATGACAACGGTGAGCCATTGGTCCAGCAGAAGCCAACTCGCTTGAACATCAGAGTTTAGCAGCATGTATCCTTGCTTACAGTTCGACTGCTGTGGTATCAGCGGCCCTGAAGACTTCGAAGAGAGCCTCTTCAGGCTCCTTAATCCCAACAAAATGGTTCCTGAGGCCTGCTGCCAGGTGACCGGGTACCTCGGAGAGGCTGGCGTGGAGCAGTGCGTCAGCGGCAGCGTGGCGTTTCGCCACAACAAGGTTTGAATAAAGGTTAAAGAAGAGGTGAGGATAAAATAAAAAGAGAGAAACTCTTTGGTATCCTGTCTGTTTGACCTGCAGGGCTGCTACTCAGCGATGGTTGAATACTTTGAGACGTACATCTACTCTGCAGGAGCTCTGGTCATCGTGGTGCTGACGGTCGAAGTAGGTCCTGTTTTTTCACTTTTTTACACCACATAAAATAATTTTTTTTCTTTCTGTGAGTGACTAAGATATGGACAGAATCAGATAAAAAAAATATAAATATATTTATCAACTTTCTGTTAATTAGTCATCCTCCCTCAGTCTCTCTGCTTGCCTCCAGTTGTTTCACACCATCCTGTGATTGATGTCATTGCCTCCACCTCCAGACCTCAGACCCTCCTTGTTAATAAGCCGTTTTTCTCTCCATGCCTCCTCCCATCCATCTTGTCATTTTGCATTTTCAAATTTTTCTGTTATTACTAAGTCCTCTTTATGGTCATTTTAGCTCCAATCTGTTCTTCTAAAAATGAGGCGATGTGTTTTCTGCTCAGAGCAGCGTGTCTCTGGGGACAAAGTCTCCAGATGTTAAATGAACACGTTTTCTATTGCTTTCTTTTATAGCAGGTCAATTGGAAATAAAATAAATTTAAATTAAATTAAAAAATAGTTTGTTGATTGCGAAAGGAAACTTGTTCTTATAGTTTTATCAACAAGGTGTTGTACGTGTAAGAACAATAGATCTCCTGTAGAGGTCTGTCTTGAAGCCTCTGACTGAAGACTCTCGGTTGTTTTCTAACAGTTTGATAAACAGGATGCTCACTGTTGTCCATCATCTTATTATTTCCACACCATGCCACAAAGCGGTTCACCATCTCTCTGTTCTCAGCTTCTGATCCATCTTTGATGCACCCAATGGCTGCAGAGTCATCCCAGTATTTCTGCAGATGACAGGACTCTGTCTGGTCCTGGAAGTCAGAGGCGAACATAGAAAAAGGAATGGAGAGAGTACCGCCCCCTGTGGTGCTCCTGTGCTGCTGTCTATTGATCAGACATCTGACTCTTCAGTCTGTTTGTCAGGAAGTCTTTGATCCAGGTGATTGTTGATGCCTCCAGCTGAGTCTTCTGGAGTTTCTCCCAAAGTCAGTCAGGCTGAATGGTGTTAAATGTTCTGGAGAAATCAAAACCATGATCCTCACAGTGCTGCCCGCCTTGTCTAAATGACAGTGGGTTTGTTGAAGCAGGTGTATGATGGCATCATCAACTCCATCTCCATGGTGATAAGCAAACTGCAGGGGCTTGCTGAGGTGAACCAACAGAAGTGTCTCTAGGACCTTCATGATGTGGTCCTGGACCTTCTTTGGTCCTGGAACGAAGCAGGAAGTCTTCTACATCACTGGAACTGTCTCCAGGGTCAGACTAAGGTGAAAGAGATGCAGTAGAATCCCCCAGAGCTGCTCTGCACAGGCCTTCAGGAATCTGGGGCTGACACCATCGGGACCCGGTGACTCGTTACCATTCAGTCTCTCCACTTGCCTCTTTACTTGACGTCTAGAGACAGACAGGTGGAAGGCGGAGGAAGCAGCACCAGCTTCTGATCTGGCTGATAATAAACTGATAGAAGCAGGAGCATGGGCGGTTCTAGACAGGGGCCAGCGGGGGCCAGTGCCCCTGTACTAAAGACATAATACTAAGAGATATTGTAATGATGCTATGGGCTGGAGCAGACATGGTTCCTTTGGATCTATTAAACTTTTTTATTTATTTTTTTATTCTGTTTTACTAATTATTTAAAAAAAACAATAAGGTGATAGCTTCAGTGATATTGAGATAGGATCCCAGTTTTCATCTGTTGTTTTTTTCAAAACAAATTAAACTTTTACAGCTGAATTTATCAGTTTTTCTTGAGTTCTAATTCTGATTTTATAATAAAACTATAATTCTAACTTAAATTAAGTTAAAGAAAATATATACAATTCCTAAATGATGAACCTATATTCACATAATATTCCAAATAATAGCTTTATTGTATTTTCTTTTTATATTTATATAGCTACAATTTCTTGAGTTGCTTTTTTTCTGCTATGCTATGGGATTTTTATTTTGATGTTAACAATAATCCGAACATTTTTGAGCCAAAAATAAATATTTTCAGTTAGAAGACATATAATTTCAATTAAACTTTAACTGAAGAAATTTCACTTCATGCAGCTATTTTAATATATTTGTATTCCCTGCCCATTTTTTTGTGTCATGCTTTTCTGTGCGCCCATGCAAAAACGCTGCTGAGTTTGTTCCTGAACTGAATGTTTTAAAGAAAGGATTCATTTTGTTGCCTCTGTCCAGACCGTCTGTCTGATCATCCTTCTGCTCGAATCCTCTGATCCTCTTCATCTCATATTTTGTTCTGCTGCAGCTTGTTTTCCAGCCTCTTCCGCTACACCTCCCTGCTTTCTCTGATCGTGATCTTAAGTTGCTTCTGTATTCTCTTCATTAATTCCCCGTCTTTCCTCCTTACGGCCCTTTTTTCTTGTTCAGCTGTTCCATCAGATCACCTGTTCATTATTGTAGGAACTGAAGTAAAAGAATATCAGAATCTAGCAGAGCTACTCCAACATGTTTCCACCTTAAGCAGCAGAATTATAAAATATCCAAAATCAATTACTGTTACTGTTTTTCCTCCTTTGTGTCTGATTGGCTGTTCACTTTTCTCCCTCCTTCAGCTCTTTGCCATGGTGTTTGCCATGTGTTTATTCAAAGGCATCCAGTGACTTCCTCTTCATCCTCCTCCTCTTCATCCTCCTCCTCCTCAGCAGCAGCTGTCAGGAGGAGAGCAAAATGTCTTTCTGTGTCGAGGTTTTATGATCAGCCGGATGTCTGAGGTCCTACTTTGGTTCAGGGAAAAAACATGATGGAACAAATTTTCTCTTCAGGCAGAACAGGAACACCAGCCAATTCACACACAGGTTCAAAACATCCAGGCAGGTCTGTGATGGTAGTCTGGACCTGCTAAAGCAAGATGTTTCCCAAAGATAGGCTGAAATTAGTCTGATTCTGTTTTATTTAATTAATATGTCAACTTTAAGCTTAAGAGTTTTTGGTGAAATTAAACATCAGCTTCTAGTTTTCATTCTTTGATCTATTTTTTTTTGTCCAAAATTTGAACATTATCCCCTCAGAGACAGTGATTAAAAATGAAAAAGTTGCTCATGATTAAAAAAAAAAGGTGAAATAGCTCCCCCTGGTGGCAGAGGGCAGATTGTTGTCCATAATTCCCCTTGCAGTTTGTTCAATCTTTATTTCCAATTATATCAAAGAGTTTGTGAATAAAAGGGGAAGGTTTTGTTGTGAATAAATATGTGTTTGTAAAAACTAAACATTGTTTATAGCTGCTGTTTTGTCTGTGATCAGATTCATTTCTTCTGTAAGTTTTCAGTGACTTTTGTCAATAAACATATGCTATTTGTGCTTTTACAACACTTTTGTTTTCTTTTAGTATTTCTGTTTATTTCTTAAATGCAAAGTTGAAAAACAGAAGATTTATTTTATTCAATGCTGTATGAAGGAAATCTTCCAGAATCACCCAGAAAGAAAAAACCCAGAAAAAGAGGGAGACAGAAAAACCTGAAAAAATCAGAAAGATTTTGATTTTACTGGGGCAGAACCACTGTGAGCTGAGCATCTTCCTTTAAAATCACAAATCTGTTCAGTTAAAAGTCTAAAAAAATCTCCTTTGTAGTTTGGTCAGAGTGAGAGAGAGAGAAATAGGCTCATTTTTACTCCATTAGGAAAATATTTGAGCTTTAATGCTAAATTTCTTAACTAAATTTCTAAATCTGTTAAAAATGAGACAAAGATCTTTCTGATTTTAATGAAAATACCACCTCCTCCATCATCTATGCAGATTCTCAGTAACCCATTAATCAAACTATAATAGTGAAAGTTCTTTAGGTCCAGTTCTGATTTGTAGTTCTGCAGAGGTTCTGGATGAAACCTGCCTGGTTTAAATCTGTTGCTTCAGCTTCCTGGAATCCTTCAGATCAGATAATTAGCAGGTTGCTGTTCTGCTCAGACTCCAGGGATGAAGGCAGATCCTCCTCCTCATCTGCCTCTCAGTGAATCTATTCTGAAGAGGCTTCGGGTTACAGCAGGACACCACAAACAGACAGAAACTGGAGGCTTGGAAACCGACACGGCTGTCAGAAGCAAAAGGAAAAACAGTTTTAGCAGAACTTTGACTCCTTCAGGTTCCCAGGCTGGTTGTGAATATTTAAACATTTCGGGTCGAACAAATGTGGTCGACAGCTGTGGAGCAGACCCTGTACCTTGGACTGGTTCTGTCACGCCTGGTTGGAGAAGGTAAGTTACCCCAACTAGACTGAGCTGAAGGTAAAGCTTCTCACCCTGGATGTGTTGCTGCTAGTTTTCTAAACTGATGGGATTTAGGATCAGATCCTTCTGAGCAGGTTTGACTAAAACTGGACGTTTTCTGCAGAAAGGATCACACTGGAAAAAATCAAAATCTAGACGAGTCATTTTTTTCTTAAAATAAGTGCATTTGCCCTTGGATTAAGGGAGTAAAAGAGACATCTTGCCAATGGAACAAGGCAATTTACACTTAGAATAAGAAAACACAATTGCATTGTTTAATTTCAAGTGCATATTATCTAATTATCTTATTTATCAGAGTAAAAATACTCATTCCGTTGGCAAACTATCTAATTTACCTACTCAAATACACTTAATTTAAGAAATTTTTACTTATTTCTAGATCGTTTTTCCAGTGCAATTCCTGAGCTAACACTTGAAAAACAATCTAGAAATAATAAGAAAAAAATTCTTATATTAAGTGTATTTAACCTTAATTTCAGTAGGTAAATGAGATCATTTGCCATTGGAATTAGTATTTTTTACTCTTAAAATAAGATAATTAGATAATATGCACTTGAAATAAGACAATGCAATTGTGTTTTCTTATTTTAAGTGTAAATTGTGTTGTTTAATTGGCAAAATGTCTCTTTTACCTCCTTTATCCAACTTATTTTGAGAAAAAAATTACTTATATAGATTTCGATTTTTTTCCAGTGTGTGTGTGTGTGTATATATATATATATATATACATATATATATATATATACACATACATACATACATACATATATATACACATACATACATATATATATATATATACACACATACATACATATATATATATATATACACATACA
>NW_015150567.1:1381857-1383708 GCF_000732505.1 Cyprinodon variegatus
CAAATATAGAGAAACAGTTATTGCACAGGGTATTGACATGGGTATTTATATAGATGGTTTTTATATGACTATTGCACTGGGTGTCAAATATAGAGAAACAGTTATTGCACAGGGTATTGACATGGGTATTTATATAGATGGTTTTTATATGACTATTGCACTGGTTGTCAAATATAGAGAAACAGTTATTGCACAGGGTATCAAATGGTAACTTGCACATTAGTTATTGCACAAGTTATTGCTGTTGTAGTGTTGCATTATAGAGTCTGGTTGCAGCAGGGATTATTTATGGTGTAAAAGTCTTTCCCTAGAGGAGCTACTCAGTTCCTCTACCCCGGACACGAAGGTCTTAGTAATTTGGCTTGAATTTTTCATCAGAATGAAATAATTTTTAACAGAAAGCAGATGTTTGAATTTTCTATAAATACTATTGAATGATTTAACATCAGTTTGGAGTCAGAAGGTCCTGCTCCAGGATCAGGACCTTCAAGCTTATCGCTACAGGCAAACATCCAGGTGGTCGATCCAAACCAAGATTGAGCCTTTGGACACTGCAACAAGAGGGATGCTGTAGAAACTGTCAGGCATGGAGGTGGCAGCATCATGCTGTGGGAGGACATAATGAAGGGGAACCCCTCATATCAGCAGCATTAAGGCTTAGGTTGGATGTTTAGACACTGATCCAAACTGGTTCTGAAATAAAAAGCTTCTAGCAGAACTCTTATTTGTTCTACCACCAGGAGTGAGATGTTAGAACCTTGTTGGATCAGAAAAATCCATTCCAGATTTAAACTGGTGTTCCCAGCTCTGTTCTGATGTAACATCTCAGTGATCAATGTTTTATGACATCCAGTCTGACTCTGCTTTCCCTAAAGTTCAGCAGCTTGTGATGAAAACCTTCAGTCAGCAGATATATGAGCCACCTCAGCACCAAGTGATACAGAACAACCATGCATGTGAACTGACACCTTTCCTCGCCTGTTTGGTCTTGTAGTTTAGGTTTGGGGCTGCGGCCCGGTTCTGATTGTTCACCCTCAGCTCTGTGTCTCCAGGCGGCACTGTGAAGGTGTTCTGTCGGCCGGGGCAGGGTGCCTCTTTGCCCTGCCTCTATGACTATGAGGACCAGACGAACATCGAGCAGCTCACCATGCGGTGGACGAGTCCTCACAAACAGCTGCTCTGTCACTACATCAAGCACAGAAACTACCAGAACTGTAGCACCGGTTACACCATGAACTACAGACCCGGCAGCATCAAGCTCACCATCCAGCAGGTTCAGAGCACAGACTTTGGGACTCATGTTTGTTCAGTGGGGAAACCTCACCAGTCCTCCGACTTCAGCATTGATCTGGCTTTGATGGCAGGTGGGTGGGAGAGAAGCAGGGAGGCAGAACCACAAACAGAACCTCTTAATTCTTCCTGTTCTGTGTGAAGTAGCACCGCTAGCTCCCAGAGCTCAGAGAAGCAGCAGTTTCAAATTTATTCAAACCCTTTCAGAGTGTCTGCAGTTAAAGTGTTTAATATAGGTCAGCTGCTGCTGTTGAATGTTCAGTGAACCAAGAACTGATGTTTTATTACTGTTCATTCTATGTAGCTACCAAGTTATCCATAGTCTATGGCTTAAAGGGTGTATACACCCATAACCTGCAGCATGTTGTGGAGTACCCAGAGAGAACCCAGACGTTCAGAGGGAGATGACATACTAACTCCCTGCAGGAGAAGGAACCTCTTACTTTAAGGCAACAGAGCTAAAAACGACGAAACCGTCTGATGCAACATAACATTCCCCCTTAAAAAAATGTAACTATTAATAAGTTATCATCAATCCAGCTGATTGTAGAGAATGTTTGG
>NW_015150567.1:1388935-1389479 GCF_000732505.1 Cyprinodon variegatus
ATTCCTTTAACTAAAACTGTGGCTGTGTTGGGATTTACATGTGGGCGGCGACCAAAGCAAGGAGCCATAAGAGTCATCTCGCTACTGAGAGTTAAACTATTCCACCGCCTTAGTCAAAGTCTGATTAGTCCTGTTTTTCCTCCGTCATCCATGAAAAAAATGCCATTCCAGCTGCCTGGATGGTTTCTAACACAACAGATAAGGTAAAATTTTTCTGTGGAGCAATTTTAACTTACTTAGCTAATAGATCAACCTTTAATTTTAAAGTTCTGCATTAATCCAGGGATCCAGACTCCTGAGTCTGATTACCTGTTTTCCTCAAAGTCAATGTTGTTTTGGACCTCTTTATGTGTTAACATAACAGACTAATTGATTATGGCTCTCTGCTGTATTGTTACGTTTATTTAGGAAGTTATTAATGAGCCACATTGAGAAAGTTGTAAAGCCATGATGGGGCTGGAGGGTTAATTTGATTAAACTCAAGGGTCTTCTCCTCATGCCTGTTTGGGTTCCCTCGGGGTACTCTGGCTTCCTCCGACAGTTT
>NW_015150567.1:1393350-1394469 GCF_000732505.1 Cyprinodon variegatus
ACAGTTTAAAAACAGGACTTTCAAGTTAATTGGTCACCTTAAATTGCCTTTAAGGTTCTCTGCATTTGCCAGGTGACCTGTCCAGTTGTACCCCCCCAGTAAAACAGGAGATGACAGAGGAACAGTTATAAAAATGATGAGATATGAAAAGCTTTTAAGAAAATTATGTTTTTTGTTCACACTCTATGCCAACTGTTGACACAAGATCAGGACTATGAAGACAAAAGAGTGAAGGTTTGAACATTTTAGTGAAGCTAATGGAGTCTAAAGTAGTATTTATTAAAAGACAGTTTACATTTTTTATGCTTTTTTATTTTCTAACAATTTTGTGGCATTAGAAACTTTTATTTACAGTAGTCTGACAGGAGGTTGGCAGAGAGAAAGACACGGAGCGGAAAGCAAAGATCCTGAGTTCAGGAGTCAGACCAGCAAACAGCCTTCCATACACGAGGCAGCTGCTGCCACACCAAGCTCTGCCCCAATGAATGAAAATTAAGTCATCTAGAAAAATTTTAAGTTAGATGTTTAAAGCCAAAGCTAATCTACTGCTTTAATGTTGCAGGATTTTTTCTTGTGGTTATTCATGCAGAATGACATGTAATCTAACATGTGAACACAAACATGTCCACATGTGCATATATGTCACATTTATATTAATCAGCTGAACATAGACTTAAAGGATGCTGAAATGGGTTGCTAAAATATATGTTGTTCTTTCTTTAGAGTCCGTTACTTCAGCGCCAACGGGTGGAGGGACTCACGTAGGTATGTTCAACTTTAAATACTATCACTGCATGGATATTTACCTGTTTACAAACTAGGAAGGAATCTGAGCTGCATGTAAATCCTGAACCCGTCCCTTTTTTTCTTCCAGATCTCCCCTGGATCCTTGGTGTCCTTCTCGCTTTGACTTCTTCTCTTGTTTGCATGTAGGGGAGGAAACTGTGGGTCTCACATTAATTAAGATATGCTTCATTTTTACGGGAAAAAATAGAGCTGCAGAAGTTGAAGAGAGCATGAAATAAAATGCATGAAGTTGAAGATTCTGTCTTCACTGAATCCTGTTTTATCTTTCTGCTTTAAAAATATTAAACGTTTGTCACAATAAGGTTTGATTGC
>NW_015150567.1:1396270-1396981 GCF_000732505.1 Cyprinodon variegatus
TGATCCCAGACAAGAATCTTCACAGAAGATTAAAAAAAAAATACCATACAAATAACAATCCAGATATCTGCTGCCAGCCGCTGTAAAAAGAACGCTAAAATATAAAGTTCTTAAATATAATTTCTGATTTCAGGTTTTTTCCACAATCATTATTCAATTTTAACTTATTAAAGCAAAATAAACATTAGCATCCCTGAAAAATTAAAACTGGTAAAGATTTGGAGTCGGTGTTCAGCTCATTCAAACATGGTTTACAGATTAATTTCCTGTTGACTGAACACTGGATCCATCTGCAGAGGAGCACCGGATGAAGCAAAGGAAACTTTATTCGACATTTTTGTTCATGATTTTACTTTCATTTAGAGAAGTCAGGGGTTTGTTTCTGAGAGCTGTTTAACTGCCTGCTTTCTCTGCAGAACAGATCGGAGCTATGATGAGAAAACAGATTCTGCAGAGTGGGAGAATAGAGATAGAATGAAGCAGAATGATGAAAAAGGGGGTCCCTATGTCCTCCAGCAGTCTAAGCCTATAGCAGCATAACTATAGAGATAGCTCAGGATAATCTGAGCCACTCTAACTAGAAGCTTTATCAAAAAGGAAAGTTTTAAGTCTAGCCTTAAAAGTAGACAGGGTGTCTGCCTCACTGACCAAAACTTAAATTCTATTCTGGATTTATCACGAAGCCAATGAAGAGAAGCCAGGATAGGAGAG
>NW_015150567.1:1397131-1400390 GCF_000732505.1 Cyprinodon variegatus
ATCAAAAACAACACCAAGATTCGTTATTAGTATTCTTTAAAAAAAGACTTAAGGAATTAAAGGAATAAGAATCCATGTTTCAGCCTCATGTCCAGTACAGTTTGCTCACGTTGATAAGTCTGGATCTTTGGAAATATAATGAAATGGGTTGGTCACCATACATGATGCAACTCCTCCAGTTGAATCAGCTGATCGTTTCCTCCATCAATGCTGCCTTTTAGGAGCACAGACATCCTCCACGCAGCCCAGCTTTGGGTCCAGCAGCTCCTCGCCACAACTTTGAGGAAGCAAAGTTATTAACTTTATGTTAACACTTGTTCTTGATTGAAGAAAACCAAAAAAAACATGAACCTACACCATAGAGGAACTGCTGCCCTGAAGCTCCCCCCTGTCCTGGATCCAATTAATGAAAACTATTGATTGTAGAGCATTTATTGGTCTTGCATACTTACCCTGATTAAACTGTAGCTGATGTTTCCAGCAGTTAGCACACCTGCTAAAAGGTTACCTGCAAACCAAGTTATCCATACAGCGCCACCCACTGGGACATTCAGGTATAACATAAAATAAACCCCAGAAATTTGGCTCTAATAATAAAAGGCTGGCCAGGGCTGAGTGAGTTTCCAAGCAGGCAGCCGCCCTCATTGAAAACAGGAAAAAATAAGAATTTCAATCTCTGAAAGTTAGTAATCAGTTTCTGAATTTAATAAGGATGATTGTTTTGATTCAGTATTTGTATCTGAGAACCCCCAGAGTTCCCCCAAAACCATGAATTAGATAAACAAGAAAGGATTAGAGCTTTCCTCACTGGATTCCACACCCAACTCCTGTTTCCCGTCTCTCAATAATGGACTGACTCATTAAGCCAGGTGTGTCTGGTCAGTGTTGTCATGGTTACCAATGTCAGAAATGTGTAAACTCTTCAGTGTTTTTGTTGACAGTTAATCTTTGTTACATGTAGCTGATACCTTGTTTTTCTTCATCCTGTAAAAATAAAATAGTTATTATAATTAGTTTCTCTCCAGTTGTTTCTACTGGAAGAACTTTGTCCCTGATTCCCAGTGGAAGCAAATGTGGACGTTAAAAACAAAAACTTCTTATAAGCATCTTGAAAAGCATCTATTTCACACCTTTAGCTAAACTGGCTCATGATCCAGATCAGTACCAAATTGGAATGGTTTCTTGGCATGAGGCGCACCTTTGGTAACGGTTCCCTTCAAATCCTTTGATAGGTTTCCAAATTAGTCCCTGAGCAAGTCTGCAGCCTCTGGTGTTTGTTCTGCTCTGACCTTCACTCACTCTGCTCTCGTCTGATCCGCAGATTGAGGCTGCATGGCTCAGCATGGCTCAAATCTTGTCTTAATCAAGATTTGACGTTCTTTAACCTACAGCATGATGCTGCCACCACCATGCTACGTACGACTCCTCCAATCAGGTCGTTATTCAATCCATCCTAACTCCATCATCCTTCAGTGTTGGGAAGGAATTTCTCACCTGAGTAAGGCTACAGTTCTGACTCGACCCGTTGTTCTGAATGTGGGTGTGTCAAACCAAGGAAAGCTAGCGGCTACATTCCACCTGTCTGGGTCTCTGTAGAGCATTCCGTACCATTCGTTCCAACGTTTAGCTGAATCCGTTTCTATTCCCAAGTTCTGGACATAGACGTCAGTTTACATAGTAACCTGTTTAATATTTGACTTTCTAACTTTCCAGAACTCAATCTTTCAGTTGGTTTTCTATCCTGCAGGCTGCTGGTTAAAGCAGCTCCACCTAAACGCACCGTTAGACGCAAGATGAACCGGGTCGATGGACAAACCGGCGCCGCTTCTCTGCAGCATCTTTGTTTCAAACAGATCACAGATCAGTTCTGCAGCATCTTTATTGTTTTTTTTTTTTGTTTGTTTGCTTTGGGAAACTTGCTGCGGCCAACCAAAACAATAAATATGGAAACAATGCCAAACATGTTCCTAACGAAGCATTTTACACAATGTACAACTTGAGCGCTGCTGCTCTCAGATGTCCTGTACAGCGTCCCAACGCGGCTCTGTGGAAGGAAACAAAATGCGATGCACTTCCTGTGGATTTTCACAATAAAAACAAATGAACCACAGAGAGAAATGAAGGTTCAAAGGGATGTAAAAGAGTTCGCCATGGCAGGCGCGGCGCAGACGCAGGTCAGTAGTCCGTGTCGGAGCCTTCGGCATTGTCCACGTTACGGGACAGCATGTAGTTGTCCATGTCGATGGAGCGGCAGTTGTTGATGGCGTAGCGCAGCCGCTCGGCCATGACAGCCTGGCTGGAGTACGGCGGTAGGCGGAGCTGGAAGAAGCAGGTCTGGGAGGTGGGGAGGCTGTCGTAGGGCTGGTGGGGGGGGAGGGGGAACAGGTCAGATCACAACCAGCAGAAAAGCAGCAGCTCTGATACTCCGACCCGGTTCTGTTCACTCACCCGGTCCACCCTCATGATCTGGAACCTCTGGGAGATGTCGGCCGTGTTGGCGGGAAGCCTGGAGCGCCCGGACACGAAGCGCATGAAGAGCACCCGCTCCTCGTTGGAGAACTCCTCCAGCGTCTGCCAGAACCACTGGACCAGCGAGTGCTGCTCGTCCACCTCCCGGTACCGGACCACCTTCTTCAGAACGTCGCAGCAGATCTCCGGCATGCCGCACACCATCTGCTCCAGCTGCTTGGCCGTGAGGAGGGACAGCAGCGGCACCGGAACGATCCACGACATTCCCTCACGGACCGCCGCCACCTGCAGGAGAGCCAAGGTCCAGACCCGGTTAGAGTCTGGGCCAGAATCCAACCGGCTGTGGCTTCTAGGTCGGTTTACCTGTCGGTCGATCTCGTGCAGCCGGTACTCGATGGCTCGCTCCACATACTCCTTCCTGTTGGAGAACGTGAGCGGGATGCTGGTTCCTCCCGGAATGATGGGAACCATCTTCCCGTCTGCGCTCTGCCCCACGAAAGAATCCAGAGGAATCATCTGGAAAAACAGAACCACGTTCAACTGGCTTTCTTTGGACCAGTACTGGGTTCCTCTGGTTCTACCGAAGCTCAGAACCAAACCATCCAGCCTGGTTCCGATCCAATCTGAATACATATCTGGGTTCTGATTTAATGCAAAGACCCAGAACCTGGTCTAAGTGGGTCGCTGTAGCCCTGAGAGGCCGGGTTCTACTGGACCCAGAACCTGGTCTAAGCGGGTCGCTGTAGCCCTGAGAGGCCGGGTTCTACTGGACCCAGAACCTGGTCTAAGC
>NW_015150567.1:1403330-1408039 GCF_000732505.1 Cyprinodon variegatus
CCTGAGAGGCCGGGTTCTACTGGACCCAGAACCTGGTCTAAGCGGGTCGCTGTAGCCCTGAGAGGCCGGGTTCTACTGGACCCAGAACCTGGTCTAAGCGGGTCGCTGTAGCCCTGAGAGGCCGGGTTCTACTGGACCCAGAACCGGTTCTACTGGACCCAGAACCTGGTCTAAGCGGGTCGCTGTAACCCTGAGAGGCTGGATTCTACTGGACCCAGAACCTGGTCTAAGCGGGCCCACCTCGTGGAAGCTGTCCTCGGTGATGCCGCTGTCTTCAATGTGAAGGATGCTCTTCAGCGTCTGGACGTAGAGCAGGTCCACTTCCTCCAGGTCCTCCAGCTGCAGCGGGATGCAGCACAGCTGCTTCCAGACCAGCGGCGCCAGGTGCAGGTCTAGAGGCTTCTTGGTTCTGATGGCCACGCCCATCAGGATGCCCAGAAACTTGAACTGGAGCATGTGCTCCTCCAGGCAGGCGGACGGGTTGAACAGGAACCTGAGGCAGACCAGAGGACGGCAGTGAGTCCGCTCACAGCGGGATTATCAAGAACCGGGTCGGCTCCTCTGCTCACCTGTCTCTGTTGTAGCCGACCTCTGCGGTGGCGTTAGGCGATGGGATCAGCAGGTCCACCACGCCCGTCTCCAGCTCCTGCAACACATGGCTGCCATCAGTGGGCCGCAGAGTCCCGGAATGGGACTGAAAGGAGCTCAGAAGCAGCGGTACCTGACACATCTCTGTGATGGTGTCGTCAAACACGCCCCCCGCGTCGTCCGCCCCCTCCCCCACCAGCTTCACCTTCCAGGCCCGGGATGGCAGCCGCAGGTCCGAGGCGTTCAGCTTCACCACCTGCCGTGCGATCTGGACGAAGATGGGCTTACATTTACGGCCACTGCGGAACCAGAGAGAGCAGAACCAGAGAACCTTCAGCTTCAGAACCTCAACTATGGTCCAAAGAGAGGGCGGGTCACTGACCGAGTAGAGATCCGTTTGACGGTGATCTGGGGTCCGTAGTTCTTCCCCTGGACCATGGTCTTACCGATGGAGCGGACCATGGGCAGGGTGTAGACCCGGGGGGCCAACAGGGGCCTCAGCTGGCCCTGGACGATTCCCCAGGTCCCGGCGTTGTAGTGGGAGGTGCAGCTCTGCAGAACACAGATAAGCCGTCAGGGAAACAGTGACAGAACCAGGGCCGGGTCTCTGGGTTCTCGGAGGTTCCGTCTCACCTGGTAGTTGGGGCTGAGGTTCAGCAGCCTCCATGATGAGTACATGAGGTCCGAGAAGTGGTAGAGGAGGCGGAGCCGAGCGCGGACCGCCTCCATGCTCACCTCCTTCAGCCCGCTGTACTGAGGGGGCACCGCCAGCGGCAGCCCCAGCTGGAGCGGAACCGACGACCCTGAAGAAGAGGAGGAAGTTTGGTTCTTTTCTATTCTGAACCTGAACGGGTCGCAGCAGAACCGCTGTAGACTTTAACTCAAGAAACTGGTTCAGAAATGTGTTTCAATCATTGGAAATGACAAAACAGCTATGTAGAGGTGCTGATCAGGAGGGCGGGACCATCCCGGTTCCTGAAGGAGCAACAGGAACGTTCTGGATGGCTGACTATGATCCTGAGTTGAACCCTTCGATGAACCAGATCAGCGCTCCAGATAAGGAGGGCGTGGTACAAACCTGGCGCCCGTGGCGGCACGCAGGGAGCTGTCCAGGCGGCGCTATGACAGCGTCCAGCAGAGATCTGGTTGATGTTCTTCCCCTGCAGCGCTGTCACCAGCGTTGGTTCTCTGACGTGGTTGGTGTGGCCCAGACCCAGCTGCAAGCAGAACCAGTTCCACGGATCAAAAGCTGAGAAATCTGGTCAGGGCTCTGGACCGTGGGGGCCGTCTCATGGTTACCTGTCCCTCTGAGTTGCTGCCCCAGGCGTAAACGTCTCCGCCGGACGACAGAACCAGTGTGTGTTCGGCTCCGACCGCCACATCCTGGATGTGGATCCCTGACAGCGCTGGCACCTGCTGGGGTCGGTTGTGGTTCCGAGCTCGGCCTTCTGGCAACCCGATGAGGCGGTCTTTAAAGAGAGGAAGACGGAACATGAACAAGACTGGACCCGGAGTGGCGGTTAGCTGGGTTCTACTTCTAGGACCAGAACTCCAGGGTACCTTGGCCGAAGGTGAAAACTTTGCCATCTTTGGTCAGCGCCACGGAAAACTGGGTTCCACAGGCCACCTTCTTGATCCCGACGCCACACAGAACCTCCACCTTCTGCAGAGACATCAATCACACTCGGGTCAAACCTGTTCTGGTCCCCTCGGGTTCTTCTTCTTCTGTTCTGCCGGACCTGACCTGAGGAGAAGACTTGGCCGTGGAATTCCCCAGTCCCAGTTTGCCGTAGTCGCCGTCACCGAAGGCCCAAACCATTGCCCCGTCAGCAGAGACCACCAACGTATGGTTTAGACCGCAGGCCACCTGAGGAGAACCGGTCTGAGCTCAGAACCTCCTCTGTCTGTCAGAACTGGTACCAGCTGTTCGGCGGATGCTCACCTGTCCAACCTGGTACCCGTCCAGAGACGCCACCTTCTCCGGAAGCTTCTTGTTGGACGTGTTTCCCAGCCCCAAGCGGCCGTAGTCTCCGTTCCCAAAGGTGAACAGCTTCCCATCGGCAGTCACCACGGCCGAGTGTTTGAACCCACAGGACATCTGCAGAACCAAGGAGAAGCTTAGAACCGGGCTTGGGCAAAAGTCCACCCCGCTCCTGCAGACGGACCAACCTGAACCACCTCCTCCCCCTGCAAAGCCTCGATTTGCCGCGGGCGGCGCTGCCGGTCGCTGTTCCCATGGCCAAGCTTGCCATAGTCTCCGTCCCCCCAGCTGAAGACCTCGCCACTCTCTGTCAGCGCCATCGAGTGGCCGTCGCTGCCACATGACGTCACCAGCTGGGTCACCACGAACCCTGGAGACAGACGACATTCAGACTCAGAGACCCCCGCTAACGACCAGACCGGCGTTCGGACTGGACCATGCTGGGGCGCTCACCTTGGAGGGCAGAGATGATGGTCAGGACGTGCAGGTCGTCAGAGTTCCCCTGACCCAGGCGGCCGTAGCTGCCCTCTCCGCAGGCCAGAACCGACCCGTTGGGTTGAATCACAAAGGTGCAGTTTTGGCCACACACCACCTGTGAGAGGAAGGACAAGTCAGTGGGGGACAGAATCCAACACCACGATGTGGAGATGGCTTTTCCAGAACCTGCTGGGCCTGTGAGAACGACGGGGCAGTGGTCGGAACCAGGAGGTTTCTGCCGGCCTCGGCCAGCTGGCCGTGCCGACCTGCTCCCCACAGGAACACGTCACATTTCCCCCCCAGGTGCCAGTCCTAGAAATAAACAGAACCAGGTACGGGTGAAGCAGAACCTCCCTCAGAGGACGAGGGTTACGGCGCTGGGCCCGCACTCACCTCAGGTCTGGTCGTGGCCCAGGACATGATCTGCTCGTCCATCCCAGACGCCCATTTCCCGTTGTCCTGGAAACAGACAGATCATTAAGGTGAGCTGTTGGGCGGACCATCGGATCGCAGGCTGCAGATCGGGTCAACTCTCACCATCACAAGAACCATCTCCTCCTTGGGAACCGGCTCCAGGTCGGGAACGCAGAAGGAGTCGGGGAACGTGGCTCGACGGGCAAGGGCCTCGGCCGCCTTGATGGTGGTGGAGAAGCCATCCAGCCAGGCCCATTCGCTGGCGGTCCAGACAGCAGTACCGGACTCTGGGGGACAGCGCCGGAGGTGAGGCGGGACGGGTGGGCGGCAAAGCAGCTGGTCCAGATGGAGGCCCACGGCCAGCGAGGCCAAACACTGCATGTAGGGGCTGTGGACCAGCTGCTCCCCACAGACCACATGAGGCTGCAGAGGAAAGGAGACGCTGACTTTACCTGGTCTTTGCAGAACCTGATCTAAACATCTGACCCAGAGGACTTTTTTAAGTTTTACAACAAGAACTATTTTAGTTTTAGTCGTCAACCAGATTGTCTCTGACAGATGGAGATACGACGCTGCTGTCCAGTTCATCAAAACCTTTGGTTTCTAGGAGCCAAATATTTTTATGAACCTACGCCCGGCTTTATGAAAACGTTGTGAAAAAGTTTTAATGACAATAAAAGGAAACATTTACGTGATGTTTGAATAATAGAAACAGGATCTCTGAGAGAGAAGATCTATGTGCCTTTTCATCCGGGTCTTTAAACTGGAAGAAATCAAATCCTCATAGTTTGACAAAAGGTTTTTTTTTTTCGTTTGGCAGATGCTGATCAGTTTATTAAGCAGCCAGGACAGAGAGGGCCGTGATGCTGAGAATAATCCGTCAGTGTAGAGCGCAGAATCAGAGCTATTTCTGCACAAACGGTCGAAAGAAAGGAGTATGTCAGAGTAGCAGACCGTTCCTGCTTATTTCCCCCTGCCGCTGCTGCTAATGTCCACCTGTGTTCATGCAGAATATGCACCGCTGCACGGACGCAACAGCATGGCTGATACCGCTTAGCAGATTACAGCACAATGATGCATTTAAACATCTGACAGACAACCTGCTAAGGTTTTTATTTAGTCTAATTAACGAAAACACACCCACGACTCATCATGTTTACGTCATCAAGGATCTAGATTAGCTCATCAGTTCTCGCCATGGATAAAAGGAGCGTCTGCCGATTCGTTTGATGAAAACCACACTGGTTTG
>NW_015150567.1:1410255-1413749 GCF_000732505.1 Cyprinodon variegatus
TTCACATCCACCGTTTGTTCTGGTTCTACAGGCTTCACATCCACCGTTTGTTCTGGTTCTACGGGTTCACATCCACCGTGTGCTCTGGTTCTACAGGCTTCACATTCACCGTTTGTTCTGGTTCTACGGGTTCACATCCACCGTGTGCTCTGGTTCTGTGCTGAAGTAGCCTTCCTAACCTTCAATGTGGCTCATTTACCATTGCTTTAGGTTTGCTGTCGTGCTCCCACACTCCCTCTGAATCAGACATACAGGCTTCTGGGAAGCGGCGGATTTCCTGAGGGACGGTCCAGACAGAGACCAGGCCATTCTGGCAGCATCTGGAAAAACAAGAGGTTTCCTTAGAAGAGGCGCCGAGACCTCAGAGAAGGTGCTTCTGAGCTGCAATTTCTAATACTTCTACCAAGGTTCTTATGTGAGCTGGCACAGACCCATTCAGTGTTACGTACATGGCGAGCATGCTGAGGGGCTGCGGTCCTCGTCCGGACAGACCGCACCAGGCCACGCTGTTAACCAGGGACGGATGTCGCAGACTTTGCAGGCAGCTCCAGCCGGAACCACGACCTGAATCGCAGTCCCAGGCCGCCCACAGCTTCACGGTCTCCTCCTTAGCGCAGGTCAGTAAGATTTGGCCGTTTGGGCTCCACTTCATACTGGTGATGGACTCCTGAGAATGTGAGGTGGAAACAGACACCAGTTAGAGGAACGCCTCTGGAACCAGTCCGGCTTCTCCGTTCTGCTCCGGCTTACCTTGTGCGCGTCGATGACCACGATGGCTCCTTTCTCCAACGGCTCTTTGGAGCCGATCAGCAGCTTTCCGTCGGCGTAGCCCACGGCGAACGGACGGTCCTCTCTGAACCAGGCGATGTGCATCACTGCCACTGAAAAACGACATGCCGTTACTCCACCTGCAGCAGCACCTCGCCGCGCACAGGCAGGTGGATTCATACCATCCTTCCTGTAGCAGTGCTCCAGCTCCACGCGGTGCATGTCCGCTGCATCCAGAACCTCTATGAGACCCAGAGATCCATCCATCCGACCCACCAGCAGCATATCTTTGGGCTCCCCGCACCACAAAGACTCTGCCTCCTCTTCCGGCCACGCCAGCGCTGACACCCAGTGAGGCTGGACGTCCAGGAGGCCTTTACCGCCTGCAGGAATCAGAGGGTGACTAAAAGCTACGCTTAAGGTCACCTTGACAACATGAGGCTGTCAGAGGCTTTGGTCAGAGGTGAGGAGGAGGAAGGAAACTTTACCGTTAACTTGCCAGATGTTGACCATTTTCTCCATGGCTGATGCCAGATATCTTCCAGTCACACTCCAGGCCAGAGGAGACAGGCAGGGGTCGCTGGGGGAGCCCAGACCGGACATCCCGTCCTCCGAGGAGCCATCACTGAGCAAGGAGACAAACACAGGAGGGTCAGTTAGCGGAGACACCCGGCCTCCTACCTCCAACTGCTTTAAACGCTCTGTGAATACTCATCAATTTTATTGGTCTGTTTTTCGTGCCATGAAAAAAAAACATGTATTAGCCGCACTGTAATATAGGCCGCAGTGTTCAAACAGCGGGAAAAAAAGTAGCGGCTTATAGTCTGGAATTTACGGTAGTTTATGAAGTATGTTACCATAGAAACACCTTTTACTGCAGCTCTACTGCAGGTTTTTCTAAAGGACAACCAGATGTTTTCTATAACCCCGCCCCCTAAAAACACTGAGGAAAAAAAGAGGAAAACAATGCATCCTCATCCATCCTCCCCAAATCAGTAGCCTGTAGATCTGCAGCTCCACCTCAGACTGGATGGAGAACATCCAGTCTGAGGTGTCAGCATCCCTTTCCCCTTCTCCACTGAAGGTTCACGAAGTCGGATCAGAACCGGGTCTGCCAGTTAGAACCAGAGGAACTCACTCCTTGTTGAAGACGCAGGTCTGCTGCAGCGTGTACTGGCTCTTCGTCACGTTCCACACTCGGACCGTCCCGTCATTGCCGCTGGTAGCCAGCAGGCCTTTCTTGCTGCACCAGCTGCAGGTGATGACCTAAACCAAGAACAAGCATCAGGCGCTGAGCGGAACCAGAAATCAGACAGCTGCAGAGAGACAGCACCAACCCTGCTCTGGTGGGCTTCCAGCTTGATGAAGGAGCACTTCCGCAGGTCCCCCGCCATATCAGCGAAGGTCTGCGGACGGCTCTGGTTGTTGTCGCGGTCGTGGGCCGCCAGCGTGCGGACCAGCTGCTGGGCTGCCCACTGACGGTGCTGAGAGGACAGCCTGGATGACAGGCAGCAGGCCGCCAGAGCGTTGGCCAGCTCCAGAGGGCCTACAGCGGAAGGATTATGGGAAGGATGGGCATACAAATGCGCAATTAGACCTGCTCGACACGGAACAGAGGGTGAAGAACAGCCGGTGAGTGAGGGAAGGAGAACCAAAACCATGAAAACACAAACATGAAACAGAAGGTGACCCCAGTGACCAGACAGGATGCATTACACTTGAACTGAAGAAAAACATGGACTCTAAAACAGAATGTCATGATAACATGTCGACAGCGCTGAGCTACAAACCTCTTTTCTCCAGGTCGGCCTTGTCGTAGACCGGCCGCAGCCTGGCCCCCTTGTCGGCCAAAAGGGCCACCAGGGCCTGCGTCACCACAAAGTTCGGGGATGTGATGAGCTTGTTCTCCTCAGCCACGCCGCGCAGGAAGCTGGGCAGGAACTTCCTCTGGATGGGGTCATCCACCGTGGTCAGGTTCATGCCGGTGGCTGCAGAGATCAGATTCTGGAGCAGAAATGGAGCGGAGTGAGAGCGGATTCAGACTGGATCCCCAGCAGAACTCGGCTGCTGAGGACCTGAGGTGGAGGTGGAGGTGGAGGCGAGCTCCAACAACTTCCTATTTCACCACCTTCAGCGGATTCTGTTTAAACACCACCTGGATCCAAAGAGGCCCAGTACCTGTGTGCAGAGCTGCACCAGCAGCTTGGCGGCGTTGGGGCTGTTGGAGGCCAGGCAGCCCACGGCTGTGCTCAGATAGGCCAGACAGGAGATGGGTTTGCTGGCCTTGCTTGTCCCCCGGGGCCTTTCCGAGTGGCCCAGACCCGCTGCCGGACTGGTGGAGAGGCCGGCTCGACCCGCAGCGGCAAGGCACATGAGTCGGACCAGAGTCCTGATGTCGGTTAGGCCGAGGGACTCGAGTCCTGCAGCCAGGCTGCAGCTGGACCCACTGGGAGGGACAGAGAAAACAGAACCCTGCTGATCTATGGAGGCAAACTAAGCAATCCAGAAAAAAACCACTGAAAACGGCTTAATCAAAAAACTGTTTTGAGAGATTTCTTTCTTTATTTATTCATTCTTCGCACTTTACATTCTATTAGGGAGTATTAGGGCCAGGATTCTTACCAGGATTTGTAACATTACGACAATAAAATTGTAATGTTATGAGAATAAAGTCCTAATGAGGAAAATGAGGAATTCCTATCGGTATCGGCCTTAAAACTGAATAT
>NW_015150567.1:1414319-1417914 GCF_000732505.1 Cyprinodon variegatus
GTCCAGCTTTAACATCGGTATCGATATCGGTTATCGAGTTTTAAAATATCGGCATATCGCATATCGGCCAAAATCCCAATATCGTGCATCCCTAATGTGAAGTTATACTTTGGCATCGGTGTCAGAAATAAGGAAATCTTTTAGCACCAGCATCAAATTGGGCAGCATGTCAGAATGGACTGTTTGGTGGTGCTGGTCGGCCGTCATAAGATGATCGGAGCGCGAAGGTTTCTTTCTGAAACAGGTTGTGGGATGATGACTTCATTCCCGTAACATTATGACTCTATTCTCGTAGTATTACAACTTTATTCTCAAAATAAAGCAAAATAAAAAAAATCTCGAATTTTACTTCAACATTTTTTTTTTCTTTCAATTCTCTGTTTTTCAGATCACATCCTCTACACTTCTGGGGGGGGGGGCTTTCCTCTGGAGGAAGGAGCAAAGATGCATTTCTAATAGTCTGATGGAATTTAGCAACAACATTCTGGTTTGTGTTGAGCTTTGGTGAAGAGAATGTGATCATAGAAGTCCATCTGAATGAATAAAATTAAAAATGCAATAATCTGTAAACAACAAAAATAAATAAAATCACATAAACTGTAAAGTTACTTTTAAAACCCTTTTTTCATTGAAATGTTTTTTTAAAGTTTCATTTCTTAATGACTTTTTTTCCCTCCAACCTTCCAGACGTTTCGCTGAGGTCTGTGCCTCTGGGCTTTACCTGACAGACAGCAGGGACAGCGCCCTCATCACCATGGTCCTGGCCAGCAGCACCTGAGCTGCAGCCGTCACCCTCCTCAGCGCCATGACGCGGTCGTGGGGGTTCAGGAGGGCGGCGGCCTGCTCTCCCAGCGTCATCCTGCCTGAGGAGCTCTTATCCACCGAGGTCTGACATCCTGGAGACAAACAGCGGCTCAGACGGCTGCCGTTTCACGCACGCCTTCTACCTCACAGCGCAGATGTTACCTATCTGCAGCAGTGTCTCCTCCATGCTGTTGGAGGCCGTCACCATGGCGATGGAGGCCCCCAGGGGGTCGCTGTCAGGGAACTGGACGGGCTCAGGAACGATCCTTCGCTCGCTCAGACCCAACGGACCAGATAACAGCTCGAACTCCTCCTCCCCCGTCAGCTTCTCGTCTTCGTCCACATCCAGCATGTCCCAGTCCTCTGCAGGGGAACAGGTAGACGGTGAGAGAGCCGCCAGCGTTGGCGCTGCGGCCAAACGGGGCGTAGGCTCACCTTCGTAAACGCTGTCCTGTTTCCCCAGGAGGTCTGGCGCCTGACCCTTGTACCTGAACCAAACAAGCTCAGCATAAACAATCTGGCAGTAAAGGTGTTAGATCCAGACAGGTCGCACCAGAGGAAGCAGGTGGGTCGGGGAGGCTCACCTCTCCACGGCGGGGACTCTGGCCTTGCTCTTGATGGCCAGGTATTTCTCCCTGCAGCTCCCACACAGCAGGTAGTACGGGTTCCCGCTGCCGCACTCTCCTCCGAACCAGCCGTCTACGTACGAGCCGTTGCTTCGGTAACCCTGCCGGTTGGCGCTGCGCCCGCAGCCGGGATGGCTCTTCTTCATGTGCTGGTTGAAGTTGGCCACGTTGGCCTCGCAGAGCTCGCACACCACCACCTCGTCGCGGTCGTCGGCCTCACAGACGTGCTGCGGGGAGAAAACGCGCACGTTAGGCACACACGGCTACTGGGAGGCGGAGACATGCAGAGTGGAAAGATGGACGCCAAGCAGCAGCCGATCAACACTGAGGAACTGGTTGGACGTCGTTTCAGCGTGCTTGTGTAAGGCAGCGAGGTGATGGCAGCTCATTGGCTGGAGCAGAAAGTCACACACACCCATGTTGGCCAGTCCAGTACCTCCGGGATCCACATTCCCAGAATGTCCGTGTCGCTGGCTAGGTCCTGGCCAAACATGGCCTCCATGGTCTCCTCGTCCAGGTCCATCTCCAGCTCCTCGTCCAGGTTGAAGTCATATAAGGCACCCGGATCCTGCTGCTGCTGCTGCAGAGCAGAGACGTCCCGACGGGACTGGCTGTGGTGGGCCTGAACCGAGCGGTACAGCCCGGCTGAGGGGGACAGAAAGTTCTGAGTGAGCAGCTGGAAGGATAGTAAAAGTCTACCCAGGATGTGTTTGATGTTCTCACCAGCGCGTGCCAGCAGCGTGCGTGCAGCCAGGTCAAAGCGGTGCTTGCGTCCAGCTGCAGAGCGTCTACCGATGGGGGCGCCACTGGACGCCGATGCGCTGTCCTGCTCCAGACCTTCAGGACTACAAAACCCACAAGGACATCATTTAAAAATAACCTCCAGAATCATTCTGTTGGCAAACTGAGACAGTTTAGTCTTCATCAAGAGTCTGGAGAAAAAATGGAGCGCCCCAGACGTACCTCTCACTGAAGCCCTCCTCCATCTCTGACGCATCAGCGCCGGCAACGTCTGCAGGAGAACACAGGTACGAGTTCCTCTCCAAGGATTTTCCTCCAGTGGACGCCATTGCTCCTGGACAGGAGGAGTCGGAGCCGTCGCCTCCAAGCGTGCCGTTTCTGGCGTGGGGCTCGTCCCGCTCGTCGTCTGTGCCAGGATGTTCGATCATCCACATGGCGAGCACCGTGATGTTCTGGGCGTCCGCTTCTCCTCGAGCACCTGCCACCACAGGACAGAGCTCTCAGCTTCACAGAATCACAGAAATCATCCCTCCGTCTGCTCGGCTTTTTCTGCCTTCATCCTCTGATGGAGGATGGACACGGGGGACGGTGGACTGTCTGCACCAGGAGCTCCATGACTTCTCACTGTGCAGGTCCAAGGTGGTCTGCTACCAGAACCAGAACAGTGGTTCATTCAGTGACACTGCAGCGCTGGCAGTTCTCATTAGCGCCCCTAGTGGCTAAAAGTTAGAGTGCTTCAAAGGGAAAGACTTCAATGCCTTTCATAAATTAATGAAAATTGATTTATTTTTGTTTATTTTAATGTTGTCTGCAGGAGGTCGAACAAACAGTCATTAAGTTTTAGATTGTGTAAACATTTGTATAATAAATAAATGTAAACATAGCCATAGAGATCGGAGGTCATAGCCTGCAACACATGCTTCAGCGTGGCGCCAGGCAAATAAAGCGGCGGGTGTGTCTGAGAACCGAGGATTCAAAGAAGAATGGACAAAATGATTTGCTTTCATTATCAATGCGGACTTGTTGCCTGCATCTTTGCTTTGGAATGAGAGTTTGTCAAAAAAGTAAGAGTAATACGGAAAAGTATTTCCAGGGAATGCAGGCTAAATATTTGTGTTGTACCGACACCAGTATTGAGCGGAGCCCCGATCCAGCACTAAAATGGTGGTATTGGTATCGGCGAGTACCAACAATTAGGGCACCGATACCATTTTGAGAGCCAAAAGTTTATTTAGCTATTGTCACTCGTTCCAGGTAGGCAATAGAAAGTTCTACTGCATTCACTTTGTATTTGTCTTTTTTAGGGATGGAACGGTTTATGAAAACCGTTCGGTTTGACTGTCTCGGTTCGGTTCGCGTGTGTTGCGTTCGGTTCATGCGCTGCTCCTTTTTCTCATAGGTGAAGCGTTTACACTCCAGAGCAG
>NW_015150567.1:1418306-1422513 GCF_000732505.1 Cyprinodon variegatus
TCCTTGGAGATCGTAGAGAGCATGCGCCAGATGATTAAATTCAAAGCAGCAAAACATGCGGAAATCATCCAGGGTTTCTGCGGATCATTAAAAATAATTCATTAATTTTTTGGGATTTTTTCATTAATGTTTATGGGATTTCGGGGTAACAATCAACATAAACCGAACCGAAAACCGTGACCACGAAACCATGAACCGAACCGAACCGTGGATTTTGTGAACCGTTCCACCCCTAGTTTTTTTCCTGCTTCACAAAGGTAGGCAGCAGCTTGACTAAGCCATGATGGCAATTATTTTACTTCCAAGCAGTTTGCAGTTATTCATAAATACACACACATCAATTTCAAACAGATGGTATTGGCATGGAATCGGCCAATACTGCACAGCCAGGTATGATTATCGGGGCCAAAAAATGGTATAGTGTAAAACTACTAAATATGCAGTCGATCACACACTTGGGAGTGAGAGAAAAAGTGCGATTGCAGAACTTCTGGATAAATTTGCGGAGAGCAAAGATAGATTTAAGGAGTGGATTGCATCTCCAAACTAGCTAGTTTGGAGATGCAAGCTAGTTTTGTTGCTAGCATGGAAAACCATTTACAGATCAAACAAGCAGCGCTCTGATGCAGGGATGTGTATAAAACAGCCGTTTACAACTTTATCAAAGACTCCTCATGCCGTTCCAGAGCCATTTCTTTCCTGGAGTGTTTCCATAATGTGTTGGTCGTGCTGATATTTATTTATTTTTATTTTATTTATTTGATATTTTATTTAGCTAAGTAACGGGATGTGTGTAGATGTTTATATTCCTGAACCTTCGCCAGTAGGACCTCGCAGATGCGTCAGGCTTAAATCAAACTTTAGAGGTTTAGAATAAATTTGGTTTACTGAAAAACATTTTTCTTATTTGGAGCATTTGATGCAAAAAGGATTCTCCAAAGAAAGTCAATCACTTATAAAACTAATGGGTAATAATAACCATACTGGAGTTTAGAGGACAAGAAAATAAATGCTGCAGAGTTGAACTAAAGCAGCTCGGGTCTCCAGCTGTTTCCAGTCACAACATCTGGAGGGTTGGACCCACTGACCTGTGGCTTCCAGAGCTTTAGAGATCTGACGCAGGGTGAAGCCCATCTCCAGCAGAGGCACGGCGATGGCCGGTGGTGGGGGGGAGGTGGACAGCCTGCTGCTGGGGTCTGACAGAGCTGCAGGGAAACAACATGGCCGTCACTCTATGGCCTCATTTACACGGGCGAGCGCATCTCTGGCTGAACTCACATGTTCCGGCTCGGTTCTGAGGCCTGCTGGGCTGGGAGTCCGGAGAGGTGAGGCTCTGCCTGCGGCCCACCTCGTCTGACGGAGACGTCGGCAGAGAAGACACGGGCGGAGTCTGGGCTCGCCGGGTCGGGACCAGGGTGGTGGTGGGGTAGCTGGAGAACATTTGCCTGTAGGAAGCACAGCAGAGGGCGAAGGTCAGACGACAAAGAGCAGCTTCTCCTCATCCAGGAGGAGATGTTCCCACCTGAGGAGGCTGAGCGGCATGACGCCAGGAGACTCGGAGGCAGGGACGGTCTCTGTGTCGGTGACGGGCGTGGTGGCCGTGGTGGTGTCCTCCAGGGAGGAGCTCATGAAGGAGGTGGTGCTGGAGGCTGAGGGGCTGGTGGTGATGGGGGTCTGAGCCAGCTGCTCCCCCTCAGGGACCTCCCCCTCCCCCTCAGGGTCACTCCTCACTCCTGAGAAGTGAAAGAGCAGCGGTCACGTCAAACACGTTAACGCTAGGACTCCCAGAATTCTGACGCTACTTAAACTCCCACTGGCCGTCTGAGGTGCGCAAGACCCTTAACCCCACACTGCTCCCCGGGTGCCGCACAATGGCAGCCCACTGCTCCCCAAAGGGAGGGGTTAAATGCAGAGAGTTAATTTCCCCATTCTGGGGATTTACATTAATCGGATTAGTTGATTATTGAAATAATAATAAACTAATTTAGTCCTCGTTAATTGGATGATAGAGTGTAAAACACGCCTTTAGCTGACAGAGCGACGCCTAAATATAAAAAAAATATATATAAAAAGGTTTTGCATTTAAGATGAACGGTATCCATCCGTCTGTCAGTCTGCTGTATAATCAAGAACTCCTCAAGGGGAAAAGTTTTGGAGTCACCTGGTTTAATTTAGTAAAAAGTCTTCTTTAAGGAACCTTTGGCTACCCGATTATTAACTGAAAAGATGAATCAGCAGATTAATCGATTTGCTAAATAATGGTTAGTTGCAGCCCTAGTCCTCACCCAGCTTGGTCTTTCCCCCGCTGGGCTCTTCCAGCAGCCCGTTCACCACCAGTTTGTAGATCATGGCCTGCGCTCTCTCCAGATCCGCCAGCCCCAGGGCCCGCTTGATTGGGGAGCGCATCACAGCGCGCTTCACCATGTGGCGCATCAGAAACTGCAGGGCGGCCCGCATATCCACCTCCTCCTGGCAGACGGGCGAGGTGGGCGCGGCGCTGCTGGGGGCGCCGGCGTTCAGATCGGCGTTATGGCCGCTGGGAGCTGATTCTGGTAACACCTGGATGTTTGAGGGAACCAGAAGAGGAGCAACGGATGAACATTAATAGATATTGATCTGTGTGTTTAGATGATAGCAGACATGCTTGCCCCCCCCTATCCTCCCCTCCCTCACCTTGGGGATGAGGAGCAGCTCTGCATACTTGCTGCAGCTCAGCAGAGCACTCAGGGTCTTCATGGCTCCCAGGTAGAGGTAGGACAGCTGCACGGCGTGGATCTCGGACTGCGTGCTGATGGCGGCCGGCTCGTGGCTTCTGGAGCCGTGCTCGTGGCCTTTCTTCCTGCCCCCCTCAGTATTAGGAGTTGAACTGAAGAGGGTTTCGTTCCCGCCCCCAGCCACAGACGAGATTTCGCTCTCAGACTTGGAGTTTGGCGCCAGGTGAGCTTTGACCTCCTCCAGGCTGTGAGACACCCTCAGCTCAGAGGAGACCGCGACAGCGGCTCCATTACTCGCCCTCTGCTCCATGCGGCCATGGCCCTCGCCGTCCGGCTTGTCCTCTGTGCCGATCGGATCGTGCCCCACAGAGGCAGCGTTGCGGTGCTTCTTCTCGTGGCGCCTTGTGCCGAGTTTGGTGGCGGTCTCCTCGTGGATGCTGGTCAGGTAGGTGAGGTCTAACAACAGCGACGCGGTGAGGCCCCGCAGTCGTCCAACGTCAAATGGCAGCGGCTCACAGGGCTCCAAGTTGTAGAGCGGAGTGTCACTAGGCGACCAAAAAGTTGGGAAGCTTTAATGGAAGGAAGTGGAAAACAAAAGGAGACAAGGAGAGGGAAACAGAGAGTGAGGGAGAGGGCAGGAGAGATGGAGCACAGCATGCACCACAGAGGAGGGGAGGCAGGAGGGACGATGAGCGGCGCTCCTCCGACCTGGATCCAAAGGAAAGAGGGCTCCAAGACGGGTCAGATTAACGCCCGATTCAGTAACGATACAGAAGGTAAAAAAATTTCACTACAAGTCAATCTACAGAGGTCAGAGTTCAACCGGAATACCTGAAACACCTACAGCACGGAAGGTTGTAGGGAAGGACAGAGGCAAGGATGGAAGGAAGTGAAGGATGGATAGAGGGAGTATGCAAGGAAGGAGGAGACAATAGGAAAGGAAAGAAGGAAGGAGGAAGGAGGAGACAATAGGGAAGGAAGGAAGGAAGGAAGGAAGGAAGGAAGGAAGGAAGGAAGGAAGGAAGGAAGGAAGGAAGGAAGGAGACAATAGGAAAGGAAGGAAGGAAAGAAGGAAGGAAGGGACAATAGGGAAGGAAGGAAGGCACAATACGAAAGGAAGGAAGAAAAGAGGAGAGAATAGGAAAGGAAGGAAGGAAGGAAGGAGACAATAGGAAAGGAAGGAAGGAAGGAAGGAGACAATAGGAAAGGAAGGAAGGAAGGAAGAGATGATAGGAAAGGAAGGAAGGAAGGAAGGAAGGAAGGAAGGAAGGAAGGAAGGAAGGAAGGAAGGAAGGAAGGAAGAGACAATAGGGAAGGAAGGAAGGAAGGAAGGGACAATAGGGAGGGAAGGAAGGAAGGAAGGAAGGAAGGAAGGAAGGAAGGAAGGAAGACACAATAGGAAAGGAAGGAAGGAAAGAGGAGAGAATAGGAAAGGAAGGAAGGAAGGAAGGAAGGAAGGAAGGAAGGAAGGAAGGAAGGAAGGAAGGAAGGAA
>NW_015150567.1:1422841-1429881 GCF_000732505.1 Cyprinodon variegatus
AAAGGAAGGAAGGAAGGAAGGAAGAGATGATAGGAAAGGAAGGAAGGAAGGAAGGAAGGAAGGAAGGAAGGAAGGAAGGAAGGAAGGAAGGAAGGACCTATTAAGTCATTGAGATGTGGTATAAAAGTTGCAATTATGATATTTAGGTAGATATATACATTTTTTCCCATTTCACCAGATGTGGAAAAGCTAGATGTTAGGAACCCAGAATAACTGCTGAGGAAAATAATGAGGAATGTTTGAGGAAGAGAAGAAAGATTCCAGAAAAGCAAAGGAAGGAGACCAGAAAGCATCTGGTCACCCTGGTTATTATAACGAGCTAAAGAATGAAGATGAATGACGCTTTGATGACAGATGTTAGTATTTCCAACCATGGATCAGTACCTGATGGTGATCTCAGCCTCGTCCCACTGGACCTTCGCCGAGCTGCTGCCCTCCTTCACCACCCCCAGCAGGGTGGCGTGTCTCCCGGTTTGTCTGTGCACACACCTGCCTCCCACCCGGAGCCCGGCGTCCGCCCCGCCGATCACGGCCAGCACCGGCCACACGTCTGTGCACAGGCTCCTCAGGTGCTGCTCAGACAGCTCCCCCAGCCCGTGCTGCCGGCCGTGCCTCCCTCTGTCCTCCTCTGTCTTAGTGGGCGTCTCCTGGCTCTCCCTCTGGGCGTCGTGCTCCTCCCGGCTCTGAACCGAGCGACTCTTCTTCAGCCTCTGGCCCCCGCTGCCCCCCGAGGCGCCGGCCGCATCCCTGAAGCAGGGCTTGATCTTGTGCAGCCGCTCGATCATGATCTTGTTGATGCGATGGGTCCAGTGATCGGTGCGGTGCAGAATGCGGATCAGCTGGGTTGTGGCCTCCACCAGAACGGTGGCCATGGGGCTGCAGACAGGATCGCCGGGGAGGAGGTCGCGTGGCGTTCCCCTCATCTGCATGTCACAGATCTTCACCTGAAGACAGAACAGAGACAGAGCTCAGGAGACTGAAGGAAAACCCTCCTGTGAGTCCAGCTTAACGTCTCTCCTCTGACCGACATCTCCTACCTTCTCTCCTGGGTTGCTGCTGTAGAACATCACGCACGGATAAAGCTCTGTTGCGTCCACATCTTCAAAGGCCAGTTTGGGCTCCTGTGAAAAAACACAACTTAGAATTCTCATCCATGTTTGCCAGGAGGGAGCGAGAGAGAGGAGTGAATGAGGCCGACAGCAGCTCGTATTCACCACTGAATGAAGAACCTTTTCAGATTTTATCTCATGTTTTACTGGGATGGTTTATGACAGGCCGGCATGAAGAGGAGCAGAAAGTTAAGTGGAAGGAAAAAGGATCCAAAGAACTTCCTTTGAAATTAGAGTCATGTCTAAAGTTAAAAGGACCAGATAAACACCTTTCCAGAGGCTTGCATCGCCCCGATATAATGTCAGTTAGATTGCATGGCCAAAAAAGGAAAATACTGGTTCAAAATCTGATGCAGTACACCCCTAACCCTGAGGAGGGCGCTTGATGTGTTTTAGACTTCGACAACCTTTATTGTCATTTTGTTTGCACAGAGCACACAGAGTGTATACAAAGCAGCAGTGATCAAATGTAAGCAGTGTGGGACGAAAAGCATGTTGCAAAAAAAAAAAAAAAATGCATTGATATGCATCAGAGCATTAATATATAAGGTGCAATTATGCAAAAGTTTAGATAGATGTCATTATTTACAAACAAAAGAGAGGTCGGCATTAAATGGGAGTAAATTGTCAATTGAGTTTCCATCGAATTGAAATGTGTATTTTAAGGTAAATAAAAAAATAAACCCCAATTTGTAGGTTTTCTATTTGGTTTAGAGCACATCCACCAAGAACCCCAAAGCTTAACGTCGTCCTACGTCGTTGTCCATATTACGTCATCACGCACGCCTGTAACTAGGGGTGTAAATAATAATCGTTTTGTATCGATGCATCAATCGAACAGCCAACGATCCGATGCATCGACACTTCCGCAAGAGAATCGATTCATGTTTTTTTTTCCTCCGGTCTATTTTAATCCATTTGCTCCTGGGTGTAATTCTCCCTCCCGTGCTGCGGTGGCGCTAAACCTATTTTGCCCTCCTACCTCGCTTCCTGGTTATACTCTTACAGCAGAGCGTTGCAGTGAGCTTGACACAGACATTTTTGATTTATGCTCAATATTGCAGCGTGGTCTGTGCTACACGCTGTGGGTCTAGATACGGCCGAGGCGGCGAGGAAGTGGGGGCGAGTTTAGTCCGACGACGGAGGGACATGAGGGCCAAAAAGAGCGGAGATTCAGCTGGAAAAAGGGTCCCAACGTTCTCGCGCACCTCGCTCTTCTAGCGGGTCAAACTTCACGAGTTCTTTTCCGCAATTTCAGTCAAAAAAACAAAACAAGCCGGCCTCCTGTCTGCGGTCAGCTACAATACGGGAGAGGAGCAGCGGAGCATCTGTGGAGGGGGCGGGACGTTTGGAGCCGAGTTATTTAATTGCACTCATTGCATTGATTTTCTGCAGTATTTTTTGATGCAACTTTTCTACTTCTGTTATTTGCTGTTGTTTCTAAATAAAAAATGCATAACGATATTACAGCTTTCATTGATTTATTTCAAATTTTAAACAAATTTTAAACATCTAGCCTGTCAGGTGTATAAAAAAATAAAATAAATGAACCAATTAATCGAATCAAATCGAATCGTGGTGTATTCTTGACTATCGAAAATAATCGAATCATTGGATCAGGAAATCGATACTGAATCTAATCGCCATGATGGATGTGATTTACACCCCTAGCTGTAACAGACAGGAATTAGAGGTCAATCTGGCACTGACCACAGATCAGTGATGGAGCAAAGTTTTAATGTAAAATGTCAGGTAGGAATGTTGATGCGGCTTCCAGACATGTTAATGTGAATAAAAGGAACACCTGAGAAGACGCCGAAAGCAGCAACAGCTGATCAGTCATGTGAGGTAAAAGTTTGCAATGTCAGAGCAGATTAAATCAATGTCGTGTTTTACGTAACAACACTAATCACAAAATATAAAAAAACTTTTTTTTTTATTTTTGCGAATTTGGGGAAAAGATTTCTTCCAAATTTTGCCGTTTCCATCAAGCACTTCTGATGCGATTCTTCAAAATGAGGGTTAAGAGAAAGAAACGCAGCACCTGGAGTCTTTGACATGTTGCTAGCACCATCCATCTGTAGAGTTTATTCCCAAACAAAGCAGAATTTGGGGTGAGCTGTCCTTTAATCATCTCTCACCTCCCCATTCTTGCCAAAGGAGATGGTCCTGGCCTCCATGTCCAGGACGCAGGTGATGAAGTCTCCCTGTGTGAAGCTGCTCAGCGTCAGCGGCTGCTCCCCGTTGTGATACAGGTTTCCGCTGTACGCCCGGTACAGCCACATGTCGGACGTGGTGCGGTGGTTGAAGTCGTGGACGGGCCACCTGGACACTCCCACACATGTTCCCTCGTTTCCTCGGTTCTCCTTCACGATGTAGAACTACAGGAAAAACAAACAGAGGGTCAGGTGGGCTCAGAGTTCGGGGGGGGGGGGTCCTCAGCTCCTGACTCACCTTCCACTGGTAGCATCCTGAGGAGATCCCAGTGGAGGCCAGGCCGTAACCTTTCCCTCCGCTGCCGTGGGTCAGACCCTGGCCGTTCTCCACCACGCAGCACTGAGCCTTCTCCGGGTCAAAGGAAACTTCCTGAACAGGAAGGTTCTCATCTTCCTCTTCTGCATCCCCCTGTGGATCAGACTAACCATCAGCTTTTGCCATCGATGCTAAACTGCAGACAGACGCTGGATTTGGTCCATCCTCACCTGGAGCTTCAGCTCCTGGACCTTTTCTTTGATCTGGATGGTATGTTTGGCCTGAGCTACCGGAGCTTCCCACATGCAGTCTGAGAGCAGAGAGAAGAGCCGCTCCACCACCTGGAGGACAAACCAAGCATCAGCCTCCAGGCTCCTCTCTGAGGACACGTTTAGGACAAAGCCAGACCCACCTGGGACAGCTGGTCTTCCTCCATGTTGACGTCGCAGGCCGGCAGGACGGCCTCCAGGACATGCAGAGCCAGGAGCCGAGTTCTCATGTTCCCCACCAGAGGGACCCCTGGAACACCAAGCAGCTGTAAATGTCATCGTCTGATCCGCGCCCACAAAGGGGGCATTATCTACCATGGGGGACCCTGATGCTAGAGGTTACTCCTCTGAATGCATACTTTAGTGACCCTGTATCAGGGCTGGGTGATATGACCTTAAATCAATATCAAAGTTTAACCTTGTTAACAATAAATGCTCCTCTATTAGAAATAAAGGCATGTGCAAGAAATGCAACTGATTCATTCATTCAATAAATCACATTATATATTACTTTTAATCAAATATTAAACTCTGGTACCCATTTAGGTTTAAACATTCAGGAATGTCTCATTGAACAGGAGGAAAACAGTTTGCTCAAAGGTAATGGAGCCGTTTGCACATCTTTGAACTCCTTGGCGTGGCTGTGCTGTAGGTTTTGGAGGTTGGTTGTGTTACTTTGGGGATTCCCCACAGTTTTCAGACTAACTCTACATTTCCTGTTCTTTTGCTCAACATCTATGACGTAACATCGGTGCAGTAAGAACGATGTGCATAATTCAAACTCGCACACCTTCACTCAAAACACGTCTGCCGCAGGCTCAACTGACAACGCGCTCCCGATTTCATATCTGCCCTCGCTTGGCCCCACAGGATTAACTGATGTCATTTCGTTTACAGCTTTGTTTACGCTTCTTCATTCTCCATCATTGTCTGTGTTTTACGCTTCTGACTGAATCGGTGGAGTCACATCATTCCCCACATGCTCCCGTGTCTTAAAGTCGTAAGGAAGCTGCTGTTCCAACCGTTGCATTTCCGAATTCTCCCGAGTGATGCCCGACTTTACACGAGTGAATAAAGTGAATATGATTTGTTGATTATCAAGAAGGTGGGATTGTTGTGGCGGAAGGTTTGCAAGCAAGTTTGGTTGTGGCCGGTTTGTGGGAAGAATCTTGCTAACCAGTTAGCAACTTAGTGCTAGCAGGTTCCCAATGGGAAATTCCATTGGGAGCAAGTAGCACTAAATTGGTGACTTAGAAACGACGCTGTCAAGGAACGCTATGGACAGCGGAAACATGCAAGAGGAGGAGAGTTTAGTGTCGGAGGTCGTGGATGAGTCTCCTCCGTCATCCATTTTTTATTTAGAGGAGGAAAGCGGGGACGAAGATGTTGTGGAAGAGGACGCCAGGGCGGCAGAAGCTTGGTTTGGTGTAGAAGGCTTCCAGCCGTACATGTTTGAGCCCTTGCCTCGCAACGCTGCCAGTTCTGTTAGCTCTACGCCTGCTGAAGACACAGACGTCCATCCCCGTGAACACTGGGACGGAACTCAATGGGAAAGGAAACAATTCTGATTTATCATTTCAACCGTTGCGTATATTAGCGACCTATGAATCAAGATGACAGATGACCGTTGATATATGATTGACTGCATTTAGGTGTAAAAGCTGATGTTTAACTAAATGGCCTGCATATAATAACGAAAAAAAACCCACAGATTTTAAGACCGGATTTAAAAAAAAAATAGAAATGCTCTAAATTTTAGGACAGTATGGTCTGATAAAGAGTACATGTATATACATGTTTAAGTCAGAAATATAAAAAATTTTAATATGACTTCCCTACAACTTTAAAGCTGAAGGAAATACCAGCCACGCTCGCACACAGGAAAGATTTATTTACCGACATGGAAAAATTTGCGCCGGTTATTAAAGTGCATGACGGTAAAAATCGGTAAAAATCTGGTTTAACGTCCAGCCCTAACCTGCAGTCTGGAATACGATGCTGCCGTCTCCTGCTCGCCTAACAACTACTCCATGTTTTTGGTGTTTATGAGGTGAAGATGCTCACAGAGAACATCACATTAAGGTTATGTTTGTTGGAGCTCAACAGTCAAACATTCAGTGTAGAAAAGAACAAAAACAACTTTCCAGAAGTTCAAAATAATAGTTTTACAATGTTGATCAAAGGCATCTGCTCTAAGCTGAAGTAAAACTAAAGCCTGTTCAGGCCGGAGGGAAAGATCATCAATGTCAAGGTAGCAGGGAGCGCGATGTTAAGATGTCATGTTTTATAGCCATTGAACAAATTTGCAATTAGAGAGTTTGTTTTTCATTGATTGTGGGAGAGAAACTAGCAGAACCTATCAAGGTAAAGTCATTAGCTCTACACACCCACCCCCAGTTCCGCAGTCCCATCTGCGCCCCCCCATGGACTCATGCGGTACCTGCAGAGGGCATACCTGAGCAGCACTTCTGAGCCGCGATGTTAAGCAGAACCTCCGTCCATTTGGGAGAAGCCATCTTGGACTGGATGGCCTTGGAGGAGACCACCCTCCGTAGGAAGACCAGGAAGTCCCCCAGGTGGAGCTCTGCAGTGTGCTGCTTTCTGATTAGAGCTGCGGAAGAGGAAGACCGAGCATTAGAAATGTCTTTAGATCCTTTGACTTTGAGTTTTAGTCTATTTTAATTTGGACAACTTCTGACAAAGCAGTGCAGAATTAGACAATTTTCCTTTTACCAAAGGTAAAGAGAACTTTAACATTTTATACCACCATGTGTAGCACAGCTAGCATAGCACCCATTCTTCGAGAGTTTGGTCCTAGACTTTAACTCTTCCATGAAAGGATCCATCCAGTGCGGCTGTGCTGCAGCACACACTGCCTTCCTATTGGCTGCTGAAAATCTGGCTTTCTGCAGCCAATAGGGAGGTGGAACAACAGCAAAGTTACTGGGCTAAACTAATATCTTAATACATTTCCGAATTTCACAGGGTTCCTACAGCATAAGGCAAGTTAAATTCAAGACTTTTTAAGACTTTTTAATGCCACTTGAAATAGAAATTTAAGACCAGATTCACAAGAAACACAAGAAAAACCTGCTTGCGACAACTTAACCCAAAGGTTTATTTTAACATAAACCACTGCACTAATGTTTCATATTCTGAAAAGCTTTCCATACAGGAAGAAAGCTAAAAA
>NW_015150567.1:1431358-1433996 GCF_000732505.1 Cyprinodon variegatus
AAGACTTTTTAAGGACCCGCGGGAACCCTGATTTCAGTTGATACAACATGAATTTAATACCGTTATAAAAACAAGGAGGAATGACAGGAATCCCCCCAACAAATGAACCTATAAACTGACGTCAATTATTCACTATGTTTATAAAAACTTTATAGAAAGATTTCCTTTAAAACGATCAGAATCAGATGGATTGGCCTTAAATCTAGAGGCTGAAGAAGATGGATCTGAAGCAGCGTAATGTTAAGATGTTTGCACCTCTGAAGTCCTTCTTCTCGGATTCGGGGCTGTCGTCCTGCTTGCCGTCTTCCTCGTCCTTCCCCACAGACAGCCGCCCCCCTCCTGCCTGGGACAGCAGGTTCTTCAGCTGGCTGCACAGCAGGTCCAGCAGGGATTGGACCACTTTGGGACTCAGCTTGTCCGCATAGGTCCTGTAGGGACAGACACAGTTGTCGGTCTGCTGGGCGCCAGCTGAGGATTGGAACGGTTTTAGACGTTCTGACGGAGTTACCCGGTGCTGATGGCCAGGATCTGCAGCAGGCGGGTGGCGGCCACCTTCAGGGCCGTACTGAGCTGAGAGACGCCCGGTTTGTGCAGCAGCTGCAGGGGCTGGCCCAGCATGGTCTCTGTGCCGCACAGCTGAGAAAGCACGTTGAGAAGTCCACTGGAGATGGCCAGGGACACGTCCACTGGCTGGTAGCGAACGCTGAGCGCAAACACAGTCACCAGCAGGAGGCGCTGCTGAGCTTCTACAGTCAGAAAGCAGGAGGAGGAAATGAGAGGTTGGTGGAGCTGATCTTATAACAGCGATTAAAACTGAAGAGTTAAAATCCAAACTAGGTTGGTACCGATGTGGTGCTTGTTGGCCTGCAGAGCTCTCTCCAGTGTGACCGACAGCTGCTGATAGATTTTATGGACGGCCGTCTGGATTTCCATCTGCAGGGTCCTCTTTGCTGCTTTAATCCCATCCTGCAACACAAAACACATCAATTAGATCCCGGCGGCTGCCGCCCCACAGAAGCAAACCCCTCCTCGTCACCTGGTAGTGATGCAGCTGCACGCTCTCCCTCTTCAGACCTCCGCTGCCAACGGTGCCGAGACCGAAACATCCCGCCAGGAACTGCAGCCTGACGGAGGTGAGCAGGGAGGAGGACTGGAAGGCAGCGCTGGAGCGGTCGGCGCTCTCCGGCTGGCTGCCTTTCTCCTCCATGCCGGAGATCAGCACAACGATCTGATGGAGCGCCTCCAACCGCAGCTGGAGGGAGAGCACAGGGACAATGTGACGAGCTGAGAGCAGAACCAGGAGCTCCTCCACGCCGGCTTTGCAGGGATGCACTCAATATCTTTGCTGCACATTTGCATCAACAGGCATCAAACGGATCTAAGCTTCCATATCGATGAGTCGTTTTCTCCTTTTCGGCTACAAAGTTCAAAGGTCAGCAGCTGCCTCACCTCCGCCCTGCTCTGCTGCTGCTCCATGGCCAAGATGGCTGCCTGTGGACTGGTGGACATCCCCTCCTCCGGTTCCTTGAAGGCCGGAGCCAGGCCCACGTCGCCGCTGATGAAGCTGACCATGTTGTCGATGAGAGCGTGGATCCCCAGGGAGCGGTTCAGGTCCAGGTCCGACTCTTCGTACGAGTGGGCCGAGCCGTAGCTGCGCTGGTGGCTGAGCTTAGACCTGAACCAGGACTCGGCCAGGGAGTCGGGAGAGCTGTGGAGTATTCCTGATAGGAGAAGAGGAACCTTTCAGGAGGAGGTTTATGAGCCCAGATCAAGTTCTGGCGGACAGACTGAAGCTGCGACGCCCTCAGGAGTAGCAGAGCAACACGTTTTAAACTAAAAAAGTTCTTCAGATGAGAGAAGCCTGATTCCACATGCGGGCACATTGGAAGCTGCAGGAGCAGAGCGTGGCCCGCTGGTCCTGATCAGACCTCAGTGCTTCATATATCCCATTTACACTACCCTTGAAAAACCGTGCCGAGACCGGTCCGAGCTCAGTAACTGAGATAACTTATCGTGTGTAAATGGAAAGCAAACTGAACCGAACCGAGCTAACTGCAGACCAGTTCCAGAGGTGGGCTCGGCTCGGTTTTTCCCTGGCTCGGTTCTCTGATAACAAGAGCGCATGAGCAGAACGCGTCATCTCTGTCTGGCTGTACATCGCGATTCACACTCCATTCCAGTAGTTGGCGGTAATGCCCCTCCAGAAACAGAAGAAGAACAACAACTTCTTCAACTATAAACAATATTTGAAATCTTCTCCACGCAACATTTTAAATAATGGCATTTTAAATAATAACACCGAAGTACAGCAATAATAATCAAGCATAACTTTCTGAATGTGACGGGCGCCGCCATTTTGATTTGCTTGATTCCCTCCTTCTTCGTCTTCTTTTTCTTCTGTTTAATGGCGGTTGGCAAACAACTTTTGGTGCATTACCGCCACCAACTGCTTGATTTTCTCCTTCAATACTGGCAGTAATACCGCAGATCGTCACTAGGAGGCGAGGAGTCGAGATAGCATGATGTGTAAACGGTCGTCAGAACCGAGCTCGGCCTGGTTAACTGACCCGAGCTCGGACCGGTCTCGGCATGGATCGGTTTTTCAAGGGTAGTGGAAATGGAGCTATATTTTCCTTCC
>NW_015150567.1:1434721-1437721 GCF_000732505.1 Cyprinodon variegatus
CTTCCCGCCGTGATCCAGGTTCTCCATCCTCCTTCTAATAGCCTTTAAACTCGTCAGTCAGGTGAGAAGGAGGTACGACTCCGTATGCGTGCATTTACAGTAGGAAGGAAGACACCTTAGGTGTGGCAGAGTCATGTCAGAGGAAATCTGCTTTATGAACCGCTGTCGTTCAGTCAACTGATTGGTTGCTTTCTCTAGCAGCTGGACATCCTGCTTCATCCCTCAGAGAAATTAAACCTTTCTAATCAATTCTGAATCTTTTAATCAGATCTAACGGCTGAAAAATGTTCAAATCAGCGTTTAATTCGCTGAATCTGCGGCTAATTAAAAGCTGTAGAGCCTGGAGTGATTTATTTCCCCACTCTTTCAGAACCTTCACCACGAGGGAACAGGACGTTCAGGAAGGAAAATCAGAGGGAAGCAGGACCCCCCCACCCCGGCAGAATGGTTGTGGTTCTGACAGGTTATGGAGAATGAATGTGCAGGAAGCAGAGCTGTGAGCGAAGGAAGGAGGAAACATGCCATCGTTTACTTGCTTGTAGCTCCTCCTGCGTTTGGGGCTGAAACGCCCCAAAAGAAGCAAATAAACTGAGCCCAGAGGAACCAGAGACAGACACAGAGCAACACATGAACGACAACACTGACAGGCGCACGCTGGGAATCAGCAGCTTCACGCGATCACTAACCTCGCTTCTTATGAGAGAAGGCCAGGTCCAGGTCCACGTTCCTTCGTCCGCTCTGCGGGAGAGAAGCCAGGATTTTAGATGGACACAGTGAAGAATGGGAGCGGAGCGACGGCAGGAGGCGGCGTGCGTTTTACCAGGCTGTAGCTCTCCTCATCAGACTCCGGTTGGGACAGATCCGACTCGCTCCTGGACTTCATGAGGCGGTAGCCGGGGCTGTTCTGCACAGAGCGGCTCTCGGCACTCAGACTCTCGCTCCTACAAGCAGAAACATTTCATCACTTTCCTCATCATCATCAGCTAACTCTTGAGGATAAACAGATACGAGCATGTCCATCAGTTTCTTTTCATCAGCAGTTTAAAATATTGTAGATTAGTTCAATATTTATATATATTTTTCACTGCTTTTCTGACTTATTTGAAACCTTTGTTTACGTCAGAACCAAATTAGCTGGTCCTAAGTCTTTTAAAACGTGTTTCACTGTGATTATCATGATTGTTTGGGATTTTTCTATCCAATTAAAATGGTCTGAAAATGTTCCAAACATGATTTTAAAGGAACCCTCTGTGTTCAGATATTTTCCTCTTTAATTGCAGTGAATCTTTTTTAATAAATATTAGTTTTTTAAAGGCATTGTCCCCGTTTATAGCTGCTCTTAAACTAAACCAAGACCATCCGTCAAATTCCAGACAGACTGAAATAAACGGACCATAGAAACGTGATGCTTTCAGTACGAGGAGCTGCGACTGATCTAACGTTTTCCAGGTGGGAATTCCAGAATTTTCCAGGTCAAGATTTGTAGAGTTTTGAAATTTAAAATGGTAAACTTCACAGCAGACTTTATTACAGTCGGCAGGTTTTATGTCACATTTAAGGAGGAGGGAAAGAAAGAAAGACGAGGAAGCGAATAACTTTTAATCTCTGGGATAATAAAGGTATTAATAATGCTTTTATTTTTCACCACCACCCTCATCATGCATAACCAGGTCTACGCAGTGTTTGGCTCTGCCCCGCTGCACTCAGCGGCTAACTCTGCAGCAAACACGCTGCCATGTTGACCAATCACAGCTTGCCAGCCTCTCTCTGTTCACGCAGGACCGCAGTAAATACACAGGAATCCATTCGCTCCCAAGGGAACCTGGATTTTAAATTGAATTTACTTCAGCTGGCAGGATGGTCACTATGCAGGTTTAAATGCCTGGGATGCATAGATTGATGTAAGTAAACATTCAGAACTACAGCTTCATCTGATTCAGATTATAACCAGAGGAGTGGTTTGAATGGTTCAGGAACTTTAAACTCACCTGGTCATGAAGCCCAGACATTCCTGTGTTCCTGTGGCGGACTGGGCCGGGCCCTCCTCCTGGTTCTGTTTGCTCAGCTCGCTCAGAACCGGGCTGACCCCCAGCAGCAGCAGGGCGCAGCGGTGGATCACGGAGTTGCAGGCGGCGGTGTAGAGATCCTGGCCTTCCGGGAGACCCCCGCTGCCCCGCCTCTCCTCCTGCGACAGAGCGACCTCCTCCTCTCCTCCTCCCGATGCTGCCGCTCCGCTCCGGGACCCAGATCCCGAGCCAGATCCCAGGCCCGTACTGCTGCTGGCCCGCTCTCTGTCCCGACTGCGAGCTACCTCCCGTGCTGAGAGGAAACATTGAAAGATTTCTGTGTTGTGCATCAAACACACACACACACAGATGCAGGGTTAGAGGATGAGCAGCAAGCTGGAAGGTTCAGCTAAAACAATCAAAGCAACAAGCTGCATCTCTATGCCTCGCCTCGTCTGCAGCCGCTCAGTCATTTCCAGCAATCAGACCAACATTAGGGAGGTTAAATCACCGTTCAGAAAACAAACAAAGCCACAAACGTTGCCTCCAGAGCTTCCAGGACCACAGCTAAAAACATCCTCATCTCAACTAGACAGACTTTAAACAGGCTTATGGTTGTTTAGGTCCAATTCTACTAAAACCAGCGCCGTAGAAAGAGAGGTACAACAGTCCAAGCGACTTCTACAGGAAAGAGGAGAGAGGAAGTCAAATGGCTAATGGTCCTAAAATGAGTCAGCATAGATGTTACGCTGAGCCAGCTTTAATACGTTAATCACACTAATAGACATTTTTCATTTCCTCCACTTTTTTCATTAGGAAATTGCAGCTGTGATAATATTTTCTGTTCTTATATCAGCACTTAATTTAATCTATCAATACGTTTTCTCATCCGTTCTACAATATGTGTATATCGTCTCCCTCAAAGTCTGAGAACAGATTAATTTCTCTGCTGCTCCTAATAAGATGCTATAATAAAGTCAGTGAAGTAATCATT
>NW_015150567.1:1439801-1444692 GCF_000732505.1 Cyprinodon variegatus
ATGATCTGGTGAACTGGAAAGTGCCTTGAGATGATATGTGTTGTGAATTGGCGCTATAGAAATAAACTGAACTGAATTGAGTTTTCAGCAGCCGTTCAAACAAACCGACGGTGCTGAGATCTTCTGAAACTATTAGGGCAACATGAACCAGGTGACTGGGTCTGTTGTAACTCTTTCTTTCTACGGCGCTGAATAAGCATTAAACCAGTCCCATGCTGTGATGGAAAGATACAAGAGCTTTCCTTCCAGCAGATGAGCAGGATCTCAAAACCTGCAGGCAGGCGGATCATCTTCTCCAGAGTGAGTTTAACTGAACGCTGACTGATCTCAACCAGCTCAGTCCGTCTGCCTGGAGCTAAAACAGCAGCTGATGCAAACCTCTGAAGCAGCGAACGCATCAAAGCACGGCGTACGTACTTCCAGCTGTCATCACTTCGTGATCCCGGTCCTCCTCCTCCTCGTCCTGATTCTGGTGTCCGTCTTCTCTCTCGCGGTCGGCCCTCTCCTCCAGCTCCGCCTCCTCATCAATGGTGCGGGTGAACGAGTGCTCCTGGGGGTCCATGTCCAGAGAGTCCTGGTTGTCTGAAATCTGCGGCGGCAGAAGGATTAGCAGAATATAATCATCCTGCTACCATTTTGGGTCTGACTGGTTCTGGTTGTCGCTCACCCGTCTCTCCCGGGACGAAGACCTGGTCTGGATAAAGTCCAGGTTCTTACAGGCCAGCAGGCGGTTCCGTACTTTATAGACGCTGCGATAGACCTCTGCCAGAGACTTGGACGGTTGGTACCTGCCGGAGAAACAAAAGCAGGTCGATTAGCGGAGGAAGACGGGGAACGGGAGCGTGGCGGACGGGTCACTCACCTTCCCTCGCCGCAGGCTGGGCTCAGCAGCCCCGTATGCTTCAGCAGAGCTGCCAACACAAACCTCGAGACGGTGTCCAGCAGGGACTCATTATTCAGGGACGCGTTGTCCCAGTCTGCAACAGAACAAACAGCGGTCAGAACCAGCTCTGGTCCGATGGTGAGGAGCGGTTCGCTACAGGACCAGAAGCGGACCTTTACTCAGGGCATAGTCCTGCATGTTGATCCACAGACTGTTGGCTGGTTCTTTGGAGGAACCCAGAGCCAGGTCAACCAGAACGCCGAGGTCCGGTTGCAGAGGGCAGTCCATCGGCTTCTGCTCCTCGTTCCCTGAAAGCGCCGCCTCCAGCATGGAGCTGATGCAGGAATCTGGAAAAGGTTCTGAGTTAAAGGATCTTCTTGGTCAGAACATTCTTTAAATGCAGAGCAGTGATTGGGTCGGTCGGTACCCAGCTGAGCAGTGTCCATCTCCAAGCCGTTGCTGAACAGCGGCGTTTTGAGCCAGTAGGCGGTGTCCTGCTCCTCCAGCGAGGTGGGAGCGCCCTGCAGCATCCCGCCTAAGCAGCGGCCCACCAGCAGGGCCACGGTCCGCTCCAGGTCCACCAGCCACACCCAGGACAGCGCTGGCGCCGGCAGCGACGTTCCTGCGGCCGTCTCGGCCACGTCCGACGTACCTGGACAGGTGGGAAGGATTATTGACAGCTTCTGTAGGAAACCCAAAGGCCACTTAGCTCAGAACCCTTATTAGAACCTACAGCCCTCTTTAACAGGAGCAGGTTCCAGCCTCTATTAGAACCTGGATCCAACAGCAGGTTAGGCCTCCTCTGATTGGCTGAACCTGTTGCAGCAGAGAAGTAGTCAGGTTCTAATCCGATCCATGGATGTCTGCCGATACTGATCTACCCTGATCCCACCGTCCTGCTGACTTCAGCATCGACAGCTGGTTGATTTTGTGGAATGAACACCTGAGTGAAGTTGGCCCCCCCACCTTCTTCAAATCAGACAAAATTAGAGTCAAACACTTGTGCTACGTTTGTGCAGCAAAAATTTACGTTTGTGCCGCTTTCATTTTAAAGATATAAAGAGATGTTTCTAGAGGTCATCAAAGGTCAACCAGCACCCCCACTTTCTTCAAATCTTCAAATCCAAAGCAGCACAAACAAAAATTTTTGCTGCACAAACGGAGCTGAGTTCATTGACACCTATTTCGTCTGATTTGAAGACGGTGGGGGGGCTGGTTGACCTTTGATGACCTCTAGAAATATTTCTTTATATCTTTAAAACGATAGCGGCACAAACAAAAATTTTTGCTGCACAAACCAGCACAAATGGGGCACAAACGTTTGACACAAATTTTGTCTGATTTGAAGAAGGTGGAGGGGTCAACTTCACTCAGGTGGAATGAACTCGTCTCTGCAGTCGATGTGAAGCAGATTCAGGATGTTAGGATAATTATCATTGATGATGTGTGAGTTTATTCCACCTTAATATTAGCTGCCTGTTGCGTGTCAGAACTGACGTTTTCCCCAATAGTTTATCTAATTAGGCCAGTTTCTCGGTCTGTTTATATAAAATTAGAATCTTCATTCTACAAATGGCAAAGATTTGGGAATGGAATGAGAGCAGAGTCCTTCAGCTAAGAACAAAGTGTCAGGGGTTGACGTTAAGGAAATGTGTGGCAATTGAAATGTGTGCTTTCACATTTCATTTGCCCAGAAACAATTTTTACTTGCCCAGTATAATGTTTGATAAATATAGCTCCTAATATTCATTTTTGTATATATATCAATGAAACATGTTTGTTTTTTAAATGTTTTTTGTAATTCAGTATTTTTCAAGTTTCCAGGTTCCTGGTGTGTATCTGCATGCGTCAGATAATGAACTCAAGCCTACATTACCGTGTTAACATGCTTTTCAATCCTTCCTGCACATTCTTTTCAAACTAAACTTTGCTTTAAACTGTTCTGTGCTTGGAAAAATATAAATAGTAATGTTAAAAATCTAAAAAAAAACTTGACAGGTTAAAAACTTACACTACTACTACTCACCAATTTAACATGTTTAGTTCTATAACATTTAAATGCACCTCTCCAATGTCTAAGAGAAAAAAATTTCATGAACATTTTTTAATGTATGATCACTGTACAGAAAACTGCCATATGATAGAAATATTTACACTGTGCGCATACAGTTATTATTATTATTATTTTCCTAATCCCTGACTGATCATTTTTAATTTAGCGTGTATTTTAGTATAAATTAAATTCATCATCCAGCTGCTGCTCTGCAGAATTCTCTCCCCAAGGAGAGAAAAATCACGCCATCTTGCGGAAAATCACGCAGCTTTTTCAAATCACGCGAGAATGTGTACAAAACAAAAAAAATGCCGCCGGCAACGCTTGTGGATCGTTTTCAGCGAATGTCGGTGATTTTAAAGTCATTTTGAGTGATAAATAATTTTTTTTTGCAATCAGTGCATTTGCCCGCCGGGCACTCTCCCGACAATAAAAACGACTTGCCCCAGGCGATGGTTAACATCGAGCCCTGAGTGTAATATGATATTGATTTGATAAAGCTGGAGCCATGGATGGAGCATGCAGAAAATGATTCACTACCTGTTTGTCAGAGCCACTTCCCGAGAAGTGAGCCCAGAGGTGAGCAGCTGCCTTCTGTAACCCTGGGCAACTTCTCTAATCTGAGTAAGATTACAATTTCTATCAGAATCCGTTGTCATGTCTCTTGGTTATCTAATACATAAACATTATGAAGCGTTATTTAAAGAATTTGTCCCGAGTGATCTCTTTTCAGGAAAATGAACCGGAGAAAGAAACCTTCAAGGTGAGACAAAGAGCTCCCTTTAACAAGGAACCATTTCCTCCTAACAGCAAGTTAAGGTTTACTTGTGCTAAAATCATAGATATAGTGCAACAGAAGAAGGAGGGACCCGGTTTTGAGTTTCCCAGCCAGAACAAAGAGCCCATTAGATCGGACATTATGTCTGACCGTGAAGAGGCCACTGCAGCTCCTGGTCCTCCAGCGGAGACGCAGCCGGCAGCAGCCTGTTGAGTCGGTCCAGCGGCGGCAGCAGGTCCAGCAGGTGGCTCAGCAGCGGCCTCACCACCGGAACCGGGAGCAGCAGCAGCGAGTTGATGATCTGACACAGCATGCTGCCCGCCGCCGACACGAAGATCACGTCTGGAGGCGACAGAAGAACAGATGAGCAGATGAAACCAAACAGGACCGTGCTCAGGGGGGGGAGGGGCTGCTGCTCACCTTGAAGCTTCTCTCGAATGCTGCCGTTCCAGGAGCTCTCCTTCAGCAGGGCAGCGGAGCGCGAGAAGATATCGGTGGCGTGAGGCAGCAGGAGCTGCAGGTGCTTGTGGAGCAGAGCCACGCTGCTGGAGTTCTGCAGGAAACGCGGTGATCTGGGTTAGATGGGTTCGTCTGCTGCAGTCACAGACAGCGCTTTCTTTCCATACCTCAGTGACGGCGTTGATGTGACAGTAGGCCAGGAGCTGCTTCTGCAGGGAGCAGAGCAGCTGGTGGAGGTGAGCCGGCTGGCTGCTGTCTGATGACGAGGTGCGCTGCTGCAGCTTATCGCTGTTCTTCTCCAGCTCGCCCAAAGCCTGGTCCTGCAGACACAGGGGGCCCAGAGCAGCTCAGGTGATTCACAGCACATCATCTAAACGTGCATCGCAGGAAATACATCATCCTTCTTACAGACAGATTGGCTATGTAGGGAAACCCAGCTGACTGCATTCAGATGTTTACTTTACAGGATTCATTCCTCATAAGCATATGGCGACAGTGGAGAGGAAAACCTCTGCTTTAACGGGAAGAAACCTGGAGCGGAACCAGACATGGTGCTGCCTGATACCTGAAGGGATGCTGATACAGACCAAGAGCCAAATGTGAGGCTCTATAGGGAACTTTTAGATCGTAACACTATCTCCTAGTAGGGGTGTAAATCACACCCATCATGGCGTTTCGATTCAGTATCGATTTCCTGACCCAACGATTCGATTATTTT
>NW_015150567.1:1445200-1451377 GCF_000732505.1 Cyprinodon variegatus
TTTTTGGCCCTCATGTCCCTCCGTCGTCGGACTAAATTTGCCCCCACTTCCTCTCCGTCTCGGCCGTATCTAGACCCACAGTGTGTAGCACAGACCACGCTTCAATATTAAGCATAAATCAAAAATGTCTGTGTCAAGCTTACAGCAACACACTGCTGTAAGAGTATAACCAGGAAGTGAGGTAGGAGGGCAAAATAGGTTTAGCGCCACCGCAGCACAGGAGGGAGAATTACACCTAGGAGCAAATGGATAAAAATAGACCGGAGGAAAAAAAAACATGAATCGATTCTCTTGCGGACGTATCGATGCATCGGATCGTCGGCTGTTGGATCGATGCATCGATACACAACGATTATTATTTACACCCCTATCAAGTACGGACTGAGAACACAGGAGAGTATGGACTCTGGGAGAATTGGAGCACAGAGCTTAAATCTGGGTCAATTGGAACAGAAAGGCACTGATTACATTACCACATTAAAAGCTGGTCTGGAGCTGCATTTCACCTCCTGTTATTAATAGTCTCTAGATAATAATAAATCATGACTGTTTTCATTTAGTGGGAGAATAATAATTAACACACTCAGATAAAAACAAATCAAATGAATGTTTTGCCAAATAAATCAATCAAACCTCCATCATAGCGGTACTTCACATTCAGCGGTATTTCACAAACGGCTATGCAGAGAGAGGGCTGCTGCAGACGGGCTAATGTTAGCCCTGGCTGCGTTTAGCCTCAGAGCTCCGCTGGTTTCCGCGGTCCTCTCAACATCTGAACTTTTTTTTTTTTTATTACGCACTAAATCAGTAAATGGGCCATATAGTGAAGCTTAAAGTATAATATTCTCGCCTCAAATTATCTTAAACCTAACTTTTATAGAACAACGGCGACAGAAAAGAGAACATTTAACTCAATACTCTGCGAGCGCTCCATTGGAAGCTGCTGCTGCCGCAGTGCATGCTGGGGCAGCTGTCAATCTCAAGAACAGACAGGTCTGCTCTGATGCATGCTGGGTAAAGAGGGAGGTGCTAGAATAACATCTGGGGGCTTTGTCCGTTCTCGGTCTGTTCTTGTGAATCAGAAGAGTACTAGGGCTGAAGCTGATGATGTTTCATTAGCAAAGGAGAACGCACAAGTACACATATTGAGAAACGGCCTTAGACTCTGCTGCTTGGGAACATTATGGTTCTTCTGCAGATGGAGCGGATCTGAACTGAACGTAAACATTACTGGTTCTGGTCCAGAGTCCTACAAGTATGAGATGTGAGCGGAATCTATTCAGGTTTAGCTGGGACACTAGGCTGTCTGGAATTTAGATCAACTCCGAAGGGGTTTTAAGGTGGTTTTATTCTGTCATGGACTCTGTTTAAGGGTTCTGGTTCTACTCAGGCACTTTGCTTGTAAGTCACTATAAACATCCAGTCAAATCTCCTGTTTTTTCTTAGTCTTCGTCTTTTTAAATGAATTAAAATCCAATTAATTGCAGAGAATAAAAAAAACAAACATATTCTAACATCTGACTTTAGTAGAACTTTGAAGAGCTGTGAAAGAAAATGATCCAGAATCGTACAGAAGGTGAAAAAAACCCTCCCACTGGAAAAACGATCTACAAATAAGTAGAAATATCTTAAATTAAGTGTATTTACCCTTTATTTGAGTAGGAAAATGAGATCGGTTTGGCAATGGAATGAGTATTTTTATTCTTAAAGTAAGATAATTAGATAAAATGCACTTGAAATAAGACAATGAATTACGTTTTCTTATTTTTAATATTAATTGTCTTGTTCCATTGGCAAAATGCCACTTTTACCTTCTCAATCCAAGAAGAAATGCACTTATTTTAAGAAAAAAAGACTTATCTAGTGAATTATCCATAAGCTAAAACAAGCAGGAAAGGCTGCTGCTCTGCCAGGAAATCAGGCAACAGGTCAAGGATTAGAGCCGACTGCTTCTATGTTCTGACTCCATCTGCCTCATCTAGTTCCAGGAAAAAGTCTCATCGGTAATCAATCACTGAGAATCTACTCACGGTGTAAAAGCCCAGGTTCCTGAGCAGCGTCTTCATCAGGATCTCAGCCAGGTGGGTGTCTGGGGGGGCCCCCGTGGTGCCGTAGCTGGGGTCGGGGTACCCTGCGAAGGTGGGGCCGGAGGACAGAGCATCAGGGCCATCTGCCGGGGAGCTGTAGCCGAGCAGCGAGGCTACGTGGGTGTGGTCCTGGAGGCTGGTCAGGATGATGTCCAGCTGCATCCTCTGAAGAAAAAACTGCTTCTTTAGAAATGTGACTGATTTCAGCCGCGGTTCTGGTTAAATAACGATGAAAACATCAACACAGCATGAAGAAACGTCCAGATCAGGACTGATCTGGGGGTGTGGCGGCCTAGTGGCTATGGCATAGAGCTTGGAATCCTAAGGTTGTGAGTTTGAAACACACTGCCACAGGCTGCCACTCTGAGCAAGACCCTTAACCCCACACTGCTCCCCAGGCGCAGAGGAGATGGTCGTACCTGTCCTTTAGAGAGACTCTCCCATCTGTCGGGGCCTTGAGGCAGCAGGGAGTGAAGCAGCTCCATCCTCTCTCTCAGCGGGGGCAGCAGCATGGTGGCCCCCACAGACAGCGTCTCGATGACGGCCTGGTGGGAGAAACACGCGGTCAGAGCTTGGCTCCATTTAAAGATCTAGATTCATCAGATCAGGACTGAATGATCCTCATCATAAAGTCATCCTGTTTTTTTTCTGTATTTGCTGTTGGTTCGAGAACCAGATTCCAATTCTGGTTCTGAGACGGTCCATGATGACTCAGAACCAGAACAATGGACCGGTTCTGATCGCCTCTTCGCCACAGCGTACCTCTTGGATCTCATCTGGCACCGAGGCGTCCATCAGCCTAAAGAGAAGGTTCCTCAGTGGCCTGGCCTGCCGACCCAAGATACTCGTGGCCACGCCCCCAGCCAGAGCCAGAGCCAGGTGATTGGATAAAAGCCGAAGGCACAGTTTGAGGAAGTTATGATGCTCCCTGTGAACACGTAGAAACATTTAATCTGCATCTTCCTCGCAGCGCCTGAACTAATGCCTCATGTGTGAGCGCCCTCACCTGGACGAGGGGAAGGGCAGCGGGGGAACGTCGCTGTTGATGCCATCACAGTACCGCTCCAAGAAGGAGCGCAGATGAGAGAAGGTGCTTTCCTCCAGGTCCACACAGTACGGCCGATGCCAGGCAACCACCTGCCTGTAGAATCAATCAATCACTCAGAAGATCTGAGAACATCAGGAACAAAGATCTATGATGTCATCTAATTGGTGGAGCTTCCTCAGAGAACCAGGGACCATCGGCGGCATCCTGCTGATTCATGTCCCAAAGACATGATTTTGGACAAACAGCTTTACCTTTGTATTTCTGACTCTTGTTCCCCCCCCCCAAAAAAAAAAGTTTTATGCAGAAAAAGAAAGTTCAATCAAATCAAATAAATCTGCTCAAATGTGATAAAAACACGTGACATGCCAATAAAGTATTTCAGTGTATCACATTTTATTTAGAAGCTAAATTATCAACCTGCCCAGACATTTAGGATTAAAAGATAATTTCCTGCCATGAAACCAAAGGAAGGAAAGAAAATCCCTACGTTTAACTGAACTTAGTGATCTTCGAACTCTACGCTTTCATCTAATAAAAGCTTCTTCTTAAAGAAATAGTACACCCAAAACATGATTAGCCTTCATTTTCTACTCACCCCCATGCTGAACAACACTCTGGAGTACTTTTTTGATATCTCAAATGCATCTGGAGATCTGGGAGGCTTCTTGCTGTCTGCTGACATTCAAATAATGGAGGTCTATGGCGCCCGAGGCAGAAAGGTCCATAAAAGTCCACAAAAAACGTGTCAATATTCCTCCATACTGCTCGTCCAATGTATTCCAAGTGTCCTGAGTGGGTAGCATCCAGAATTTACTCGAAACGAAGTCATTTAGAATGTTTTTAGAGCATAAACAGTAGTGTATAGGACTTCCTGAAAGCGCGCACCTGCGCGTTCACGACGCTACGGAAGCCGGCAGACCAAGCCAGATGAAAGTGCGCATTCAGCGTCTGCTCTGCCGATAATGCAAGCGTAGAAGAAGAAATGTGCTGTTTACCTGTGCAAAGAAAGAAACAACGAAAGAAAAATGTCTGAGGACTTCAGTGTTGAGGAAGAGCATGAGTTCTTTGCCGAGCTGAATGCGCACTTTCATCTGGTTTGGTCTGCCGCGGTTTCCATAGCGTCGTGAACACGCTTTCAGGAAATCCTATACACTATTGTTTATGCTCTAAAAACATTCTAAATGACTTCGTTTCGAGTAAATTCTGGACGCTACCCACTCAGGACACTTGGAATACATTGGACGAGCAGTATGGAGGAATATTGACACGTTTTTTGTGGACTTTTATGGACCTTTCTGCCTCGGGCGCCATAGACCTCCATTATTTGAATGTCAGCAGACAGCAAGAAGCCTCCCAGATCTCCAGATGCATTTGAGATATCAAAAAAGTACTCCAGGGTGTTGTTCAGCATGGGGGTGAGTAGAAAATGAAGGCTAATCATGTTTTGGGTGTACTATTCCTTTAACTGAGTTTATTCTCTGCTCCAACATGGACTTTAGTGACTTGGACTGAGGGTCTGCTCATGAATTGATGAGCTAGTGACTCTTAAGGCTGATTTATACTCAGAAATCAGGTCGTCTGCTTGTGTCGCAATTAACGCAGTTTTGCCCGAGTGCCTTCCGCAGACACCAAATCTACATCTGCTCTACTCTATGCGTATTTCCTGTTTGGTACCTTATCGGCTTGTTTTGTTTGTATGACAGCCATTGCGGAAAACAACATGAAGATGGACCAGCTAGAAGAGCGAGGTTTGCAAGAACCCTGGGACCCCTTTTCCACCTGGATCCCCGCTTCTCATGTCCCTTCATTGTCACAAAAACTTGCCCCCACTTCCTCACCGCCTCGGCCGTATCTAGACCCACAGCTATTTCATGGTTGCACCTCTTGTGTTGTTGTCTCCCAGCAGGAGAGATACGAGGGAAAACTTAAAGACGTCTGCTTTGAGGTTTAGGAAACAAGATAGACTCTGATAAACAGGATCAAAACATTTCAATACCAGCAGAAGAAAGCATAACTCCATACAGACACCTGCTGCTGTAAAGGGCCCACCTGTCTCTGGGCAGAGCGGTCCAGGCCAGGCTGTGGGACGTCCCTGCAGAGATCTGCTGGATGGCCACCCCGTCCAGGCCGACCACCTTCTTGGGTTTAGTAATGGGGCCAGTGGAGTTGCCCTGGCCACACTGGCCCATGGAATTATTTCCCCACGCATAGACCTCGTTGTCTGGGTGAAGATAGACCCAACATCAGACCCCGAGAAGGAAAAACAAGACAAAGAAATGAAGAGAACTAATGTAACATAAAGCTCATGTCAGTGTGCCCTTTGTTCTGTCGTCCTTCTTTCAACAGTCCTGCTCACTCAGCAAATCCTCATCTGAACAGTGAGTCAACAGTAACAAAGCACCACTGGATGAAAAGAAAGGCTATGATAGGAGCAGTACCATGAGAGAGGGCCAGGCAGTGGCTGTCCCCGATGGAGATGTCCACCACTCTGGTCGTAGCCAGCTCCTCTATCATTTTGGGCCTGAGGGACGTGGCTTCAGACGAACCGCAGCCCAGACAGGCGCCGCAGCCCCAAGCGTAGACCTGGAGACACAGGAAGGGGAACTGATCAGAGCCACTTAGAAAGAACAAGGTCTGCAGCCTTCCTGCCTGGAATTACAGACCAAATTCAGCCAATCAGACCAAAATATAAACTTCTTTTTTCCCCACCTTAACTCAGATCAAAAATCTGGTTTCTAACAAGAGGTTTAGGGACAGAAAATGAGCTATTAGCTGCTCAGCTTCTGAAGCTAATTAGCTTCTCAGCTTCTGAAGCTAATTAGCTGCTCAGCTTCTGAAGCCAACAAAAAAAAAAGAAAAAGAATGAGAAAAATCCTACATGAAATAAAGATCTCCTATTCTTCTAGGATCCAGGATCTGACAGTGGGAGGAGCTTCCTAGATGTCCTACCTGTCCGGTGGAGGTGAGCGCCAGAGACGACTGACTTCCTGCACAAACTTTCCTGATGAACATCCCCTGCAGGGCCTCCACCACTTTGGGCTT
>NW_015150567.1:1452883-1456252 GCF_000732505.1 Cyprinodon variegatus
TCTCAGAATTCCGACTTTAATCCCAGAATTCCGACTTTAATCCCAGAATTCCGACTTTTTTCTCAGAATTCCGACTTTAATCTCAGAATTCCGACTTTAATCTCAGAATTCTGAATTTTTTCTCAGAATTCTGAGGTTAAAGTCAGAATTCTGACTTTCATCCCATATTAAGCTGAAAGAAAATGTAAAAATCAGTTAACTTTTATTTATTTTTTTCAGTGGCCCTAATCCTCTTCCGTAGGAAGCGGTAAAAGAGAAACAACTGATGAAAAACTGTTTTGTATTGTTCATATAGAAACGTAGCAATGTTAAGCTACTCACCTAGTCTGCCAAAATCTCCCTCCCCCCAGGTGTAGAGCTCCCCATCCTCACTGACGGCAGCACTGTGTCTGTAGCCAGCAGACACACACACTACCACCTGACACACACACACACACACACACACACACACACATAATAGGAATGAAGCAAAAAAACAGAAAAAGCTCCATCTGCTTCTTCTGGACAGACACGTTCAAATTAAAATGTGATAGAAGCTTCCAGAGCAGAAGCCATTCTTACATTAAACAAAAAAACGAGGCGTCTCCAGAAGCATAAATGAGCCAAACTGGTTTCAAACAAAGCTTTTTAAATAAATAAATAAGCTGAAAGCCCTGAGATGGAGGGTTGAAGCCTACCTTCCCCTGCAGAGGCCCCTGGATGAGTTTTGGATATTTCTGAGTCGAGCTGTTCCCATGTCCCAGTTTTCCGTAGTCGCCGTCGCCCCAGCTGAACACCTCGCCCTCCGTGGTGAAGGCCAGGGTGTGTCCGTCCGAGCCCTTAGACGAGGACACTTTCTTGATGGCTCGGTGGGGTTCAAAGGTCAGCTTCTTAAGCGTCGACTGGTTGTTTGAGTCTCCGAGGCCCAGGCGGCCGTAGCTACCTTTCCCGCAGGCTCGGACGGAGCCGTCGGAGGAAATCACAAACGTGCAGTACTGACCCGCCTCGATCTGAGGAAAACGGCAGCAGAAAACCAGGTTAGACGCCGCAGCAGCACAACACAGCTGCACTCAGAGGCATCTGACAAAGGCTTCAGCATCATCCACTTAGATCAAAGCATTAAAATGTTAAATGTTAGAAACATAAAACTAAGACACTGAGAAACAATACAGGCACATCCAAGGTTCCCAAACTCAAACCTGTTTTAGGAAAGAAAGAAGAAAGATGGGTTGGTAATAAGGAAAGGATGGAGGAAGGATGAAACGAAGGAAAAGAAGAGAGGAGTATAGAAGGAAGGAAGGGAAAGAGGACTAAAGGCAAAAAGGTCACAAAGAAGGAAGCCAGGAAGGAAATGTCATTGTTTTAGCACATCTAGATAAAATGACAACAACCTGGACAGATAAACATGGCGGATCAGTGACAGCTGCAGCTGGAGAGCTAAGCAGACATTAGCATGTAGAGACATGTGCTGATTGGACAGAAATGAGCGTTAGCCTCCTGCAGCGTGGCGGAGTGAGCTGATGCTCATTGTGAACACACCCCTGGAGCCAGACACCATATTGGTACACCCGTAAAAGCTGCACAGATAGAAAGCTGTAGGCGATGTGTTCACACGTCTCATTTCCATGTGGAACACACACATATGTCAATCATTTAAGGAAGTGAGGAAATGAGGGAATAAGGAAGGGAGGGAGGAAGGACATAAAGGAGAGAGAGAGACTTCCTCAGGGTGAGTTTTACAGTCCTGAAACAAAAGCCTCCACGCCAATCATCATCATCATCATCATCATCATCATCCAGATCCATCCACCAGAGTCTGACCCGATGGTTAAACCCTGGAGCACCTCCTCCACGTACCGTCTGAGCATCGGCGAAGCTGGCAGCCAGCTTGGGCTGCAGGATCTTCTCCTGCGTTCCCTCCACCAGCTGGTGGCTGCTGTTGCTGCCCCACACGTACACCTCGCAGGTCTCTGAGACCACCGGAGCCTCGCCCGTCTGGATGCTGTCAGGGCTGACGCAGGTGCGAGAGTAGTCTGATGCCATCCGACACACCTGGAGCACAAAGAAAAAAACAAAACAGACAGGTGGGACTGAGATAATACTAATAATAAATAAAGAAATAATTTAATTTAATTCAGGGACCCAGAGTGGCAGTCAGAACTTTTTTCTAAGGACAATGCCCTAACCAACAGGCCATCAGAGAGGAGGAACCCTCTGTGGCGGCTTTAAATCTCCCCAACCGTTTCAGATCAAACAGCTTTTTATATTGGATCAAAATAAAAAGTTGTTTTAAATGCTTTCATTCATTGGAAGAAGTCAGAGATTGTTGGCTGCTGTTGTAGCAGAGAGAACAGCATTTAGAGAGGAAGCTCTGGAGGAGCTGTTGGACCTCTTACCTCCTCAAACAGGCAGAGCGCCGCTTCGTATAAGGAGCAGAGGCCATCGGGGGTCCTCGTGGGTTCCCTCCACTGGCTGCGATCTCCTGTGGAGCCCTGAAACAGAGAGCCCACCCATCACCATGGAAACCACACACAGATTCAGACCTGCTTCCCTCCAGGGCGGGAAAGGACCCGGTGCTGAAGAACCATCGCATCTCAGTTCGGACGCCTTCACCCTCATGTCTCAACTCTAAATTCTACTAAGCTGCTTCGCTTCTTCTTCTTCTTGTTTACTACTGGTGGTTGGCTTTGGTCTCATTACCGCCACCTTCTGCTCTGGAGTGTAAACGCTTCGCCTATTAAAAAAAAGAGCCGCGCATGAACCGAACGCAACACACGCGAATCGAACCGAGACAGTCGAACCGAACGGTTCGGACGGTTTTCAAAAACCGTTCCTTCCCTACAGGTCAAGTGAACTGGAAGAACATATCAAGTTACGGCCACAGGCTCTTATATAGTGATGGAGCTAAGGCTTTAGCTCTATTATTTCAGCTACTGTCATGGCTGAGGCAAGGATAAAGTTTAAACCTTCTGAGGAGGAAAGGGATCGAGGAAAAACAGTCAATTTTGGAAGAGTTTGTTTGTTGGCGCAGGCTGAAAGAAGAAGCCGGACGTAAAACCGATTCTATTTTCTCAGCTTTATTATTTAACTGGTAAGTTACCACTTTGATCCTAGTATACAGTTATAGATCTTTGTTATTATTTTCTATGTTTAGTAGAAGGAAAATACTTGCAGAGAAAGCTAGCAGGCTACAAACAAAACTAACCGAGACGCCCCAACAGACCCAGTGGCTGTTCACTAGGGGTGGGTATCGCCAAAGAAGTCACGATTCGATTCGAATCACGATTCACAGGCCACGATGCGATTCTATCACGATGCATCACGATACTTGAAACATCGCAAAGCATTGCAATATTTTCTCCTCCATGTTTTGTTTTTGAATGACTCGGC
>NW_015150567.1:1456352-1467004 GCF_000732505.1 Cyprinodon variegatus
GCTTGTGACACAAGGCAGCGTGCGTCAACACATTTGCAGCGACATCTACTGGACTGGAAGTGGTATTACACTTGTTTTTGGCTGATGTTCGCCAACCATTCATGTTATTTTATTTATTCATTTTTTTAAATTAATAATCGATTCTTGGCATCAAGAATCGATGCAGTAGATCACGAAAATTAGAATCACGATGCATCATCATCACGATTATTTTGCACACCCCTACTGTTCACTGGAGCTCTGTGCGGATTAGTGCGGTCTGGCCAGCCCCGGCGGTTCTCACCCCCTCCAAGCTGAGCCTCGATGCCTAGCGTTATCTCCAATCAAAAGACGGTCCATCAGATCCTTCTCTATCGCTGCTCCTCGTTTATGGAATAACCTCCCGCTGCACATTAGGGAGGCTACTTCCCTGATGAATTTTACAACACGGCTCAAGACTGATTTTTATTCACTGGGTTTTAACACTGGCAGGCCTTGGTTGTTGTTACCTTGTTCATTTAGCTTAAACAAATTCAAATAATTGCCTTATTTTATATTTTGTTCAGCGCTTTGTTTTCAGCTGCAGCTGTTTTAAAGCACTCTACAAATAAAGATGATGATAAAGACGAGGGAGGGGGGCCAGCTGACCGTTTGTTGACTTTTGCGACAGTGCTGTGGCGCTTGTGGCCACTAGGGGAGCTAGACCCCCCAGTGGCCACAAGTTACACGGTGTGCCTTCAAACTCCTGATGGAGAAACCGACTTTAAACTGATTCCTTCTGTGCTCTGAGTAGGTGTGAAGAAAAAAATCGATTTGAGCTCTAACATTTAAAGATTCAGAATCGATTCTCATTTTCTTTAAAAACTTTTTTTTTTGGGTGCGGATGTGCATTATCAGGCACCGTAGTGTTTGGCGAAACCAATGAGCAGCATGAGCTATGCACAGGCAGCGTTAGCCTAGCAGGCTACAGATTGCTGTGTAGTGTTGTGTGAGCTACTGTGTTTGTTGCAGCTAAAGTATGGAGGACGAAGAAAGAGAAATTCAACCGCCTCCGCGGTCTTTAAAAGCAACCATTTGGAAACACTTTGGATTTTACCTTCAACCCGGCCCGGGTAAGAAAGGGCTTGACATGACTCATGTGATTTGCAGAGATTGCAACTGCAGAGTTAAATATTTCGGGAGTTCTTCAAATCCCCGTTCTCATCTCGGAAGAAATCACCCAAAGACATAGTGTTGTATTTGTACAAGTTTAACAATTCGTTGTCTTGGATTTACCTTTTTGTGTTTACATTATTGCAATAGGTAAATAAAATATTTACAATTATAAAGTCTTTATAAATGTACTCTTCTTTCATGCCAGCAGACTGGAATAGATCCTGAGAATCATTTTGAATCGAAAATTAATCGTTTCTGAATCGAATCGTTTGGATTTAAAAGAATCGGGGAAAAAAATCGAATTGTGACACCAAGAATCGATTCTAAATCGAATCGTGGGAATCCCAAATATTCACAGCCCTAGTTCTGAATCGACACTGGTTTTATTCCCGATTCTCTTATTTATTCATCTCTAGTTTCTGCTAAATGTTGTCTAATTTTCCAGGTTTTAAGTCAACTCACTGGAAAAAAATGGAAATCTAGATGTCATTTTTTTCCTAAAATAAGTGCATTTCTTCTTGAATTGAGGAGATAAGTGAAACACTTTGCCAATGGAACAAGACAATTTACATTTAAAATAAGAAAAACACAATTTAACTGTCTTATAGCAAGTGTATATTATCTGATTACCTTATTTTAAATGTAAAAATCCTCATTCCATTGGCAAATCATCTTATTTACCTACTCAAATTAAGGGTAGGTAGGCCGTCGGAGCATGGAGTTCATGAACTTACCAGGGAGCGCCTCATCTGCATCAGGATGTTCATGAAGCAGTCGTATCCCATCAGGCCCTCCTGGCTCTGCAGCAGCGCGCCCTCCTCCATGCTGCTCACCACAGCCGACGCGGCCAGCGCCATCTCTATCCAGTCCAGCAGGTATCGCAGGGAACCCCTCTGGGACGCCAGGCCCAGCAGCAGCTCCGAGGCCAGGCGGCGGCCTAAGATGTCCGCCCCGGAGTTGGGCATGGTCACGCCCTTCAGGAAGGTGGTGACCTGGGCCAGGCAGTCCAGACCCATGGGAGGGATCTTGCTCTCGTTGGCCAGAGACAGCGGCGGCAGCGAGCTGACCACGTCGATGGCCGTATGGATCACGTCATTACAAAGGTTGATGCTGGCTCCTTGGCCGCCGCCGCCGCCTGGGGGAGGCGGCATCATCCAGCTCTGGCGCAGCAGCGCGAACAGCAGGCTGAGGCCCGTGCGGACGCCCATCTCGATGAGGGCGTCGGTGCTGGAGCGCGGGCGCTCGCTGACGGAGTGCAGGTCAGCCGAACCCGAGGTGCTCTCTGGGGAGTGCTGCTGCTGCTTCACCTTGCCTTTGTCGTGGTACTTGTTGGAGAGAGCGTAGAAGATGCGCTGCAGCACCAGCACGCGTTTCCGCAGCGCGGCGGCGAACGGCGAGTCAGAGCACACCATCTTGGCCAAGGCCAGCTGGCTGCTGAGCAGGGCGTCCAGGTAGTGCTCCTGCTCATCGCTGGAGAGGGAGTCGCGCTCAAAGTCCGGCAGCTGGGGGCCCTTCAGGCACAGCACCTGCTGGGGGAGCAGCACCACCTCTTTGTTGGCCAGCAGCTTGGAGTAGAGCAGCGACACCCCGTCCCGCGTGGCGATGGACTCGCTGTCCTCCGTGATCCACGAGCTGTTCAGGTGCTCCAGCCATTTGAGTTTAACTGGGGGGATCATCAGCGCCATGGCGTGTCACTCTGGAGCCATCAGTCCTGGAAGCAGACACAGAACATTTCAAGGTTTTCCTTTCTGCTCCCGTTTCATTCCTAAGCTCAGAGAAAACATGGAGTTTGCTCCGTTTTCCTCTGGTTCACAGCCAGCGTTAGAACAAATGTTTTTACTTCTGATCAAAGGGCAGAGGTCGGTTAGAACCGGACCGTGCGTTCGATCCCAGGAACACAACCTTTCATAGCGGAATAAACCCTCCAAACGTTTGGAGCTATCGCCATGATTACCAGGGGGCCGAGCTTCAGGTTAAAAGGTTTCTGCTTCAAAGTTCCGATCATTATCCCACTGAAACATCAATCATGTTCGATTTCTTACACTTTATCTCCATCTTCCTGGTATTTCAGAGAGTTGATGAAGCCTTGCAATCAGCAGTATTACTGAGGAAGCATTACTGTGGTGAGGATCATGCATTAGATGCTTTTATCTAAAACAAATGAAGATAAACAATCTTCCTCAGTTAATGCAGATAATAACTCGTTTAGAAACGTCCTTTAGAGTGTCTATTCTACTGCAGATAAAGCACCAGTAGAAAATACACCTAAAAATGAACTAATTTAGTTCTGTTTAGTTCCTGATCTGTACTGCAGCAGCTTTCCATCCAAACAGGAACTCTGACTGAATTCTGCATCAGACAATAACAAAAACACTTTTCGTTACTTTTCAATTCAATAAACATTGTGATCTTTTTTTCTATGATGCAACTCGTTGAGCTTTTCATTGTGTTTTAATGCTCTTTTATTTCCTCACAGACCTTTAGCAGCTTTACTTTCTCAGACTTTATTCCTAAACATTTTTCTTTTCAAATTTTTGTTTTCATTCTTTTCTAATGATGTTTTACGGAACGCTTCCCGTTTACTTCTGGAGGTGGGATATCCTTCAGGGTGAAGAAGATGACACCATGCTTAGGGTGAGGGATTGCTGAAGAGTCAATGAGTCGATGCAATCAGCTGGTTTTCCTTAGATAGAAAACTTTGAATCAATCTGATTGGATGATCTGGTTGAATAAAGTGACCTGAGATGACATGATGTGAATTGGTGATATAGAAATAAACTGAATTGAAGATGCATTTCTATTTGTCTGCAGTAGGTTAGTGAGAATGTTTTTATTGGGTTTAACCCTTTAAAGCCCGATCCAAGAATAAAACAAAACAGAAATTTACTTTTTTTTGGTTTAAAGTCCTTATTTGGCCTTTTATCAAAATATGTAAAAAGAAAAAAAACAGAAATACATTTTTGATATTAATAATTTATTACAATGCGATAAGTCAAGATTATTTTTTGTGTAGTCTTCTGCCCTCTGTTATCAGGTGTATCTGATTGTGAACAATAGGATTTTGAGCAAAGTTTTTACCATTAAATTATGCAAAAGGTTTCAGACGCAAAACATTTCAGAAACTGTATGTATCAAATATGATACATTTGGTATTACAGGGTTAAAGTGAAGAGAAAGTGACCAGCAAGAAGCAATCTGAAAACAATGCAACTCCTAAAACTCAATCTAGAAAGAAAAATGCAAAAAAAATACAAAATCTGGGGCTTGCAGGTGGCGCAGTGGTTAGCCTGCACGACCCATGGAGGCCTTAGTCCTCGATGCGGCTGACCCGGGTTCCAATCCGGACTGTGGTCCTTTGCCGCATGTCTCTCCCCCTCTCTCATACCCCTTCTCCTGTAAGCCTGCTGTCAGAAAAATCAGACACTAGTGCCGTCCAAAACTAAGTAAATAAATAAAAAAAGATTTAAAAAATAAATAAAATCTGGGAAATTTTAATCTGATTTTTTTTTTATTTGAAAGATAGATCTGCAAAATATTAAAATAAAATCCAATAAAACAATAATTCTCTAAATCTTTTTAATTGAAATTCAATTGTATTCAATTCAGTTTATTTCTATAGCGCCAATTCACAACACGTCATCTGAAGGCACTTTACAGTTCAACCAGATCATCCAGTCAGATGATTAAAGGTTTTCTATCTAAGGAAAACCAGTTGATTGCATCGACTCGTTGATTCAAAGGCAATCCCTCACACTAAGCATGCTTGTAGCGAAAGTGGAGAGGAAAAACTCCCTTTGAACAGGAAGTAACCTCCAGCAGAACCAGGCTCAGTGTGAGCGGCCATCTGCTGAGGCCGACTGGGGTTCAAGGAGACAGAAGCAGACATAGAAAAAGAAGCATAGATACAAATTTTCAATTCTAGATTGTATCTTTTTTTATTAAATTTTCAAAACGTGTTTTTTCAACATTAATGGAAGAAAATTGCCTCCTTTCCTATTTAGAAGAGTGACTGAGAGTAACAGAATTATGAGTCACGTCATATTTAAGCCCATAAACTATTAGCTGGAATCACCAACAACTGTTATACATACATTTAAAAGGTACATTTAGATAAAAAATTATTATTCCTAACCGTGTTTTCCGCCTTGATTAAAATTGATTTATTTCTGGGTTTAAGAAATCTGACGCCACAGGCTGACCTCACTGCAGCGCCTCCCAGATCCAGTAGGTTTTAACCTTCAGGCTCCTAACAGGAAATACTCGCCCTGCTTGACCAGTGTGATGGTGAGGATTCCCATTCAAGCGGAGCCAAGGTCCCATCAGTGAAATCCATCACCTTCAGGTCCAGCAGGACCACCTGGATCCAGTTTACAGCTTGGAACTTTGAGGGTCGGGGTCTGGTGACCATCAACCAAACTTCTGATGGGTGCTAACATTTCCAGGCTAAATCGGCTCCAACGACGGAGCGCTGCGACTGAATCCTTCAGATTAGGACCCACACAGTGGGCTGAAACTCCTGTCCTGATCGATCTTAACCAGGTCTGGTTTTCTTTGCCAGGAGAGGAGAACATCTACACCTGGAAGCAGTCTAAAGCTGAGCGTTTACTGCAGAGGATTCGAGCAGGAATGAAGTATTAGTTTCTAAATCTCCTCAGATGAATCACCCCAGGAGGAAGGTCAGTCTTCCTCAGCATGGCGAGGAAAGTGTCTCTTCAAATATGAGGAGGCTGAAAGTGTTGAATCCAAAGGTTGGAGCGTCTGCAGCAGATAAGCTGCATCTGATAGACCAGTAGAATCCAGTTAAAACCAAACATGGTTTAAAATGGACTAAAATGTGTCTGCTCCTTTTTAGAATGGTAAACATGGTTCTGGTTGCTGTTCTTTCACCTCTGCTGGACTGAAACTCTTAAAAAAAAGCAGCAAGGCTCACAAGAAAGACCTCCAGGACCTCGAAGAACCTAAAGAAAGCTTGAAAGGGTTTGCTGCTCAATTTTAGATCAATCAATGAAATCCTGAGAAAAAATCCATCAACAGCTGAAAGACAAAGACGCTCTAGTTTAGTTCAAGAGGATCTGGCTGCTTGTAGGAAGAACACGAAAACCAGCCTTAAAATTATGTCCTTTGGGCGCGTTTTGGTGGAGCAGAGGTTAGCGCACACGACCCATGTACGGACGCCTTAAGGGCAGGTTAGACTTCTGCAACCGCACACATCAAATGCCGCTTGGGTCTGGTCGCTAAACCAGTTTTGCTGGTATGCTTCTGCACCGTCGGACTAGAATTTCTAGGGACGCACAGCAGTTTCCCGCCAAAAGAACTTCGGCGGATGATCACGAGAACTTTGGCACCATTGTTGCACCACAACAATGGTGCATCTGCAAGATATTACGGTCACAGTGATGGATCTAAAGTTGCTAGACATCGAAGAGGAACAGGTTCTGTTAATGAAGCGAACCTCCTCGATTAACATGGTTGTCCATCGTAGTTGTTCCTCGGTTTTTAAAAAATGGCGCGCTCCGGCACCGAATCCAGAAGGACGACCACACAGACAGCCGGAAAGGAGGACCAATCACAGCTGCTTTTTGTTTGCGCACTTCCGCTTGAGGTCTGCACAGGTTTGCGACCGTCGGACGCGTAGTCAGGATTTTTTTTGAGGCGCACAGAGACAGATTTGACGGTTGCAGAGGCTATGCATGAGAAGCATAATTTGGTCTTTAGTACGGTTCAAATCCCCCTTTCCTGTCAGCCTAAAAACATCAACACATTACATTACTGGCTCCCTGTTTGTTTTAGAATTGATTTTAAGCTTTTATTGTTTGTGTTTAGAGCTCTGAATGGGATGACTCTTCAATACATCCCTGATCTCCTCCAGATTTATTCTCCGGCACGTGATCTGAGGGCCATCTTCAGTTAATAGGGCCAAAGACAAGGCTTAAAGCCAGAGCCTTTGCTGCAGTTGGCCCCAAACTTTGGAAAACTTTGCCCCTCCATATACGGACTACCTCTATGGTGGAGTGTTTTAATTCTCATCTAAAGACACACTTTTACTCATTTTTTTACGCATTTAACAACGTGTAGTTTGTGTGGTCCTCTGTGTCCTTTTTAGTTTATTTATTGTTGTGTTGTTGTTTATTATTGGTTATGTACAGCACATTGGAAACTTTTACTGTTGTTAATTGTGCTGTATAAATAAAGTGGATTGATCGGGGGTTGATGGGAAGATAGATGGGCCTAAATTTGGTGGCAGCTGTTGGTGGTTCCCCTCCCAGCAGGAGAAGAAGCCTAAAACCAGCACCTCAGTGGGATGGTTTGGATCAGGGCTCATTTCTTCAAGTCCACCAGATCCTCAGTTCTTCAAGCTCCTTGCTTAGATTGCAGCAGATTCACTGGTTCAAATGGCCTAGTCAAAGTCCAGACCTGAATCCATCTGAGCTCTGCTGAACAGGGCCTAATGATGGGACTATTTTCCCGGCTGCAGCTTCCTGCTCTGTGCTGAAAGGCTGAGAGGAAAATGCTGGCAGCAGCTGGTTATGTAAGAGCAGTGACAGGGCTGGGTCAGAGCTCCCAGTCTGGTTCACAACTAAAAATCATTCGCTTCACTCACATTCCCATTTTACGCATTTTTATTGGCGACATGCTGCGCTTATTTTGCATGAATGCAGATTTACAGCCACATGAGAACAGGCTGATAATCCATTACAGATTAAGACAAAAACACAGTGACTGACAGGAACTCATCTGCAACCACAGTTCTGGGTCTGTTAGGAGCCCAACGGACCGGCTGAGTCCAGAACCGGCTGAACAGAGTCCAGAACCGGCTGAACAGAGTCCAGAACCGGCTGAACAGAGTCCAGAACCTCGGTTTCTGCTGCTATTATTACCAACAGTTGCACCAATCTGACAGCTCCACAGCAGACTGGTTCCCAGTACAGACCTGAACCTAAGCCCAGTAACCTTAGCAGCCTGTCCGGGTTCTGTTAAGAGCTCCGACGGCACCAGTTTGTTGACAATGAGGTTACTGACGGAACCAAAAATACAGGTTTTAACCAAGCAGCGCTGCTGCTGTTGCTAATTTAAGCTAACTCCTTCCCATTAAAACAGATAAAGCTTCAGAAACCAGCCGAACAGAGCGGTGACACCTTCCAGCGGAGCTCCAATAAAAGGCTTTAAAACAGCTTACCAGCAAGTAGACCGGTCCAAAGTGCCCCACTTTATAAAAGCAGACCTTTTGGGGTCAGTGTTAGCTTGCTTATCTGCTGCATCACAGCGCTCGGCTACAGCTAGCAGTGGCAGCTATCGGCTAAAGTAGCTGAAGTTAGCTTCCGACTCGTTCTCGCTGTTAAAGGGCTAGTCCGCACTTTTCGGCCAACTAAACCAAATTTCCAAACAAAACAATAATAATAATAAGCTCGGTGTACTACAGCGCTCCTGTTAGCTAAATAATCATTTTTAAAGAACTGTTGACGGTTAAACACCAAGCATTAATACCTTTGTAGTGTGTAGTATGTAGTCAGAACTCACAATGTTTCATTTTATTTTTTTGTTCTATTAAATGTTTTCTTTTGAACTGTTAATCAACCCAGATCAAATCATATCATTTTTAAGACGCATTAATGTAGAAATAATTTACAAAAATACACAACAGGAACTGTTGTTCCTTGAAACTTGTCCACAGTTGATGAGATCAGGGCGGTGTTACTGCAAATTATCACTAAAAATGAAGCTCAAAAAGGGCAGATACATTTTACATTATTATAATGGATGCTCTACCAGCATAATTGATTTCTTACTGTTTTATTCCCAGGATTATGAATGAATATTCTATTTAAGTGTATAAATACTCTAGTTTAATGGTGATTAAAAGAAGGCGGTCATTAAAAACAGCGGAACAGCCCTTTACTGCAGCATCGAATCGAAAGCTAACTTCGATTAATAAAGCTCACTCACTGTTAAAGTAAAAGGCCTCCTCCTCTTCCTCTTCTCCTTCCTCTCCCTCCTCTTTTCCCTCCTCTTCCTCTTCTTCCACCTGTGTGCAGAGCTTACAAAACAAACTGGCGGGGTTTCAGCCAGACAGCAGCAGCAGATCGGTCTGTGATCAGGCTGACATGCCGCCGCCCCTCCTGCATCCCTGTTCCTCTGTCTCACTCCCTGTCCCTCTGTCTCACACTGTCCCTCTGTCTCACCCTCTGTCTCACACTGTCCCTCTGTCTCTCCCTCTGTCTCACACTGTCCCTCTGTCTCTCCCTCTGTCTCACACTGTCCCTCTGTCTCACCCTCTGTCTCTCTGTCTCACACTGTCCCTCTGTCTCACACTCTGTCCCTCTGTCTCACCCTCTGTCCTTTTGTCTTACATTCTGTCCCTCTTTCGCACTCTCTCCCTCTGTATCACACTGTCTCTCTGCCTCACTCTCTGTCCCTATGTCTCACACTCTGTCCCTCTGTCTCACTCTCTGTCTCACACTGTGCATCTGTCTCACACTCTGTCCTTTTGTCTCACATTATGTCCAGCTGTCTTGCCCTCTGTCCCTCTGTATCACTCTCTGTCCCTCTGACTCACACTTTGTCATTTGTCTCACTCTTTGTCCTTTGTCTCACATTCTGTCCCTCTGTCGCACTCTCTCTCCCTCTGTATCACACTCTGTCCCTCTGTCTCACTTTCTGTCCCTCTGTCTCACACTGTCCATCTGTCTCACCTTTTGTCCCTCTGTCTCACCCTCTGTCCTTTTGTCTCACATTATGTCCCTCTGTCTTGCTCTCTGTCCCTCTGTATCACTCTCTGTCCGTCTGTCTCACAGTTTTTACCTCTGTCTCAGTCTCTGTCCCTCTGACTCACACTTTGTCCTTTTGTCTCACTCTTTGTCCTTTGTCTCACATTCTGTCCCTCTGTCACACTCTCTCTCCCTTTGTATCACACTGTCTCTCTGCCTCACTCTCTGTCCCTCTGTTTCACACTCTGTCCCTCTGTCTCACTCTCTGTCCCTCTGTCTCACACTGTCCATCTGTCTCACCCTTTGTCCCTCTGTCTCACCCTCTGTCCTTTTGTCTTACACTGTGTCCCTCTGTCTCACCCTCTGTCCCTCTGTCTCACACTCTGTTCTTTTGTTTTACATTATTTCCCCTTGTCTGACTCTCTGTCCCTCTGTCTCACTCTGTCCCTCTATCTCACTCTCTGTCCATCTGTCTCACTATCTGTCCCTCTGTATCACATTGTCTCTCTGCCTCACTTTCTGTCCCTCTGTCTCACACTCTCTCACACTGTGTCCCTCTGTCTCACTCTCTGTCCCTCTGTCTCACACTGTCCATCTGTCTCACCCTTTGTCCTTTTGTCTCACCCTCTGTCCTTTTGTCTCACACTGTGACCCTCTGTCTCACTCTCTGTCCCCCCGTCTCACACCCTGTCCTTTTGTCTCACACTGTGTCCCTCTGTCTCACTCTCTGTCCATCTGTCTCACTCTGTCCCTTTATCTCACTCTCTGTCCATCTGTCTCACTCTGTCCCTTTATCTCACTCTCTGTCCATCT
>NW_015150567.1:1467014-1469490 GCF_000732505.1 Cyprinodon variegatus
CACACTCTGTCATTTTGTCTCACTCTCTGTCCCTCTGTCTCACACGCTGTCCTTTTGTATGAGATTATTTCCCCTTGTCTCACTCTCTGTCCCTCTGTCTCACCCTGTCCCTCTATCTTACTCTGTCCCTCTGTCTCACCCTCTGTCCTTTTGTCTCACTCTCTGTCCCTCTGTCTCACACTCTGTCCTTTCTCTCACACTCTGTCCCTCTGTCTCACACTCTGTCATTTTGTCTCACTCTCTGTCCCTCTGTCTCACACGCTGTCCTTTTGTATGAGATTATTTCCCCTTGTCTCACTCTCTGTCCCTCTGTCTCACCCTGTCCCTCTATCTCACTCTCTGTCCATCTGTCTCACTCTCTGTCCCTCTGTCTCACACTGTCCATCTGTCTTACACCTGTCCTTTTTTCTCACATTATGTCCATCTGTCTTGCTCTCTGTCCCTCTGTATCACTCTCTGTACGTCTGTCTCACAGTTTTTTCCCTCTGTCTCACACTCTGTCCCTCTGACTCACACTCTGTCCTTTTGTCTCACTCTTTGTCCTTTGTCTCACATTCTGTCCCTCTGTCTCACATTCTGTCCCTCTGTTGCACTCTCTCTCCCTCTGTATCACACTGTCTCTCTGCCTCATTCTCTGTCCCTCTGTCTCACACTCTGTTCTTTTGTCTCACATTATGTCCTTCTGTCTTGCTCTCTGTCCCTCTGTATCACTCTCTGTCTGTCTGTCTCACAGTTTTCCCTCCCTGTCTCACTCTCTGTCCCTCTGACTCACACTCTGTCATTTTGTCTGACTCTTTGTCCTTTGTCTCACACTCTGTCCCTCTGTTTCACTTTCTGTCCCTCTGTCTCACTCTCAGTCCCTCTGACTCACACTCTGTCCCTCTGCCTTATTCTCTGTCCCTCTGTCTCACTCTCTGTCCATTTGTCTCACACTCTGTCCTTTTGTATGACATTATTTCCCCTTGTCTTACACACTGTCCCTCTGTCTCACCCTGTCCCTCTATCTCACTCTCTGTCCATCTGTCTCACTCTCTGTCCATCTGTCTCACTCTCAGTCCTTTTGTCTCACATTATGTCCCTTTGCCTTGCTCTCTGTCCTTGTATCACTTTCTGTCCGTCTGTCTCACAGTTTTTCCCTCTGTCTCACTCTCTGTCCCTCTGACTCACACTCTGTCCTTTTGTCTCACTCTTTGTCCTTTGTCTCACATTCTGTCCCTCTGTCTCGCTGTCTGTCCCTCTGTATCACACTCTGTCCCTCTGTCTCACACTGCCCCTCTGTCTCACCTCTCATAAACAAACAGTCGGGGTGATGAGGGGTGCTGGTGCCTATCTCCAGCTGTCTATGGGTGAGAGGCGGGGACAGGTCACCAGTCCATCTCAGACTGTATTGTCTTATTTTAAGGGGAAAATATCTGATCAGATTAAGGACGTTTTAATACATTTTCTTCATTTGTAGAGTTTTTGTTTTCAGCATAGTAAGCATCTCCTTTAAAGTCCTTTATTAAATAGAAAATAAGTTTGTTGTGGCCAAAATGCACCAAAGAACTGAGTGAGCCTTCTTGTTAGTGCAGCAGCTTTGTTGTTTTCCTCCATCAGTGGAGTTCATTAAGTCCATTATTAGATCCAAAGAACTTCCGGTAAGCGGTTTATCCTGTCATCTGATATATTTTATCCTCTTCTAACTTTCACTGCAAACAGCAATAAATCAACTTATGCATGATTTTATTTTTTAATTATGTTATATTTTTCTAGATTTCTTTATCTTCCTCTTTAAATAACTTCATGTATTTGTCCGTGTAATTACATTATTTAATGTATTCAGCAGCTTTCTTATCAAGTACTTTTACTCTGGAGTAATTTCTTGATTGGCTACTTTTAATTTTTGAGCGAAGGGAGGGCGGGGCTTAATGTCTGTCACTGGCCACGTGGAGACATGCTCCTTGTTTTGTTTTGTTGCTGCAAAGTGAAGAGAGTTCAGGCTCTTCCTCTGCCTTCCAGAGGAGCTGCTGAGGCCATATGAACGAAGCTGCCTTTAGAAACACTTCAGTTCTCCTCATGAAATCTCTCTTAAAATCTCTTTAAAACAGGATATTTGTCTTATGGGCGATTCTGTGTTTTAAATGTTGTTATTGCCATTGATGTGTTTTTATCTTGGTTTCTAAAGTGACCTTGAGTTTCCAGAGAGGCGCCTCTTAAAGAAAGTATTATCACTTTCAGTCATGGTGCAAAGATGACTACTTTTGTCCTGCGGACAAGAATGCACTGTCCACACCTTCCCCACTGTCTGCCCTCTGCACTGTCCACACTGTCCACTTTCTCCACAACTTCCACACTGTCCCCACTCTGTCAGCTCTGCCTACACCTTCCTGCTCTGTCTGCAGGGAAGTGAAGCTGCTGTTATCGGGTCGACGCAGACGGAGAGCAGCCCAGCCTCAGAAACAGCTCCTATCTTATCTCTAAAGCTCATGTCGGCTGG